>NC_085046.1:90642556-90961018 GCF_963662255.1 Cinclus cinclus | reverse complement strand
GGGAAAAGAATTATATCTATTTTAAAGTGGTTCAGGCTGTTCTCTGGACCTGAGATGAGCTGGCATGGTACAGTGTTTATCCATACAGCTAAGCATCCCCCAGGATTGTTGCTGAGCATTACCTGGGAGAGTACAAATGGATACAGCTGTGCTGGGGAGTATGCTGAAAAATGTGAAATCAAAGTGCAGGGCTTGTGGCTGTGCACTGGCACTGCTTTGCCTGCTATAGGAGGTGTTAATTTATACTGTGTAGACAGTGTAAACAGGAAAGAAAGCAGTCAGCACCCACTTTTTGCTCCTCTCATCAGATGGTCTGACTGGGTATGGAAAATTTTGCATGGCAGTGTGGAAAACCTACTGGGTCCTGCCCAGCAGGAACTGCCAAGGGAACTGAGAATTGTCTATATTCATGCTCTAAGTCATACAGAGTGCATTTTCCTTAGATGCAGGTTTCTAAATCTGATCCAAGCACAAAAAAATAGTTTTCCACATTCTGATTGAGACAATGTAAACATCACCCCATCAACAAATGTGAACCAACTTCCTGCACTACTGCCTGATGTGTGTGTGTACTGTTGTGCCTTTACTTTGTGCACAACTGTAGAATAAGGAATCTTACAATGAGTCAAATGTAGCACTAGTGGTAAGAAAGAACGAAAAAAATTCCCAAATCTGCTCTTTTCTGAACTCTGTAAGAGCTTTCATACCAGAAGATGCCAGTTCTCATGAGTCCAGCCAAGCACAGGAAGCTGGCATGACTTTTTTCCCCACAGCCATTAAAGAGTTAAAATATCTGCAGGAAAACGGTTGACTTGACATCCTCTTTTCACAGGTTTATGACCAAAAGGAAATCTTTTTCAGACTAATGTCCTTGAGATTTGTGTTCTTGAATAAGAAATAAGTTTCTCAGACTGTGTGACTACCTGTCAGATACCCTATGTATGAAGTAAAATGAGAAAGACACAACTACAGCTTACCTTTAACTTAGGGTTTTTTTTCTTTTTTTTTTTTTAATTATACATTTAGCAACCATCAAAAGACATAAGGGCTGCCAGACAAGTTGGAAAACAAGCCCAGAGGTGCAGAAGGATATCTTAAAGGGTACAGACTTTGGAGAGAGGCAGTCTCTTGTCAAAAAGAGGGAAGTCCTGAAGACAGTTATACTTCTCCTCCCTGGCAGATCCACTGTGTCTGGGGAGTGTGGCTCTGGTACCCAAACTGCCAACTCTTTCTCAGGAAAGACATTAGCCCTTGGTCCTGGCACAGTCACAGCTGTGCAAGTACTGAACGACACTGTATAGATTTAGCAAGACTATTAATTGCTTTCCATAAATGTCAGACACTGTCCAGATTCATACAGATTCCACTCTCCAGAACCTTTAGGAAATCTCAGTCTTCTCATCAGTTAACACTAGCCTAGAGGAAATTCTGTCAGCACCAAATATGTTTATTTTTGTCTGTCTTAAATCTGTATCTAGACATTTGGATTATCTGTGTGTCTGTGTTTTTCTTAGTATCTTTCTTAATGTAAGTGGGCCACATGTGGATGGGGCTGCATTCACACTACATTATTTCTGACAAATGGTGATGAAAAAAAACCACAGGCCTTTAAAGGCTATGCATTAAGGCACTCTGCTGACCCCATGAAATCATGAGAGCTCTCTCAGCAAAACCCCTGCTTATATGAAATTACAAGATATTTCATCTACTGTGGGATTTCTTTTTGGTGCATATGTGTGTGTGAATTAGCTTCTTTGCAGGTTTGGGTTGGGTTTTTTCTTTGAATGCAAGCACAAATTTAGAAATCCACGTGTTTTCTTGCTCCAGGTAGTACAAGACAGTAGCTACTATCTGCAATCAGGGTTGCTGTTGCTGATGTAACGTGACTCATTCTAGTAATCTGTTTAACTTATTCTGTTTTTAAATAAGCTTTTAAATTGCCCAAGAGTCTGACAGCTATTAGCTCAGACACTGATGAAGTGATGCTCATGTAACCAGGCTGCCGTGGGGAAACGGCAGATCCCGGCGCTTCCCTGAGCTCTGGCCCATGGCAGATCCTGCTCAGCTAGTGGAGGGTAGGACATGAGTTTATTGTATAGTTTCCTAGGGAGAAAAGATGACACCAGAAGACTCTTTCCCCTGTGCAAATCTAGCCAGTGTTTTGTACCATCCTCTCCTTGTAGCTGCAGCATTGTTTCTAAGGGAAACTACTTAGTGCAGGCTTTCCTGTGCCAAAACTCAGGTCCAGCTGCTATGGCAACGTTGAAAAGCTCTCAGGACATATTTTATTTCTCATCTAGCTCAAGAATGTAAAAGAACAAAATGTCTATGTGAGCTCTGAACCCCTCTGGTTAGTGTGTGGAAGGACTTGGACTTTTGACAAGAGTCATAAGACATTTGTGCACATATGTACATCCTCTTCTTTCCTCCATGCACTGGTGGTTGGGCACAGCTCATCCTGTAACTCTCTACAGAAACTTTGGACATCATGCTATGGAGGTTTCCAGCAAGAGAAAAGAAGGATGTTCATTTGCCTTTGGGGCACCTTAGGATCTGAAGCCCCTGATATCCTTTAAGTTCCATTGGGGTGGTGAGCTGGTGGCAGGGAGGCACCACAGTACAACGTTGCTGCCTACTGGTGCTTCAGGAAGTGCTATTCGCATTCCCTGCTGCTGATGTTCCAGGCTCTCTCTGTAGCCTGGGCTGGCTGAAAGGGGATTACAGTGAAGGTCTTTCCATAAAAAAAAAATGCATGGAAGGGAAATACAGGCTTTGATGAAATGTAATAATTTAAATTAACATTTTGTCAGGAAGGTAACGATGTATACTTACTGTTCTGGAGAGTTGATGTCTTCTATGGGATCTTTGCTTGTTCTGGAAGGGTCTGATGAGCCCCACTGTGCTGGTGGATTTTGATCAAGATGATTTTTCAAAATGGCTTTCTCACCATCTGGATGGGCAACACATTAAATTTTACTTGACTGTGACCAAGTGACCATTTAAAAATAGTTTCATTTTAACTTTTTTCAGATATCCATAATGCCACAAAGTAAACTCATGCTACCTATATTCCAATATAGTCTCAAGTTTTGCTCTGAGAGTTTGGTACTCTTATGTTTTGGATGATGTGCTCCTCCACAGGAACCACCATGAAGAAACAGAAAAGTGACAAAAGTGACATCATGCTCTCTCTCATCTAGTCTCAGGCTATGTGAAAAAATAATGTAACTATACTGTTCTTGCAGTTAGAAATTGTAACCTTTTCATAAACTCTCCTTCTTAAGACTCTTCCTAGAAAAACTATAATCTCATTGATGTATAAACCCTTGATACTCTTACGATCACACAGGCAATTAAGTGCTGTCATTTGACTATCTGCTACTGCCATCATTTTTAGCATGGAAACATGATTCATAGAAGTTGCACTGGTCCATAGGTTGTCTGCAGCAAGGACAACTAATAATGTCTTTATACTTTTTTTCTTTTCTACACGGTGATAACAAAACAGATCATAGTTCTTGGTTCCCCTGGGTGTCCAGGGAGTTCCTGGCTAGCTGTGCTGAAGCCCACGGCACCATTCTCCCTGAGAAAAATGGGTGAACACAGCCATTTTAAGAAGATCCTTTCTGTTCCTGCTTGCTTTTTCAAAGTCTCTTTCTGTGGTAAGCCAAATAAAATCATACAGAAAGCATCTGAATAATGAGGGCAGTTCACAGTTTTCATAAATAATTACAGAGAGCTCCAAATCCATCACCAGCAGTTGTTTGCCACACAAACAGAGGAGCAGTGATTGCCACAGGCATCGAGTCAGCATGGAAAAGGAGTCCGAGGTAAATTCTTGAAGAGGGTACTGGAGGATTTTAACATAAAATTGGGTACAAGGGGGAAAAGCAGGAAAAGAGTAAAGAAAAAGGGAAAATGGCATGAAAGCTCATACATTTTGAAGTGTTAAGCTTTTCTCTTGTAATCGTGTTTGGAAGCCCCAAATAATGCTCCGTTTCCAGCATGCTAGGAATAAATGTTATCAACAGGCACTGAGGCGACAAATCAAGCAGCAGAAACAAACTGAGGAAAGAAGCTGGAAGCATACGTGTTCTGAGGCCAAACTCCAACATCCATAATTGCCCTCCCATCAAGGTCATCCCTGGCATTATTTGAAAGCATTCACTTCATGCTGCGAAGAACCTAACAAGCAAGCAACAACTGAGTGTGTAGGTGAGGAGGCAATAATATGCAGACAGGGGGATCACTGCAACTCGGAAGAGGAGACAAGATTTTTCACTTATGTTGCATTGAAGAGAAGGATCTGGGTGAGAAAGGAGGTGAACACATGAAGCTGCTTCAGTTGGGGCAAGAAAATGTCAGTAGAAGAGAGCTAAGGAATTCAGTTGTAGCAAGAAGAGTGTTCAAAATCAAGAGACAGCAGGATTCCCTGGTGGTTTAGATGTGAAGACAGTACAGCAAAGAGTCAAATCTGACAGTGGCTAAGACAAGCAGTGAGGTCTATCATCTCAGGGAAGCCTGAAGTTTGCTGGTGTGGCATTTGCTGTCACAAGAGTTCAGTTTTTATTTTCTGTGCATTGCATTTCTTTGTATATCAAGTTTGACATTTGCATTGAAGTCTTGTGATGTCTATAAACAGACATGTAGAAAAGAACACCCTGATTAAAACCAAAGTTTAGTCCTGAGCTGATTTAAGCTGACAATGGAAACTGCTGACTTTTTGATATAGACCAAAGTAAAAATTTGAGTAACCCTTGTAATTAGGGAATGAAAAAGCTGTAAGATTTAATTATTTTAGGGTTCCAACTCCTTTGGCGAAGATAAGCATTTTAAAATTTTACAAAGCCACTAAAGATATAATTATTCATCAAATGATTGGAAAATACAGGTGTTGCTCTTTGTGAGTATGTTATTTAATAGAATTATCTGTGTTGTACACACTAAAGGAGTTTCATCTGCTTTCAGATGTGCTGTGAGAGAGAGAGAGAGAGAAGGAGGTGGTCCTTGTCAAAAAGGTGGGGGATTTAGTTTAGAGTAGAGCAGAAATCATATATTCTCTTCCTACTCACCTCTCAACACCAACTGCCCATATATCACGGTGTGTTATTCCTAATAGACTCGTTTCTACCACTCTTGCAGATGACTTGCCCTTAATACACTGAATAAATTTCTGCATACAAGGCTACCAAATGATAGTTTTACTGTATATCTATAAAATACAGACTAAATGCATATAAAATTGTAACTTTATTTTTCCTTTTTCATGAGCTTCTTTCAAATATATATAAAAAAGGGTAATTCTTATTTGTTAAGCATTTTCAGAGAAGTTGTTAGGTTTTTATTTTGCAGCTATGGAAACTAGAATATCTTTATTTTTCATTTACCTTTCATTTAAATAATGAAGAGCAAAATTCTCACTTAGTCATATGCTTCTGGGAGCTGGAGCCTAAAGAAAAGATGCTATTGCCATATGCACTTAAAAAACTTAAGGATTTGGAAAACTAGCTTCATATATGTGAACAACTGAAAGTAGTGGTAAACATTTGATTTCCCAGTTTCACCTGGAAAGTGTAGTAGTTTTTTTGATACTTTCCCATCTTCTCTTCCTCTGTCCATTAAGAATGCAGGCTGGAAAACACCCTTCATTCTCAGGGTGCTGTTGGCCACTGCAGATTCTACCCAGTAAGTTGTACCTTATGATGTAACTACCTTTTAAATTGAAATTACATTAGCCAGAAGCACCTTCTAAATAATTTTCACCTTTGTAGACTTCAAACTGGAACTCATAAGTCTGGATAAGTGATGCCTGAGCACTTCCCACTCAGAAAGCTGTTGGGAGAAAAGACAAATACATCTCAAGGGCCTCTCAGAGCACTCAGCCATGGGCTCATTATAAACAAAGCTTGCTGCCAGAGGTTGGTGAGAGCCAGAAGGCTTTAACTTGGAATCTTTGCCTACCTGGAGCAAAGAAACAGCTTCCATTTACAGAGCTCTGAGTAGCAAGAGCACACCTGATGCAGGCTGCCGTGGGGCTCAGCCAGGTCTCTCTCCTCTCCTCTCCTCTCCTCTCCTCTCCTCTCCTCTCCTCTCCTCTCCTCTCCTCTCCTCTCCTCTCCTCTCCTCTCCTCTCCTCTCCTCTCCTCTCCTCTCCTCTCCTCTCCTCTCCTCTCCTCTCCTCTCCTCTCCTCTCCTCTCCTCTCCTCTCCTCTCCTCTCCTCTCCTCTCCTCTCCTCTCCTCTCCTCTCCTCTCCTCTCCTCTCCTCTCCTCTCCTCTCCTCTCCTCGCCTCGCCTCGCCTCGCCTCGCCTCGCCTCTCCTCGCCTCGC
This sequence comes from Cinclus cinclus, assembly GCF_963662255.1. NCBI lineage: Eukaryota > Metazoa > Chordata > Aves > Passeriformes > Cinclidae > Cinclus > Cinclus cinclus. The sequence continues at coordinate 90,954,690 of NC_085046.1, read as the reverse complement.
CTCGCCTCGCCTCGCCTCGCCTCGCCTCGCCTCGCCTCGCCTCGCCTCTCCTCTCCTCTCCTCTCCTCTCCTCTCCTCTCCTCTCCTCTCCTCTCCTCTCCTCTCCTCTCCTCTCCTCTCCTCTCCTCTCCTCTCCTCTCCTCTCCTCTCCTCTCCTCTCCTCTCCTCTCCTCTCCTCTCCTCTCCTCTCCTCTCCTCTCCTCTCCTCTCCTCTCCTCTCCTCTCCTCTCCTCTCCTCTCCTCTCCTCTCCTCTCCTCTCCTCTCCTCTCCTCTCCCTCTGCCAGGGATGACCTATAATCACTCTGCAACCTCTCGCTGCCAAAACTACCTGGGCAGGTTTAAATGTGCCATGCATATTAACAACCCTCATTCAGCTGCAGGCAGAAAGCACCAGGTGACTGATGATGCTTCAGTTTCTTCCAAGAGGTTAGAAAACATATCTACTTTTTTAACTACAGGCTTGTTTTGTTGCTGTTTGTATACTGCAGCTTTATTGAACATCTTCATCATTACGCTTTAGCGGCAATTCTCCTCTGAAGGCTTCGAACTGGAGGACAGAACTACTCTTCATCCAATATCTTCCAATTCTACTGTTGTTTCTCTTTGCTGGAAAGCATATATTATGCTCCATAAAGAAGAAAGTGTGGTTTAATAAGGACTTATAAGATCTGGCAGAGATAACTTTTTGCTGATTTACTAAAGAGCTCAGGAAACTTTAAAACTAGAGGCATATTTTGAAAACCTGCTGTAATTTTTCCCAGTTCTGTTGTTTGGACTGTGAAACACGACTAGCCAGTCTCTGTTTTTCATGCGAATGGAGTGTTAAGAAAGTAAACGGAAAGGAAAAATTAAAATGATAACATCGTCTGCTGGGTAATCAGAAAAAAAGTTCTCCTGAAGTAAGCACACTGCATAGGCAACCTGAATCATAGCCTCTCATAGCTGTGTTTTGAGAAGAAAATTACAAAAAAACAACATAAAAACCCCAACAAACTAGCAAGATTCTGCTCTGATTTATACTACTTTAAATCAGAAAAAAATCCCTTTACTACAGATCCACCTCTGTGCAAGAAAGGGCGGGTACTGATCCTCAGACAGGTTAGTCTCCCTGTTGAAATAGAAACAAGCTCCAATTTCAGGATTGAATCCATTTGTTAGGCTTCACAGAAGCTAACATACATATCTCTATATCTCAGTGAAGAAAGGAACTATATCCTTGCTTCAAACTAGCACCCATTTAAAGGAGTTATTTCTGAAAGCCCTTACCTTTAAATCTATTTTTCAATCTCAAGCTTACTGCTTGAATCACATGAACTTTATATGTATAATATTTCCCCCATCTACCACAGATGAACTCTGCTTTGCTTTGCATTTGTGAGCAACATGCCTTTGAAATCTGATTTTCTTTGAGATGCTTTTACATGGGGAAAAACTAACACCAGGAAACATTGGAGTGGGGTGACAAGTGACAGTATGTAGGCATCGCTGACATGTAAATGAATGCTCCCAGCCCATTCACAGCAATGAGTAAAGACTGTTTTCTGTCTTAAAACAAACAAGATTTTCTGAGCAAGAAGGGCTCCTGCAGACAGAGAACCTGCAAAAAGAGTTGGCTCGTAAGAGGGGACTGTGGCAAGCCTGTCTCTTGCTTCTTCTGTACATCCCATAGAATGGCTGTCAGTCCTTTTATTTCCCTAATATGCTTCTCTGAAATGTACTAGCCAAGGTAGAAATAGAGGGAGATTTTCTGCAGGATTTCTTCTCAGCTTTGCTTTATATGAAACTCTTTCAACCCATGATTTTTGTGAATTATGTCACATGGAAATAATTTAACGTATAGTGTGATTCCAAGTGTAGCAAAAATTATCTAGCGCCCCCCCCCCCCCCCCCCGCCCCCGCCCCTTCCTTTGCACAACATCACAGTTGATGCACTTGTCCTTCTTTTTCCAAAGGTTAGCCTGGCAAACACAGCCATGCCTCCAAGCCTGACTCTTATTGCTGAATGGCTCTGTCCATTGGAGTGGTGAGCCAAGCACTGGCCTCCCCCACACCCCATCCCTGCTTCAAACCCAGGCTATAATGCGGCTCTGCCACTCCAGCAAGGCCACCAGATCCCATAAATGCCACAGGAGAAGTTAATGTTGCCCTGTGCACAGAGCTGAGGTCACCAGCCTCAAAGTCATCTGAGGAATGCAGGAAACGAAGTTAAGGGGATGTCCTTTTAAATTCAGCCGGGGAAGCCATTTGAAGTATCAGAGCCACAGTCCGTGGAGCAGGCTGAAAACTGCTTGACCACACAAAGCTATGCGGCAGTGCAGCTAAAAAGCCTGCTTTAAAAGAAGGCAATCAAGCCATAAACCACAAATCACATTTTCCTAATTGCTTTTCTTACATAGTCAATTGCTGTAGATGTCTCAGGGACATTATGCATTTGTGAACAAGAGTTGAGTGTCTCTGATAATATCTCTCTTTAAGTGAGATGCACTGAAATGTGCTGTAAAGGAGTCCCTGTGCCAGCAAAGAGCTCTTGGGATACACCAGGAGCTGTTGCTGTTAATAGCTAACCAGGAATCCCAAAGTTATAAAACACTGCCTGAGGTCAGGCAGATACAGGAGTTCACAGCTGTATCTACTTATTTTGTTTAAAGTAATTTCACTTTTGTGTCTTAAATCTGTATTTTTATGTAAATGAGAGTGATGGGGAAGGAAGAGATGAATCAAATAGCCTCCTTTGGCACTTGGCTATAGGAATTAGGATTTTTAACTCTGGGCAATTTTTACAGATCAGAAGCCTACTGAAGTGTACTATGACATTAAAGTTTGATCAGGGCTTGTTCGAGATGCATTGCCTAAATCCCCTGTTATGGTCTGTTCTGTGACGAGCAGTGCCCTGAGTTTGTGTAAGCAATAGCAATGGGTTTACACTACATGGCATTCTCTGTGTGAGCTCCTCCAGACCAGCAAGGTGTTTTATAAGAACAATTCACATAGAAGTGAACAACAAAGTGAACGTGGCAAATTATCTGCTATGATTTTAAGTTCCAAGTCAGCTGCTATTTTGAGCCTCTCTCTTCACTGTCCTATTCCCTCTCTCCCAGCTCACATTTTCACAAGATCAAGGAAGGCACAAACCTCATCATCACCATTAAACCAATATTGGACTGGCTTCCCCAGTTGCACAGTGGGGATGAGAGAGATGGTCACTTCTAGGTCACGCTAATAGATTATTTACAATTCTGAAGCTCCACTCAAGTACCACCAGGGATGCATAATTTCAAGTTTCTGTACTTTCCTTTACTGAAAGCTCATGAAATGCACAGCTACAGAAAGCATAGACATGTCATTCAGAGTTAGCATTCCTGTAGCCGTAAGGGCAAGAATTTTTTAAGTACCATTTAAGTGATGTCTGTTTGAATCTGCACAGAAGCAGCAGTGACTCAGCAGCATGGATTCTCCAAAGCCTTGTTATTTTGATTGGAATGGCAAATTTATATTAAGCACATGGGTTGACTATTGGGAATGGGTGCAGTGAGAGAAACAGACAGGAGAGTCAGACTTAGATAAGGGACGGGGAAATGTGGAAAGATAAGAGGAAGAAGAAATGGAATTGGAGGGACAGAAAAAGGCTAGCAAGGGTTGCTGATCACAGTGGCTCAGAGCGTGCAAGTATGAATATTTAATGTCACTTGTGTCAGAATCAAGAAACACTATAATATTCATGCATGAAGTATTTGCCACCAGGTATGGGACCAAGCTTTAAACACCTTCTGCAAATTGGGATCTAGGTCTTCCTCATTCACAGGTGAACAGATGCTCTAATCTTTCCACATAAATTTGGACAAGGGAAAGCATCTTTCTCCACCTGTCCCACCTTTTGTGTGGAGCTTTATGTGGTAGGTTCACTGAGAAAATTGTGTCCAGCAACTTCAGTCTGCAGAGTATCTACCCTATAAATCCCAATAATACATAGTTTCAAGCTACTCTGGACATTAAGACTCCATGCTTACAGATGATTTTAAATATACACCTCACAGCAGAAATGTAAAAGCTGTACTGGGAGAAAATTAGGAACAAAGACAATCTTGGATGCTGTTGCTTAAAGCAGCAGTTAGGCATCAATGTCTTTTGTAGACATAGCCACAAGTAAGTGCAGAAAGGTTATATTTTATCCTTGATTTCTTTGCCAGCCTCCTACTGCTAATGGAGTGCATCTTGCTGCAGGAAGCATCCATCCTAAATTTATACCCAGTGTATTTCTTGAGAACAATTTTTTGTTTCTCATACCCAAACTCAGATGGGTATTTGGCACAATGCAATATATCTTTTCTGCTAGAAATATTATTCATGATTTATCATTTTTCCCAGAGCATCTGACATGAGAGGAACATTCTATGTGTTCCTTTCAAACTGCTTCATCCCACTCACTGATGTTAGTTCTTGCTCCTGATCTCAGCCCAATAATCACACGCCTCCAGCAGCTATTTACGTTTTCCTTTTCCTCCTTTCCCCTCTTCTGTTTTTTTTTTTTTTTTTTTTTTTTTTTTACTTTTTAAAAGGACACTGGGAACTCTCTTTTTTTCCTCTTTTTGCCACAAGTTATACAACCCAGTGTACACCCGGGCTAAAACAATAGGCACAAGAAAAAGTAACCTTATCCAACCAAAATTTCAATATACTTCAAGATATGTGAACTCTGTTGCTGTTGTTCTAAAATTATTCTTCAAATTTATTCATAGCAGTAACTTCTGTCCCATTTAATCAAACCTATGGTGCCACATCAATAGGAAGCCTGCACCTTGCAGTGTAACAAACATGCAAATATACAAATTCTGAACACAGAACAAATGTTTTTTCATACACTGTAGTAATAGTCAGCTGTACAAAGCTATTTGCCAGAAGTCACAAAGTAGATCCATTCTAGAGTCAGATATGGAAGGTGGGTGTCCTGGCTTCCACTTTTATTGCACTGTGCACCAGATTTTATTGCTTCCCAAAAAGCAAAATGGCTCTAATGGAAGCAATTCTCTTGCATGTATTTCTTCAGGGAGCAGTGCAAGAGACACAGAAGAAACAACTTAGGAATATTACAGTTGTCATTAAATCCTTTTTTATCACTTCCCAGGGAAGAATTTTCATACATGAGTGGCTTCAATTCTGCATTTAGAATCCAAATCAGCACTGAAATATTTACATGCTTCTCTTTTACGTGCTTGATAGCAGTGTCCAAAAGCAGGATTTCAGCATCCTAGTCAGGCAGGCACAAATTAGACTGGGCTTAAAATTCTGTGACTTTCCTCTCTCCATGCAGCACAAAAAACTTGACCTCTGAACACAAGTAGACTTCTAAAAATTTCCCACTTCACCATGTGTACTACAGTGGAAGACATATATACAGAAGTAAATACTCAGTGGGTACCATGTACCTTATTATGCGAATCTTCATACTCTAGGTAATTCAACCAAAATATTTAAAGTGTCTTACCACGGTCTGAGTGCTCTGAAACCAATTCAGTGAGATTGCTATTCAAAGGTTTGGCATGTTAAGCTATTAATGGATTTTACTAACACTCACCTTTGTGCTACTAATGGATTTTACTAACACTCACCTTTGCCATCCGTGAAGTTCCGTATACTAAGAATGTCATTAAGGTCCTGATAGTGGTTCTGCTTAATGTATGTTGTTTTCTCAGGAGTGTCCTGAAGCTGCATTGTGACCTCTTCCAAGTCTTTGTCCAGCTGCAAAACAAAGAGAGTACAAATCCTTCAAAATTCAAGAGTCCTTGCTTCAGGTGTCTGCACTGAAGCACACCTTTCTATAATTAGACTGGAAGACAGGTGGTAATGAAATTACTACACTGAGACAAATACACTTTTCTTACAGCACTGCTACACTATCTCTAAAAATAATGCTACAAGTCACAAATTGCGTTCAACTATGATATTGTACACAGGGTGTAGGAGAGGAATAAGCTTTAGTAGCTGGCAGTAGAAGCAAAAATAGGTGTACTGACAAATGAGAAAGATATGAACATAAGAAAGCCCAGTCTGAAAACCTCTCAACTATTTATTATCCACATGTAAAATTGTGGCATACATAGCTATATCCATTTCATCCATGAAATTATTGAACATACAGGAGAATATAAGGGAACTGTGTCATGTCCAGTCATGTGCGTGCCTGCAGTCAGCTCTACCAGGAATGCACTTTTAGCACTGAGCAGAGCACAGTGTGCTCTCCTCAAAGGCTAACTTGCCTCTACTTCCCCAATAGAAAATAACAAGAAACAAGCTTCCTAATCCTCTTTGTGAACAGTTGTGATGTCCAGAGTACATCTCACTCACTAACAGCTTAACTGAATTTTAAAGGTCCTGAATTTAACTTTACGTTATTCCTTACAGAACTCAGCATAGCAACTCAAACTAGATGTGATGTAGCTGCTAGCCATGGCAGGGCATGTTCCAAATCCCCTTGACAATGAAACTGATTTGGACCCACTGGTTCTGGGAATTTAATCTATTTAGAGCAAAGTCCAAAAGAAATAGACAGGGCCCTGCAAGCACTAATGGGGCTGCTCTGATCAGCCTTACCTGTGCTCACCATCATGAACCTTGCGAGGTACAGGCTGAGATCTTGTGTTAGAAGGCTTAGTAGAAAAAACTACAGAAGAGTAAAAGAACAAAAATTGCCAGCAGGCAGCTAGGCCTTCATTAAAAATTTTAAGGCTCTCACATGAAAAGGACCTAGCAAAGCTGAACTAAATTTCTCTAACAAGGCAGAGATAACTTTTACTTTTGGATTCTTTGGTAGCCTGAGTAAATATCTTTTAGTTACCTAGGTAATTGTCATCATTTAAGATCTGGGTAAAGAAATAACTGGCAATAAAATAGTTTTTCTTCAAGGTGTAAGAATACAGACTGGGCAAGAACAGGTTAATTTCTTTATGACATGATCAGTTATGGTTACCTTGTCTCAAAAACTGGGCAATCTTCAAGACTGGTTTGTCATCATTTCAGGTGTACTGAGCAAGGATAGACATAACTATAAATGTACATGCTATAGCTCTAACAGAATTCAGGTACTCAGCCTTTCCCTCAGTAGGTACTGAAGAAACCACCACCATCTTTGTGCCAAAAAAGTCAGCTCACATGTTCACAGAGGTATTTTTCTACCTTAAGAAAATATTTAATTCTGCTTCATGGAAGATGTAAAAATCCGTCTAGCAAGTTTTTGAGCAAACTCTCAGAGAGGCTGAGAAATAACAGCAAGAGCAGCCTCAGAACTCAACCACAAACAGGAACAAAGCCTTTGAGTGCCCACGGGGCTGTGGATCTTGTTACACTTGCTTGTAAAGGTTACACTTTTGGAACTGCGGAGCTCCGCATGTCCATGTGAAACAGCAGGGTAATTGGCCTGTCACAAATAAATGGGGAAAGTTTAATTCCATTTTGCTAAGGCACATTTTCATTTTGCCACACCTGCTATGTATTTGCTGTACTAGTTAGAAATCCATATAAATTGTCTCTTTCCTATTACTTCTATGGGTAAGTTAACTCCTTTTCTCTAAAAAGTAGTCAGCATTTAAGCCAATTGCAGAAATGCAGCAAAAAGCAATGAAAAATGAAGTTCCCAGGCAGTATATACAGTAAACAATACCTCTGTAATTTTCATTCTCAAGCGATGGTTCTCTGACTGCAATCCTTCTAGTCGAGATGTGCTGGCCTGATTGACGCTGGTGACGGATGTTGATGTTTTTGAATCTTCTTTCTTTTGATTTTGAGTGAACTGAAACCGTCTGTTCTGTGTGGCTGCATCTGGATTTGTTCGCAGTGTGATGAGCTGAAAGGTTGAAAAGCCTTAAGAAATCCTGTTTTATTTTTGCAGCTATTTATTTTGTATCTCAAAATACTGAAAGGCAAACCAAGAACTCCTTTTTGATTTTCAAGTATAAAACTGGAAAGTGAGCTCTGCTTGCCATGTGCACTACTTGAGATGATTTCTGAACAACTTTATAGAATAGGTTGAATGCAAATGACTGTGAGAAAGGAAGCATTCCAAATATCAGGAAAAAGCTCATTCAGAAGATATTTATCTGGATTTTAAATATATTAAAATATATTTTAATATTCTATCAAATGTATTTTTCTCCTTCATTGATATGTTTATACTTTCAAAGAATATATTCCGTCTTCATAAAAAACTATCCACCAAACCCTTCTCTTCCCAAGCACAGTTTCATCTGAAATTTGTCCTTTCCTACTGTTACTTGTAACACTCAAGCAGTGAGAGACAGGAAGCAGGAGTATTAACAGAGAGAACTCATGGGAGATTGCACTCTGGAGATAACAGAAACTTAATTAGTTTTTAGCAACTCAAAATAAACCAAATCTGTTCAAACAAATTAAATAAGCCACTTAAAAAAGGGTTAACCTTAAACATATTTAATTTAAGCAAATATAAGTGAAATTTAACACTCAGTGACAATGTGAAAATATCACCTAGACATGAGGAGAGAAAGCTACTGCTGTTTGGCAGCAGCAAGAGAGATTCTCAGATTACTCTAGAGAATACAAAAATTATGCTACTTGCCAAGCAGCATACATATATATTTATATACAGACAAAACTGAAGGAGCTCCCTGCCCTGAGAAGATAGTCATGGAATCATAAATCCAAAGGTTTTGAGTTGTCTGAAAAGAGAGGATGGGCAATCACTTTTTATGCACAGCCCAGCCAGATTTTTTGGTATAGCTGCATTTTGGAATTGATTCCTCTTATTCTTAAAAGCATGGAACTGTTCTGCAGCTCCAGTGGCATGAAGTAGGGCCCTAACTTCTGATCAAGAGAGATCTGACTGCTCAGACCCTGAAGAGTGTGGTCCCTGGCATGTATTTACAGACCAAGGCTGAAGATTGGGATGATGGTTGTAGATAATACATTTCATTTCTCAGGTGGTAGATGGAGAAGGCTAAGGTGCTCTGTGTCTTCTTCACCTTAGTCTTTACTGGAAAAACTTCCATTCAAAAATTCCAGACCTCTAAAGTAATTGAATACATCAGGTTCAGCCAACTGACAAGTTGTGTTCCTGAGGATTAAGGGAACAGGTCCATATCATCATGAGGCCACTCTCAGTTACTTTTGGAGGATGATGTTGATTGCGAGCAGTTTTTGAGGATTGGAAGAAAGGAAATGTCATGGCTGCATTCAGGAGATGTGACAGAAGAATTTGGGGAAATGCCTCCTTGCCACCTTTACCTCAGTCTGTGGGGGATGCTGCAATACATCCTCTAGGGAGCCATTTCCAAACATACAAAGAGCAAGAATGTGATTAGAAGCAGTCACTGTTGATTTATGAAAGAGAAATCCTGCCTGACCAACCTGATTTATAGCTGTCTTTAGTGAGATATCTGGGTGGGTAGATGAGGATAGAGTGTTATTTTTCTTGACTTAAGCAAATATTTAACACTGTCTCCCAGAGCACCCTCATTGTTAAACTAATAAAGTGGCTGGGCAAGGGACCACTGAAGTGATTCAGATTGGGCTGAATGGATAGGCTTAGAGGATTGTGGTAGCCAGTCACTAATGCTGTTCCTCAGTCTGGAAGGAAATGGGTTTGGGCCTCCTAAAGCTAGGCAAAGGTAAATACTAAGTCCTGACCTTGAGGAGAAATAAATCCCAAGCAGTTCCCCAAAGAGCACAAGGTCTGTTTGGCTGGAAAGCACCTTTCCAGTAAAGACACTGGAAAATGCAGTGGAACATGAGCCAACAGTACCCTGGGCCAACAGAAGCGATCCTTCCTTCCTACTCAGCCTGGGTGAGAGCACACCTGGGGTGTTGTGTCCAGGTTTGGGCTGCCCAGGATAAGAGAGAAAATAGGTGTAGTAAAGAAAGGCCAGAGAAGGGACACAAAGATGCTGAAGAAGGCTGCAGCCCTTATGATACAAGTAGAGACTGATTATTTAGCCCTGAGATGGAAGACATTGCAGGGAGGGGGGAGGGGTGACTTTATTTTTGTGTATTCAATATATGATGGAAGAGAGTAAGGAGGATGGAGCCAGACTCTTCTCAATGATCTGCAGTGAAAGGGAGGGAGACATCAGCTGAAAAAACAAAATTTTCACTTAAATATAAGAATAAACTTTTCCTATTGTGAATGTGGTTAAATGCTGGTAGAGATGCTCAGAGTTGGGAATTAGTCATTTGGAGTTAGCCAAGACCCAACCGCTTAAGGCCCTGGGTGTCTTGTTGTAGCTGAGCCTTCCTAGAGGGAAGTGGCTTCACTCTCACAATTCTTTGTTTCAAATTAGGCCGTTTGTAATGACAGATGCATCTACGTCCCAGACCAAAAAACTACATGAATATGAAGTTAAATGTGAAGAATGGTAATTACAAAGCTTCTGAAAGCAGCAAGCAGAAGTGTTACAAGATAAAAGTTCTGCAATTTGATGTGGTCTAAGTTCAAACTGAGTATAAGATAGAAGTATTGACATTGAATCATCTTCACCTGGGAGTTTATAGCTAAAGATTGGGTGTTTTGTAACAGCACCATGGTGTAATGAATTCATTCACATGGTGTGGACTAGATTAAAAAGTCCATGGGCAACACTGTTGGCTCATGCTGTACAAAGAATGAGGTTAGATGAACTTTCAAAATTTTTTTCTACCATAAAGTCAGTGGAACATACATCTTGCTGTCTTACATATGTGCAGTTTCCATTCTCACAAAGGGTCAATATTGAAAATCCACAGAGCCAATTGCAAATAGGCATAAAATGCTACCAACACAGAAAAGGAATGTTTTAATCCCTAGAACTGATTTTGCCTTGCTGCTCTGCAGGAAACCGGATCAGAATTAATGTGTTAATGCCATTGCAGCCAGAAATGGTATGTATTTGTTACAAGTGAGCCCAGTGTTCTGTCTCAAAATGGATGGAGTAGAAAAAATGGAAGGACATGGAAGCTTCATAAACATGGATAAGCATGTGACAATTACTTCACAAAGAAAGAATGCATATTAGGTTTTTTTTCTTTTAAAGAAGTGAAGAGTATGCTGAAAAATACTATAGACATCTTGGTCTTTAAAAAGATAATTAGACATAGCAGTTAATTTCTAACAGGAAAAATATACATAACAGGTGTTTGAATTCTGCAAATAACATCTACAAGATATCCTTGAATGCATAAATCTATAATAGTTTTAATAATGTTTGGAAAGTTTTTTGATTGGATAACATGAATGTGTACCGTTAATGTAAGTACGATGCAGTATAATGCTATCAACATTTGTACCTTTAAATGGAGAGGGTAATGAGCATTTTTTCCTCTGATCTCTCTTCCTCTGCTATGGGATTTTCCTCATGTTTGTTTTCTGAGGCACTTGGTGCTGAACAAAATGGCAATGGACAAAGTGGACATTTAACTGGAGAAGTATAGAAATTGCCATGTTATAAGTAAGTAAGATTAGTAGAGCTGACATGAAGGAAGGGAAAAATGTCGTGTTTCATTCCTTAATGTGTCTACATCATTGAGTATTTGCCTATTTAGATTCATGAAAGGGCTGTGGGGTAAAATTGAATTTCAACACTGTTGACCTAGGAGACTGCTGAAGATTATTTAAAAGGAATGCATTTTACTCTGTACAGCAGAGAAGTAGAGGCACTCACCTGGCTTAGAACCACATTACTGCTTGCATCTGTATGGTCAGTTTAATAAATGAGAAAGTGTAGTCTCCCAGGTCTTCATTATCATCTCCTGTGCTCAATGAACAACAGTCTTCTGCATTCACCAGAAACCTTCCTAAGATGCCAAGACTGTACTAATTTGTGACATAATTGCTTGAGGGGAGACATTTGGTCTCACACTAACATCTTACATATATGTACAGACTAGGTAGTGTTGGATGTAATCTTCTCTGGTGTCCAGATGAGGTATTGTGCAACCTGTGCTGGAGCAGGCTGAAGCTGCCAGCTGTCCTGCTGTGACTGTGGCACAGCACAGCCAGAGAAGATGTAGGACAATATATACAAGTTCTAGAAGAACTCTCAAGCTGTGAAAACACTCACATGGGCATTGGAAGTGCTGCATCCAGCCCCTGCTTCAATCTTTTTTTTTTTTGTACCTTATCCAATGGTGATTTTTATTGCTAAATAGCTAAGCATTTGGAAACCTGACAATAAACAGAAAGAGGTTAGAGACTTCATGCTGCGGTTCATGTTTGTATTTTGAGTAAAAAAGAACTGAGAGGAAAAATGAGGGTAGGGTAATTGGGGTTTAAAAGAAGATCAGAGGAAGGGGTTAGAAAAGGAATCAGAAAAGTCATTTCAGAGCCTGTGACAAGAGAAGAGAAGGATGGGCAAAGGAGCATGAAAGCAAAGGGGCAAAGGGCATGGACAGCATTAATAATTCTCTTTGAAGGGAGTTTGACATTCTTTGGAGGTATTTTTGGCATCAGAGTTTTAATATGCATTTTCATATGGCTTACCCACTGAAATCTTGCAGCATTTCAAAGTACACTCTATTGCCGTGTTTGTGAATTTAGAACAATTTAGAACAAAGTTGTGATTCTTCTCAAAGATCCAGAACGAGAATATGACACCAATATATGTCTATATGGCTTTTTAATATTTGAGAGGTGATTTGCAAAACTTGCAAAAACATCCTGTTTAGTCAGTCCTGGAGAGCTAATTGGGTTTTTTTTTTAGCAGATCACAAATCGGCTTCTATTGCTAGTCTGTGCCTCTGATTTCTTTCAGTGGTTACACTTTGAGATAAGTTTATTAGATTGTTTCTCTTGCTGCTTTTGCACACCTAGTTCTTGCTCCCCCCAGTAGATGGGATGCCACTTAGCGCCAGAATCTACTGACAATTTGCTCAATGCATTGATTGAACATGGTCCAACAAAGAGCCTCTTACAAATACTCACTTGAAAAATCTGAAAACAGATTATATAGGCAAAAAGATCTACATTTTGCCTTGCAAATGGTTCAGACATCCAAGTGCATATGTATCTAATTTGGGGTAATAAGCTATGTTTATGCAAGCCACTTAAAATGAATACAATTGAACATTTTGCTTCAAAACATTGAATGCATTCCCTAGTACTTGAGGCTTCGCTAAGTAAGCTTATGTAAAAACCAGTGTTTGCTTCATTCAAGATCTGCCATATTCATGTCTAAAGCTTAACTATGCAAGGGAACTGATTGAGTTCCAGCCCTTGATAAGTATCTTTGCAATTCTTCCAACAAGGAACAATGAACCTGTCCTCAGAGCTCAAAAGAGCAAAAGGAAATGAAAGCAGGTGTCTCCCAGTCTGTGCCTCACTTAGTCCTTTAATATACCCATTAATAAATATAACTTCAATGTCAGCATTTGCAGCATACATAGAGTTTTCCCCCGAAGTACTGACAAAGCCTATTGTACCATCATAAATGAATACTTAGAGGTTTCAACACAATCGATCTCTTATCATGCCAGTGAACTAAAAAGATCGTACTATTTCGTAGGTATAGAAACAGAGACCTTGATTATCTTGTTTAAGGTTTGTAAGAATCTTAGAATATCCTGAGAAGGGAGCCGTAGGGATCACTCAAATCCAGCTGCACAGGAACCCCCCAAGGATCACACCAAGTGCCCAAGAGCATTGTTCAAATGCTTATTGAGCTATGTCAGGCTGGTCCTGTTATCACTTCCCTGGAATCTTTTTCTAGTGCCCAATTACCCTCTGGGTGAAGAACCTTTTCCTAGTATCCAACCTGAAACTCTCCAGAGACAGCTTTATGCCATTCCTTTGGTATCAAAGGTCACCAAAAAGAAGAGGGAAGAGAAGAAACATGGCAGAGGAGACAACAGGACCTGTCCCACTGAATCCCCATTTACATCTCCACTCATTCAAAAAAAATCCTGAACGATGGAAATAGAGACTATTGCATTGAAACTATGGAAAACAACTTTTGTTTCCCCAGTCACAATTTCAGCAAACCTATAGGCATTAGAAGCTCATGTATTCACACTTTCTCCAAAATATTATGAAGTTTGTTTTTCCTTCAGGGTCTGGAGAGAAGAGCTTATAGATAGGCTTGGTTTAGAACACATACACATCCCCTGCACTTGAAAAGGTGATAAGCACCTACTTATTACATCAGAATTACAGCAGGAAAAAGGTCCATGCAAAACAAATTCACCTACCTTAGGTACAAACACAAGGCAGAGAGTAATGGTGCTGCAGAATATTATGACTAAAGCAACGATGCAGAACTGCACATTGGGCTGGTCCCGAGTAAGGAACGAAACAGCAGCACCAATAATGCACATTATTCCCACATTGTATACACTCATTCCGATGTACTTGCTGTCATTCAAAGCAGGAATGCTGACATTTCGTGTCTCCCAGGCAAGGAAACACCCAAATAACTGAAATGGTAAAAGAAGGAGAAATTATGATAGTTTTTAGAGAAATTGGCTGTCATCCAGAAAAAACACTAATTTAAAACAGGTATGTTTTCCAACTTGAAAAATATAGGTGATATTACAATCCAGAGATATACACCTACCTTTTCCTCAATATCTAATTACCTGTGTGATTTGTTTTGCTCACTAGGACAGATTCCTGCTCTAACAAGAAAAATGTGAAACTTTAAATTACTCCCAATTAGAACAAATTTTTCTAAATGCTATGGTTGTCTTTTTTTTATATTTTAAATAATTTTTAAGGACTGTCCTTCCTGTTTCTTTTCAAAGATAGCAGTAAAGATATAATGTGCATTGGTTTTTTAGCTATTTTTAGCAGCTGTTCTCAATATACTCTTATCAATCCAGCTATTCATTACATGATTATCACCTACATTAATAAGTAGCAGTGCCAAGATGTGTCCCATGAGAGATAAATATACAATGTAGAAAGTATCACCCGAGTTGTTCAGATTACAATTATAATGTCTTTTATTATAGTGGGAGTTGGTAATGGCCTTTCAATTGCAGTTGTCTAATGATTTCTGGCATAAAACATTCTTGTGGCAATTTTTTGTTTGCTTTTTTCCTTTGATGTATTTTTAAGTTTTAGCCCCTTTGTTATTTGCAATATGCTTTTGCAATTCAGCAGGGGAAAGCCTTTAGTGGAAAGAAGCCATCTCCATCCCTTGAAATTTAATTAGATTTTTCTGCAACATGAACTGCTGCAGACAATTATTTTCTTCCTCTTGCATTCCTCAGAGGAGTTTTGGCAATGCAGTAAAAGCCTAAATGAACTCAAGACGTTGTGAATAGGTAACCCAGCCTACAGTCTAGGCAAAGCCCTGTAGGAGTGTCATGCCTTAGGAAGCATGACAGACAGCAGATGGTATTGGATGGATGGGAAGGACAGAGAGAGGAGCTATCACTAGGGTCCAGGATATAGTTTCTATCTATTTCATTTTTTCTATCAAAATATTTAATTATTTCTATTTCGTGGTTTTCTAGCTTTTTTTGCTGATCACAATGCAGGGACAGACAAGAAGGAGAAAGAAAAAAGGTGCACTCCCATTGACCTTAGTAGCCTTCCTCCCAGACATTTGTCCACTGACAAATGACATTTGTCCACTGCCATGTTATGGAGATAATCTTCTCTTTTATACAACCTCAATTTATGTGCAATCCAGGAAATTGGAGGTCAGTGGTGATGGCAAATATCCTAGACTAGAAGAACAGTGTTTGGTTGCCAGACAAGCAAAGCAGAGTAGATTGGCAGAAATGGCAGATTGATGTTTGCTTTACAAACTTGGGTTTCAACCCAAGCTGTAGCAACACCGGGACACTAGTAATGTGAATTTCCTTGATTATTTGCTCAATATTAATTTCAAATAACAATGGCACCAAAGCCATCCACTTGAGACTCAGCTACTTTGCACTCCCACAGGCACTTCCAGGCTGCAGCCATCTACCTACTCATCCAGGCACTTCCAGCCAGGACATGCTGCTGAACTGCCAGCCCTGCCCTTCCTGAGCTTCTCTGATGGCTTATTTCCTTCTCTTGCCTACAGCACATATGTCACCCTGACACATGTTCATGAGCAGAGCTGGCTGGGAGGCTTTGGCAGATTAGGCATCTACTCTCAGCCCACGGAGTGTGACTGGCTGCAGAGGCTTCCCAGTCCAGGCAAGGGATGTAGAACCGTTTGCTCACCCACTTTCCAATCCTGCCATCACTGCTGCAATCCCTGCATTGCCACAGGTGGCCCTTCCCAGCAACAGCAGCAGTAGTTGTCTTTGCAATCCCTACCCAAGTTTTCTCATCAACATTCCCACCCTATCTCTCTACGTGCTGTTGCAGGAGATGGTCCTGTTCAGGGCACTCCATTGCCTTGTTGTTGCAATCCTGCCTCTTCAGTTTAATCTCCTTTAGTAGGACTAGAGCCCACACCTCATTCTGGCCCATCACTTCTTCTACTCACCTTCTCAGCAGCCTAAGAATTGCAGGAAGAATAGTAGTGGCTGCTGCAGGCAGAGCATGGGAAGGGGATGCTCTTAAGGGGTCTGTAGACAGCTACCTGGGTCAGCAAGGGGTCTCAGCCACTCAGATAGGGCAGCTGAGATGAGTGAGCCCCTCATCAAGCTTTGTGCCAGAGCAGCAGCTCATCCTCTGATACATCTTCAGAGCCCCTCTGGTAAACAAGGTAATCCCTCCAATAGAGAAGGATGCAGGAAGAAGTCCTTTGCTGTTGGGTCTGGCACTGTGGACAGGCAGAGTAGGAATGTACAGACTCCTTTTCAGGCTCCTCAGAAACAAATTGTCAGTGCATTCACCTGGGTACATGGTAGGGGACATACAGTGGTGGTACCTTTTTCCAGGGGACAAACCTGTTCCCCTCAAACCCCACCATCTCAGGGGTTGCCTGTTCTCCACTCCCTGCAATCTGGGTGCTGCGCTACTCAGTTCTGCTGCAACTTTACATTTCACCAGCCTTGAACTAATAAACAGGCTGCTCTGGGCTGAGCTGTTTAGAGGGGTAGAAGGAATCCTTGCCTGTATTTCTACATCCCATTTTTAAAGGGATGAGACCCTGATTAACTATGGCGAACATTTCTATCTTCTCATAGTATGGTTAATTATTAATGAGATTTTAAGGGTTGTAGATCATCCCTCACTCTCCTCCACTTCCCCCAGTATGAACAGATTCCATTCCAAAGAGCATTGTTCTGGGAAAACAGCCAATATACTTACATGAGGCCAGCACTTATTACAAATAACGGGGATGAATTTATAGCTGAGGTGGTTATAAAATGATCTAAAATATCAATTATAAGGAAAAAGATTGCTTGAAGAGTGTTGTGGGGGTTACGGTTTGGCTCATTCTCATTTATAATTGAGAACAGCTTGGAAAATGGTTAAATATCTTTTGGATGAAAGGAAGATATAAATTTATATGGTAACTAAAGAAAGGAAGAGGCTTTTGCAGCAAGTGGGTTTCCTCAGAATGAGGCACTTTAAATCTGGGAGCATTGTTTTTAATTTTTATTAGCATTTCGGGTAAAATGCTTGCCTCAGGAAGAGAGATCTTCTTTTCTAGAAGTCACAGTCCATGTTTGAGACTCAAACATAGATAAAAGCTGAGAGTTTTCTGCATCCTGCTGCCAGAGCAGTAGTGATTGCAGAGGTGCTCCTTGTTTGTCTGGTACAGATGCCTGCAGGGCTCTGTGGGGTTGGTAAGGCTTCTCCTCTGAGATAAAAATCCTGTAAAATATCTTGGTTGAGGAATGGGATGCAGATGCTACTAGTGAAAGGTCCAGATTTCTGTTATTCCTTGACAACTTTTGAATATGAAACTTGGGAGCTACAGTTAAAAGCCACAGACTCAGTACCTAGTTCAGCTCCTCTTTACTCCTGGTACCTAAACTTTAAACATTCATCTTCCCCAGAAAATAAAATTACATTTCAAATTATGCTTGGGGGCATCTAATTCTTGGGACTGCTGTGGAATTTAAGGGCTATTTGATATTTTTAGGCTGCCTGCTGGGATTTGCAATGCAGCTGTCTCTCCTATTGCTCCTATAGGGATTAAGCTGGTAAAGGCTTCTCAGACTGTCCTGTGGCTTGGGCCCCACACATAATACATCAGCATCAAGACAATGATGCTGATGATGACCGTTGTGTAGTTTCATATTTGGAGAACACAGCACAGTTTCAAATTTTGCCTGAGATGTGTTCCCTAACCCCAGAGCAGAATCTGGCTTCTGAAGGAGCTCTTGAACTTCTTTCGGAGCTGTCAGATTTTATGTAATGAGAGGGTGACTGTCTTAATTAATTGGGCACTTGCGTGGGATGTTAGTTCTGATCTCAGCTGAGAATTTTGATTAAACAGTCTTTAGAGAAGGCATGCATAAATACACATTGGGATGGAAGCAGGCAGCTCTTAGCAGTGCTAAAGTGCTGGATCCAGGGAGATGTAGGACACATCTACCCCACTGCTTCACACCAGTTGCAATTCCCATCCTGAGCCTTCTGATGGATCCCATGCATCTTCAAAGGAGTTTGAATAACTCAGGGCTACACATTCCCCTGTGGAAAGCTGTTGTCTAAAATTTAAGGGCACCTCAGCCTACTGTCAACTCTACTGGCCTAATTTTAGTCCTTTTTGGATCGCAACCAGTGACACTGAGAATGCAGCTAGGAAGGCTTCCTACGCTGTTATTCATGAACTTAAAGCCTTCTTCAGTTTTGGTGGTCTAATACACACATCTTCTTGATGAAGAAGATGCCATAAAATATTGGTTTGGATTTTCTCAGAAGATATGGGCAGCTGTACAGGCAGGATTGGTTTCTTTAATCTTGTGTGTGAGGGTAGGCAGCTTCCATTTGACATTGTTTTAGAGTATTATCTCTGCAACTATTGGTATGGTAGGTTTAGGCTGTATTGTCAGTGCACCTAAAAAGGCTGTGAGAAAACCACTGTATAAATTTGGGGAAAACAGTATCTGAGGACAACAGGATTGTATCACTGTGATTAAAGGTAGAATAGTGGTCACTAAAAGAAATCTGCATTAAAATGTTAGAGACGTAACAAGTGTATAGAGAATATAATACTCGTGTTCACATTCAACAGGCAAACTTTAATCTTAAAAAATCTTGTACTGACCAAATTTTGATACCTGGGAATATAATAAAAGTGTTTTGTAGCTGAAGTACTGAAAAATATTTAACGCTGTTTTTAAAAACTCTATCAGCTAGTTAATTTTAAATCTCGCTCATGAGAACTATTGCTAAACATGGAAATGATTGCTTAGATTCACAACATATATTGATGCAACCAAGTACCTAATTTGTTATCGGATTGCACAGACTGTCACATGACAGGAAGGGAATTATTTTTTCCCCTCCATTGTCCTGTACTACCCTTAAACCATTTTTTAAATGTTTAATTTCAAAGTCATGTCAGCTTAGTTTACGAACAGTATTAGGAAAGAAAGATAGAGAAAATTATGCTAAAGATATCTGACAAGAGCAGAGAAATACCAGAGGAAAAATCTCCAGTCTTATCAGAAATCATGATAGGGTATATGGTTTTGGAAAGATTATATATTGGACCAGGCTGCAGCTTTGCAGCTAATTGCTGCACTGTAGTAGCACTAACCCTGTTCACTTGTGGATAGCAGCTCTAAAAGAATAAAAGCAAACATTTTCTTCAAAGGTTTTACATCTAGAGATTTTTGTTTATTTTGGTTTTGTTTATTCTAGTTAGACTACTGTGAGATTTCCCCTCCTGGCCCCCTTAAACCAAGGCAGTTCTGAACTCTGAGCTGTATAGACCTCTCAGCCTGAAATAACTGTGAAGCTTGACTTGTGTGTTTCTTTACTCAAGTTCAGTCATTAAATCCAGATCATCACAGACACAGGCACATTTTTATTTCAGAAAGATGGCTACATATATTTTTCAATGAAAAGAAAAAAAAAAAGGCTTTTGGTTTTCATGTTTTCACTGGAGAATTGTGCAGTACAAAATACTGAGTAGCTTTCAGTCAGATACATAGAAAAGTGTCTGTTCTTTTTATTTTTTTTTAATTACACGTACAATAAGTAAGGTTAGAAAACTGAAAGACAAACTATTCCCTTGTAGGTCTCTTACCTTCACTGTCAGTAGAATCTGATGTTAAACCATTGCTCACTCCCCTGATCTGCTCTGAGTCAGCTCTGTATTCAGTTAATTTTCACAGACCTGCTCTGGATAGACATTACTAAGGCGAAGCTTAATATTTCTATTGAGCATTAGGACAAGGGCTAAATATTGATTTTAATTGCAGGATATGCATATTCAGCTACTCAGCTGAAGGACTTTCTTCTTAAAGGTCTTGGCAAAACCCTTTATTCCTGGAGCAAGACAGAAAAGCAGCTGCATAAAGCTATGAACAATAATGGATCCTGATATCACTTTATGCTCCAGCGTCCCAAATCAACAGTAATATAATAAAAATAGTATAAAATAATAATATTTCCCCCTCTTTCCATTCGGAGTGTATTTGACTTTTTCCATGAAAATTCTACTTAGTCATGAAACATTATAATAACTCAGTTGAAACAAATATACAACTGGTCATTAGCAAATATCCATTTGGAATAGCTTTATATTGTCTCTGGCATAAAATTACCACAATCACAGTTGTGTAAAGAGGTGAAGCACCTCTGCTAAAAGCCAGTATGTGTCACAGTTTAAATCAATTACTGCTATACAAAAACTGATGCCATGTAAGGGAATACTGCACTACCCACAATATTTCAAAAATGTATTTGAAATTTCCTTATGGTCATATTAGGGAAAAAATTATCCAAGAAAACTAAATGGAAATGTGTTTTTGGATGCTAAAATACTGTGTTTTTTGAATATACAATAAATATCTGTTACCATTATAAACTACTTTCCCCCACCAAAAAGCTTAATTATCTTCCTCTCTAATCACTGTAAGATGGGACAGATGTGTCCCACCATATATATGAGTTGGAATCATGCAAGTTAATTTATAAGGAAGTAGGTCCTTCTTCTGAGCTCTCTTTTTGATCATGAAGGCAATTAGGAAAGAATGCAAATATGTATGTCAAAAATCAAAGGCATTATCAGTAAACAATTGGGAATTTTAATATAATCTGAAAACGATTCAATTTTTATACACATCAATACAATAAAGGAATTCATTAATAATATGGTTGATATAATCTCATAAAATAAGATCTCATAAGAGGGACTTGAAATAATCTAGTGCAACCTCCTGCTCAAAAAGCAGGCTCAGATGTGAGTTCAGTTCAGGTTGTTCATACTTTTATCCATTCTGGTTCTAGAACCTTTTAAAGACCTAAGCTGATCAAACTCTCTGGGTGAGCTGCTCCACTACTTCCCTTTCGTTAGTGACAAAAAAAAGAAAAAAAAAATCCTATACAACCAGCTTTCATTGAGAAAATATAAAATAATGGTAAAATAATAAAAGGAGAAGCATGTGTTGCACACCACAGCTGTACTGTTCATACGCAGCTCCTGGGCTTGGCACACACAGGGGGCTTAAGCACCTGGAGAAGTAGTGAGGAGCTACGTCCAACATCCAGCAAGGACAGTCAGACCATCCCTCAGCACCAACTGTAGGTACCTAAATGCTGTCAGTGACCAAATTTTTACTGGATATTTGGGAACTGGTGCCTATTACACAACCAGTATGTGCTTGCCCTCCTTCCTACTGAGGCAAGAACCCCAAGTGCTGACTAAAGGCTGGACTGCAGGGCGCTGACTGAAACCCAAGCTCTAAACCATGGTACCTAATTCCTTTTTCGAAAATCTACTTCCAAGTGCATGAAAAAAAGGGAAAAGTAATGTTTATATATTAGCCAACAAATCAAAGGAAGCCTTTGGAGAAGGGGTAGCAACAGGTATATTTACAAACAGCAACAGAAAGATGCTTGTATGTGTGCTGTAAATGATCTGTCTTACGGTGCACATGTGTAAAATATTTTTGCCTTAAAAATTGTTTTTGTTTTCGGTTGTTGTGGAAAGTAAAACAAACAAGCAATAAAATTGGCCAAAGACTGGACAGGATGTAACAAAAGTTGAAAAGAGGAAATTCATAATAATGATTAGGAATCATAGATCTAAAATAGAGATAGTGGAAAGGTAAGTTAAACGTATAGTAGTAAATGAATGGCTAGCAGCAACAGAATTCAAAAGGATTTATAAAAATCCTAAGTTGAGAAAAATGAATCATAACAATGATTGATTCCTTGGAAGATGACAAATTCAATAGCAATGATGACTGATAAGATGTGCTTAACAAGGGGTTTTGTCCTATATTTACATAGAGATGGAAGAGTCCATTCATGTCTTGTTAAAACAGTGTAGTGCAGGTGATTCCAGCAGTGAGAGAGCTCTTGAAAATTCTGTCAAGGTATTGTAATTACAAGGTATTGTAATCACAGAGATCCCATAACTTATATGCAGTAGTTTTAAGAATTGATTTAGAAGTTGTCTGGACTGCTGGGCTTAATTGTTGATATTTATTGGAATTCTGGCAAAGCTCCACTCAAGATACAAAGAGGCCATATGGGAAAAGAGAGAGTGGAACACCCTCAGTGATTACAGAGCTATTACCGTAATTTCTATCCTAAGCAAATTAATGAAATGGCTGACACATGAACTAAGCCAGTAAGTGGGGGAAAAACAGAGGGATAGCAATATAATTCAAATTGCTATTATTTTTTTTTAAAAAAATTAGTTTGCAAGACTGAATAAAGGTAATTACAATCATACAGGATACATGGATTCCTCAGTAGTGTTTGTCTTAATAGTGCACAGTATCATTATTTAAATACAGAATGCTACAAAATCAATAGAAAAAATTTAAATTGATTGAAATCTTTGTGACAGATCTCAAGATATAACTATTAATTAGAAACTACTAACAGAAAGAGAATAATTTAAAAAAATTCTCACTTAAGCTGTCCCGGATATGTACATTGACAAGGAGGAGATAATAACATGGCTGAAAATTATGCAGAGGAAATAGAGGGGAAGAATGATAGATTATTCACAGAAAGATTTTTAGGGAAATTACAGAAATTTAGCCAAATGCAAGGAAATTTGCCTAGAAATAAGAACGTCATGCCATTTTAGAGTAAGAGGGATAACATATATGCAAGACTCACCAAAGGGCAAGGCTTGGATGTAAGAGAAATTCAGCTTAGCAACTAGAGAGCCTTAGGAAGCAGGGGATTCTCTCAGAATTGAGATTAAGATTGAATTTGAAAATAAGATTGAACATTATCCCAAGGATATATTTTAGTTGAATTAATATTTTCTTTGGCTTCTAAATCAATTACAGAGTTGTGTTGGGCAGTATATCAACTATAGTGAAATGCTGGAATATGAATCATTAGAAGAAAATAAATTTCTTATTTGTAGTAACATTTATCAAGTCCCATGATGTATATGGATTTTTTTTTCTCATCTCAGTCATGAAATACTGATATTTTTATTCTTGGCAAGGTTAGCTAAGGAGAAAACATTAAAAACAGTGTATGAGTAGTGGTCACTACTATTAGTTATGGCTTAAACCCCCCTCAATTAACACAGGGCAAAAGTAGGATTTCATACAGAGAGCAAAAGTCAAGCTCAAAATATAGTTTTGTCTCAAAAGCCTGTTTCTCAGTAGCTGAATAACAGGTACCTGTAATAACATTTCAGGGACCCAATGAAGCTCCCAACATATGTACAGTCGAGTCTAATGTTAACTCAAAGCATTATCAGGAAGAGAGGAATTAAACAGTAGACAAGACTAATGTGTGTGTGATTAATAAGCAAAGCATTCTAGGAGTCCAGCCTGGTATCATTCTGGCTGAGATGAGACAAATAACTCATATAACTCAGAAATATGTTAGTGCACTCCCTAATAACACACCACCAGCGAGTTTAAGATGGTATACTTCATCTCAGAAGCCTTTTCCAGCAAAATTGATTCTGTAATTCTTTGACTGTCAACATGTGCACGTAGACAGACCTTGAACTTGTATGCAGCCTTTTTGGAGCTGAACTTGAGATGGGAGAAAACAGTGAATCCTCTGTGTATGGAGGTACTGGAGAAGACTAATACATTGGTCAGTAAGGAGATGAATAAAATGGTTAACGTAAAATTTAGGATGGCAATTTTCCTGTTATTCTCTAGTCACCTGAAGAATATGAATCTAATAACTGGGGAACCTTCATAGAGAGTAAGCAGTTTCTCACACCCTTTCAGAAGCAATAGAAGAATTGTAAATCTGACTTTTAGAGTTTGTTTACTTTAATGTAGAGGGAACCAGTGTATCCTGTCAAGTAATGCCTTCCTTTATTTTCCCATTCTTTGCCTTCCCTGCCCTTTTGTACCCCTCTGTGCTCTGCCCTACCCTGAGTGATTTATTCACTGCATCAATGCATTTAAGACATCAAAATGGACAGTATTGCTTTTACTTCAAGACAAAAAAGAAAGGAATTTTTTTAGGTTAACCCTATTTTTTGTATTCCCATTGTGAGACAAGAGGTCACAGTAAATAATTTTGGCCCAAGTAAAATTATTTCATCTTAAATATTGCATTGTGCTGGAATAGCAATACTGGCTCTTTAGTACATAGCATGTTAAATTATGTATGTATTTTATTATTAAAAACTCACAGAGTTTTGTATTAGCTGAACACTTATAAAATTATACAGTAACATGAGAGGTTCTGGTTTTTTTTGTTCTGGAGGCAAATTATATGTGGTGTACAGAAACATCTTTGGCGATGAGATTAAATGTATCAGTTCTGTTGTCCTCATATCACTCATTCATTCATTCATCATAGCAATTATCTAAATGATTCAGAATGAGTATCTTCCTTTTAATATGTAGTGATTTGTGTGTTAAGAGGGCACTGGAATAATAAAAAGTGTGCATTTCACTGGTGGTTATGAAACACCGTGTGCCTGAAATTAGGAAGTAATGGCATACATAAAATAAATATTAGTAGCACTTAAACTGAATATTATAAATATATCACATACCAAGAAATTCAATAATGAATTGGGTATTTTACGTATGCATCTATGCACATATTATTGTCTAATACATAATAACGTAATGGCATTTGCAAAATAAACTTGCAAATGACACTTCCAGACTTTGAGTGTCACATATCTTGTAGAAAATAAACCAACATACATGCTGGCAAACCAATCTAGGACAAAGGACTAGTGAGAAGACAAGCAATTTGACTACTGTCTGACACCACTCAAAACCTCAAAGAAAGTTGCCAGAGAATGCATATCTAGAACGTTTTAACTGAAAACACTGATGAAGTTATTTAAAAAAACAAGAAAACCCTACCATTTGTTTGAATCTTACTGTGGCCCCAGTGCTGGTCAATGTCACAGCTTCCAACTTTTTGGTGCCCTTCAGGACATAAATTCCTTGGTGCTGTGCTATATGCTGAGGTTAATGTGAATCCAGAGCCACCCTGAGCTGACCAACCAGTAAGACATGCAGGGGTGTGGAATCTCTCCTAATCCCTGATCCCTTTGGAGGGAGCACACATGTCCTTGCTCTTTATTTCACAGCATGCTCAGACATTCTCTGAAAAGGAGGCATCTGCACCTAAAGTTACCTTTTTTTTTTTTTTTTTCTTAATTAAATGGAGAGCTGAGAAGGCTTCCTTTTGGCTAGTAGCTCAGCGATCAGAGCTCTCACCTGGGACATGAAGACACTTGATGCTAGTGCCTCCTTGCTTGAAGGCTCACCCGAGCAGAATGGTCTGACCACAAAGCAACTGTTTAGAATTTAAAGAAACAAAACTTCTCACCCCTCCCTGCTGAACCTCATCTTGGATATTTAAAGACTTTTCAGCCTGAAAAAAGCAGCATGGACTCATCACAGCAGTCATTCATAGGGGAGAGGGAAGAGGAGGACTCCAGGCACCAGCAGCCTCCCTCTGGGCAGCAGCACCAACCACGCCAAGTGGAAGCAGCTGATCCAAACTTTTCCCAGTGTCCTAATGAACCAGCATGCTCCAAATGAACAGAACAGATTGACCCCTTCAGGCAGTGTAGACTAATGTCTGTCAGGCTTAGGATCCAGATGGGGCTCAACTTGAGGTGACCAGCAGGTGTTCTGCTGGTCAGTGCTGTCCATATCAGATGTTTTCCAAAGCTTCAGGCTCAGGAGCTTTTAATCACTAATAGTCACCTGTACAGTTTCTTTTTTTTTTTTTTTTTTTTTTTTTTTTAACTATCAAGTATCAGGGTCCGTGGTTCCTGAGGTCTGTTTTAGTTACTAAATCTTTTTATTGAGATGAGCTGCAGGGGCAAAAGGGTTATTTTGATTCAGGGCCCAGATTAATCTTACATCTCATGACTATTCCTCAAATACATTAGCAGCTACAAGGCAAACATCTTGGACAACCTAGTTCTACCTTTTTTACAACCTACAGGAATACGGATGATTTCACATCTTTATTTATAAAGTTGTCTCATTTATAGACCCATCTTTTCACTACTGAATTTCTAAGTTTGTAGTATATCCATAATATTCAGCTTAAATGCTATGGATGTCTTATTTATATTACATATGCATATATCCACAAAAGACTGTCTAATGAACACTAGAACAGCTCTGATTTTAGAATTTGCACTCGAGGCAGTTTTTTACTCCCTCCCAGCCACCAGCAAAGCAAATATAATTCAGTTTGTGCCTATCAGTAAATAGCAGCTTGAAGTCAGTGCTGTGCAGAAGAAGCTGTGTGCTTACCATCAGCAGCCCTTTATAAGCATAGACAATCCCAAGCCAAATGGTCATGTGGGTGTTTTCGCAGTGCTCCAGGATTGGTCGGATGGAGATATCTCTGCCCGCAGGGTCCGGCTGCAAAAAGAAAAGGTAAAATATTTGGACTCAGATTTCCTTTGCTTCACACCTCAGTGGTACTTAGCTACATAGCTCTATTTTCAGCAGATTGAGGAGGTGTAGGATACAGAGTGGACAACTTAAGAGTAACTTGTGGTGAGAGCAGAGCCATGAACCTGCAGAGAAATACATTGAAAAGCAAGGATCTGAGGAAACAGCTGCTTGATAGCTGATACCTTGTGAGGTCACACCTACTGCAAACCTGAAACAAAATATGTGAAGGCACTCTGTATTTAACAGTGTCCATCATATTTATCAGATTTAGGATATCTACTTTTTCTACAAGTGACAGGCATTAAAATTAATGCATTTAAATTTCTCTTTCCTTTCACCTGCAGTTCTTGTGTCACTAGCAAATGTCTGATAAACAATGTATGAAACATTGTTTCAGGTGGTTTTTCATTGATAACCATGAGCTAAATCAAAGTCCATTTAACTATACCAGTAGCTTAGGAGAGATCACATATTGTCAAATTTTTTTTAAAAAAAAGTCTTTAAAACCAGTGTTTGCCTGTGAAAAATGAAATATTGCTGGAAGCTTTGCAGCTTTTCATTTAATTTGAAAAG
This sequence comes from Cinclus cinclus, assembly GCF_963662255.1. Classification (NCBI taxonomy): domain Eukaryota; kingdom Metazoa; phylum Chordata; class Aves; order Passeriformes; family Cinclidae; genus Cinclus; species Cinclus cinclus. The sequence continues at coordinate 90,927,218 of NC_085046.1, read as the reverse complement.
GATATTGTATAATATTGCAGAATCAAGAGGACTTGGAGACTATCAAACTGTTTATATGAAGGAGAATCAGTAACAAAGACTCAGAGAAATCTTCAAGAGCCACCCCTTGACATACTCACTTTTTTTTTTTAATGGACAGAGGGAAGAAGGGTTGACATGCAGAGGGTTACTAGCTACTATGTTGCTTAAAATTAGAATAGATATTAGGGTCTGGTCAAACTGGTAGACTGCTTGTAAATGATGTACATTGTAAAAGAGCACAAGGATCTTATATGTGATTCTAAGAGAACTTGTTTTAGTAAAATACTGCAGAACACTCCTGTTGACTGTTTTGAGATGCATGTACCTGCTGTGTTTACAGAAAAGGCTGAAATACTGAAAGCTATTTTTCCTTTCTACTTTGAAAGACTGGATTTGAACTTGAGCCAAACTAAGATCAACTCAGACATAGCTTTCTGTACCTGATTGTCCCAGTGGGCTTTTCCATTTTACTTTTTTATGAATAACACATGCAAAATATCTCATGAAGAAGTATGATTATTATATAAGGAAAAATAATGTTTTCACCAATTGAAAAGTAGAATTGTACATGGAAGGACTTTGAGGAGACCTGAATAATTTCCTAAAGCTTATTTTTGCTTCCCCTATGATGTATGACTTCTGCTATGTCTTTCAGTGGTCACAGCAATAATCTTCAGTTCTTTCTTCCACTGGCGTTTTTGTATGCGAGGCATTTCCCCTGACCACATACACTGTAAAAAAAACCCCAAACAACCTTGTGCTATGATGCAATGCACAGTGAAACTATTCACAATTTTCTTTGCAAAGCCTTCAGCAGGCAAGATATTAACATTTAAAATCTTTTCCTATCCTGAACTTCTGTAGAAAGCCCAAATGGAAAAATAAAGCTCTGGGGAAAAAAAGGTGTCCTAAAATAAAATAAGATAAAAACCAAGGCAGCAATATTAACTCTCCCAAAGAGTTTATGACTCCATCCTAATGGTTGTTGATGGCAGGCAAACAACCATTAGCTGAAGAACTGAAATGGCTGCAAACATTAAGTGTCATCACAACATTTAAGAAGCTACAAATGTTTGTCTGGGGATCATCTGAACTACTTCATTCCCTCTGAACAATGACAAAAGCCCAATACTAAAGTTTAGGTGCACTGAGAACACCTTTTCGTGTCAAAGCTACAACCTAATATGTTTAACATAATTTTTTTCTATTATGTAATAAGCTTCACAGGACAAATCATTCACACTGAGCTCTGAAGGAGTTACTGATGTGTCATCAGGACTGTACTACAGAGAAATTTTTTTAACCTGCCAAAAGCTCTATCTCTCACGATCTGGAATTACAGAAGTGACAAAATTTAAGGTTTTGATCATCAGAGTGCTTTCCTTTATTTTTTTCCCTTCACACTGGTGAGTCAGCATGGGACTGTCTCTTTGCTTCCCCAGTTCCACATCCTTCCTGCCAGGTATTTCTTCTATTTCAGTTTCCCACTTTTCTGAAGCAAGAAAGGGTATAAATGATGAGGGCTTTCACCAGATGTGATGGATGATGTCATGTCATTTGTTTCCCTTGTTCCTGGATTGAAAACTTTAATCACACCTGTATTGAAGGATTCCTCCAGTTTTAAGTAACTATAAGTAATTGGAATAATTCCCTGTTTTGAGGAATATTACTGAAACGAGAACTCCTATTTGGTTTGTAGCAGATTATATGCTTACAAAATTCTATATAATTTATATATTCTCTAGTGAAAATTTACTTCAAAACTGCAAAGTGCATGTCCATTCATTACTCAAACCATCTCTTTAAATACACAGGCACAAAAATTATGAAGTGGAAAGCAAAATTTATTTTCAAATACTATTAGAGAGTTAGCATAATTTCCTTAGTAGGAAGATTGTCAGATTTTCTGATGCATGATGGTTCAAAATTGATGTTAATTAAGTAAAACAATGTGTTCAGCTTTTCTTTGTGAGATAGGAAAATCTTGTGAAGTGCTCTAGGTAGAGCAGGGAAAGAGAGAATACTGATTGCAGAAAAGATGTGCATATGGCAGCACTTCTTTCAAAAGACTTTTGAGACCTGTGAGGTGATAGTATTTTAAACAAAAATTTGCTGAGGACCTATGCATGTGGGGTTAAATGTTGGTAGGTAGCAGTAATTTTAAAGTGAATGGATTTTGCTGATTACCTATCACTACTGCAAAATGACATTCCTGTTCTACCACTTTTAATTTGCCATTCTGTTTCTTCATTGATTTTGCATGAATTAACTAATCATAGCATAAAGCTGAGTTAAAAAAACATATGATATTTTCTGATGTCAAAAGAATTTTTGAAAACTCTACAATTACAGCTGAATGGGGCACTTGACTGACCTCTCTAATCATCCACCATTTGTGCACTTTGTTATTGCTTTAGAGAGGATGACAACATAAATGCTACCAGTGATTATATATGTACTGGAAATTTGCCCTTTCCTTTTATAGAAAACAATCTCAGTGCCCTTCAGATGTCATTCTCAAAAGACTGAAGACCTCCTATCTTGTGATTAGGTTGTAGCTTTCCTACCTCTTCTGAAACCTAATAAGGTTTCTGACATTGACATCAATTTCTGGAGTGCTTTCAGCAGTTGAACATAAATAGTTTAATCTGTTCACTTCATACAAGAGTTGTGTATCATCACCAGTAAAGTGCTTGTTTTACATAAGATCTGGTAGGTCTAGAAAGCAACCCAAACCATTAAACAGATTACCCACAGAATGTTATCCCCTGTATATATGTGTGTGTGTGTGTGTGTGTGTGTGTGTGTGTGTGTGTGTGTTTAAACTATTATTAGTCAAGTCTGTAGTTCAGTTGCTTTTTCATTTTCTTTGCTCTTTAGCCTTCTCACAGGGCTGGCAGATCCTTGTCATAACAGGTGAGTGATGGCCTAGGTGCGAACTGGCAAAGTGAGAAGTAAAGCTTAAAACTATCAGGAACCATCAGAGAAATCTGATTTTAATTTTATTTTATTTTATTTTTTTAATCTATAAGGACAATTTCTTAGTGGTTATAATACTAGCCAAAATCCCTCTGGAAAAGGCAGATTTTTTTATGATGACTAATGTACCTATGACTTATTTTGTGTCTTTATTGTTATTCCTTTTCTGTAGCTTCACAGAGGTTTTAAAAGGAGGAAGGGTCTATGCTCCCTGAGGCATTTGATCCAGCAGATGTCTGTGAAGAACAGACTGGGCTAGTACACAGTATCCAAAAGTCCTTGACCTTCCGAAGGCAGTTTTTCTACCCGGTCTCCTCATCAGGTCCCTTGGCCAGTAGAGCAGATGATTTTATTTGCAGAGCTGTGGTGCTGCCATGTGACAGAGCTCACTGGGGTCAGTCTCAGCAGGCTGGCTAAGGACATTGCAGCAGACCCCCAGTGTGACTCTGTGCCACTTCTGAAGCTGCACTTTCACCAGTGAGAAACTCACATTAAGCTTCAGTCTTTTCCAAAGACAAGTATGGAACATAAGATAAATAGCTGCAGCTTCTGTTTACTATGTTTTAAAGAAAATGTGTGTTTTCCACAGTATAGGAAAATGCAGGCTCATACTCTTCTGTCACACTGTTAAAAATGGCCTTTGTATATCATCCCACTCTGTTTTATCTTCCCTTTAATTGGCTTCAATTGAACTGGCATGATTGTGTACTACAGCTAGCTTGCAGTGTGAATTAGGTATCTCTGGCAACTTTAATCTGGCACATTTAGCAGTCATATAGAGCTCACATGTAATTCCTTGTTTTAAAACTCAGACTTTGCTAAATTAGAAGGTCGTTCTTCTTAAATTCACTTTTTAATTTTTTTTTTTTCTCTCAAGGATAATTATAGTTGGTTTATACTCTGAAATCTGTAAAGGTGTTTCATAAAAGGATTCAAACAATTTGAGCACACTGTGTGAAATTGAGAACTGAGCTCTTAATTACTGATAATAGGAGAGGGATCAGACACTGTCAACTTCATGATTACTTAATAATTTGTAGGCATTTTTAGACCAAAACAGCTGATACGATCAGTGATATGAAGAAGAGATTTTCCAGGAAATTGATCCCTTTTGTTTAATGTATTTTTAACTTTGTGCAGTCATTCTTTCCATTAATGCAAAATAGGAATGGCAATACTAAGCTATGATAGCTCATTTGGAATGTCTTCCCATTAAAAATTTGGTAGACAACCTGGAACAATAGGCAACCATTTTTGTCTTTGTTGGAACCTGAGATGAGGTTTGGGTACATTACAGATCCCATTTTATGTCACGGAGTATCTCCTCAGCAAAGCACAAAACCATTACTGAATTCTTGCAGTCCAGCAACCAATTTAATATCCCTTCAATGTTAATTGAGAAGTTTGGACATTTCTGTAACATTCTAATGTTAAAATCTAAATGATGAAGTATGAAGAGTTTCAGGACACAAGCTTTCTTACATAGATGTGAATACACACCCCTCACCTCTGTGACATGAACTAAAGGGGATCTTTATGTTATCCATGGAGATTAAAGGGTGTATTCTGCTTCATTAATTTTCTTTTTTCTTGTACTGAAATCCAGTTCACTACCCCACCTGGACTTTAGGCATTGTCTGGCTTCACAAATACTTCAACAATTAAACTATTCCCACAACTCAATATATCAATATATATGTTTACATTATAACTCCTAAAAAACTTCATTCCAATTGGTATTTTAGTATGAGACAGTAATTCAGTAATAGTTAGCTAGCAATCATGACACAATGAAATGACACTTGCTGGAATACCAACATGACTATCCCTATTTTTTATTCAATCACTTTCCTCAGTTTGGCTTTCTAAGGAATAAAGATGTACCATATAAACCAAGGAAAAAATAGTGATATATTTGTGGCCTTCAAAGATATTGATGTTACTATTTTACGTTTCTCATATATATTGTTACATGTACAGGGTCCAGGCCTAAATTTCTAAGTGAATGGGAGCAAAGAAAGACAGGAAACCTCCCTCCTATCCCAAATATATTGGAGATAACCACTGTAGTATGTATTATCCCAAAAAAAATAAGGTTTGATAATGCAGATATAGTGATATCACCCTGCAATATATTTAAAAGAAACCTACATTTTAGGTCCCCATCTGTCTCTTCTACAAATAATTCCATAAATCAGTCAGCATACATACTGTAAATTGGTCTGATTTAAAGATGATAAAAATTGGTCCGATGATAAAATGCCGGAAGAGCTATTTATAAACTCTTGTATCATGAATTTGTCCATACATATATTTGTAGAGAAAATCTCCCATCAGCATTATTTATAACATCACTTTACTTAATGAGTTTTATTCTCCTGTTGTGGTGGTTCATTGTTGTTTAAATGAAACTGTTTTCTGAGAGCCAAAAGGTTCCCAGAGATTTCTTGCTATTTTTATATGAATATCATCTCCTAATACAAGCAGCTTCATTTATTTGCATTAACATAAGATGCAAAATAGTGATTTAGACTGAGTCAAGAAACTGCTGTGATCCCTACAAACAATCGCAGACTAGCAAATGAAAGGGAAAAGGCAAAATTCTCTTGAATCATGGAGAGCTTCAAACAGCTGTGACTGTCTTCCCATTCTGCATTCAGCTATCACTTCAGCAGAAATTTTACACCATATTATTTCCTCAGAGAAGGTTGCCCCAATTGCATATCTAGTGGATAATGAAACTTTTCTGTGTATGTGCATGGAGACAGAGGGACAAGTGTTACAAAGACTTAATAAAGCATTCTCAGCAGTAGAATGTGTGGCTTTCTTTGAAGGGAGGGCAGGGGGCCAAGAAACATAAGAGAAGTAGGTCAAAGGAATGAGGAACTCTCTTACTACCCAGACCTCTTGCACTGTACAGATTCTTCCAGAAATTTACAGTTCCTGGTATCAGCTTCCCAAGACGAATATTTCCCCCTCCTTTCCTGTGAAGCTGCCCAGAATTGTGCTTCACAACTCAGACTTGCAGTTCTTTCTAGTTTTGTTTTTTTCCTTTCTGAGCTAGATTTCCTGCTATGCTGAAGGCCATGCCAGGCACTCCTTTTGGTGGCTGGAGCAATTAAATTCTTCCTTGCTTATGGTAATGGAAAGAGACAGCATTCTTGGGAAGGATGGCAAAGGCAGAAAGGAGAACAGTAGAGTGAAACCACAGAGGAGAGCCAGGAACAAACTGTTTGGGTGGCCCCAGCTGGAACCAAGTTAGAGGCTGTTTTTGTAATTAATTTCCTAGTGGGTAGGCTTTGAGTTGTAAGCAAGGATATGACTTACTGCCTATTATGTGGCACTCAGAGAAACTGGATTTAACACTTTTCCTGTAAAAAAGCCGGACTTAGGCTTAACAACTAACAGAATCTATCATGAGTTGCTTCTTCCTATAAGAAAAATCAGGTCCTCAACTGTGCCCAGCTACTGGGGTCAAGGAGGACAACAATCTCACCTCTACAATTGTCTTATATTTTCTGTTCAGTGCTATAAATTGCCTTGATTTATGTATTCTGAAAATATTTATCACTACGGTTATTTGCATTGTAGTGAAAACAACAACAACAAATGGACTCTGACTTAATCTAGAAAGTGAAAAATTCATTCTCTAAGAGGATTTAAAAATGTATATGTCATGTGTGAGAGAAGAGAGAAACATAAAGTAGGGTTGTATGACATTTTCAGAGGCACATATCAGCAGAGACCACTGCCACCCTATGCAGGCACTGATAAATGAATAGTTTCTGGGCTGTGATGAATAAAAAAAAATATTATTTCTCAACAATAGGGACGATTTTAATTCCGTACTTATTTTTATTTATATTTTCCAAAATGATAAGATGATGGTCCATCAATCTATTGGAGGATTTTGGTGCTATTTTTATGACTGCAGTAAGGCATAATTGAGGAACTGCTGTAGTAAGGGGAGGTCTTTCCTTTGTTTTCAAAAATATTGAGCAAAATCTTTAATTTCTAAATCCTAAGACTAGCTTAATAAGTATATTCCATAGTTTTATCATGATGATTGAAGCAGAAACACCTAATTCTTTTCCATAAATCCTTCTAAAATTAGGTAGTTATACTTCCCCAACACAAAAGCTGTTTTCTCTTCAATCAACTCCCAGTTTCTTGTTGACAATCAAACATAAGGTGCATCTCAATGAACAGAAATACATGAAAATATTTGTCTTTAACAAGAATTTTGAAGATTTTGATTTTTTTATCCCACCTTACAATGCCAGTAATCTGTCAGATATAAACATTTTTACATAGAACTTTCATGCAAAAAAATGAGTGGATGAATGAATCAATAAAGGTCAGGTCAAGAGAAATATTTTGATTACTTCAAAAGATTTGATTTCATTTTGACCTTTTAAAGTTGATAATCTTCTTTGATATAACCTAACTCCATTTCAATAAGAAAGGTCATGTTGAATTCAAAAGAGATGTTCTTTAATTAACAAAGGTCAACAAGAATATTTTAGCACTTTTCTACCAAAATAATTCTGCATGGGGGAACTGAACGAGACCACTTTTTTACAACAAGTATATGAATCTTACGGCTACTCAATGTTTTCTAAGAAAAATATCTTAATACTTAAGGAATATCAGCATCAATTATCTTGTAAATCCATGGTCTTGACAGATTACGTCTGAAGATTCATGCTTGCCAGTATAACTGATCCTATATTAGAGCAGTGACACTAATGAATCAACCACAAATGCAACTTTGCAACTTTTGCAAACATAATTATGCCAGCAAAAATTACAGGTGAAGGTAGGTGATTAAAGCTGTATAAAGTATGCCTTCAGCTTTGGTACAGTCGTGTTTCAGCAGTGAAAAATGTAGGCCTAAACAAACTAAAATTACACATGGAATCTTAAATCAATGTCCCTCTTGCTTTAAAATAAGACTCTGAAATGAGGCTTAATATTTCATAGTAATATTGATATTACAGTTAAATGAGACTGTCTTGATAGCTATCTCATCTTCAGTAAAACACAGAATATAGATTTTCATTGCATTAACTCCAGTTTGAAATAAAACATCTCTTTAAAAAAAAAAAAACACTTTTAGAAAAAAACAAACTGTCCTGGGACAATAAACTTATAGAGCTCTTGCTGAGCCAATTGTATTGACTGCAGAAAAAATGTCCCTAACTTTGGTTCTGATGTCTAAAACGAATTAGCAGGTTCCTTTAGTTCTTACTATGTTTTGTCTACTGAAGTGAAAGGCTGCATAACACAATTTTGTTGCTGTTTTGGTATTTACAGATTTTGACCCAGTAAACTCTTAATGCAGTCCTTGATAAGCTATGTCTTGAGCTCGTGTTTTACGGTCAACATGTTTTATCTTTCTCTAACGTGCCTTACTGCTCTTCACTGGACCATTGCACCAGCACATTTCCTGAAATCTGAGGTTTGGAATGGAGTATGCTCAGCTGGTCATGGCTGTCCCCTACAGATATATCCAGGACTAATACCACCATAACACCCAAGGTCAAGTTATACCAAAGCGCACACATGTAACCAAAGATGCCACAAAAGCTCTACATTTTTCTTTTCTCTTTTCTAAATGAATACAGAAATATGAAGATAGTTTAAAAGCTATAGAAAAGGAAGAAAAGATAATCTGGAAATCCTGTTCACCAAGTATTTCTCTTGATTTCATCAGAAGAGGTGACATGAGTGAGAACCCATAATAGTTACACTAAACTACCTTGAAAGCTACATGCCCCCAAAGCACAAAAAGAATAGCAGTTACAGGGATTTTTGATTTTTCCATTACATCTTTCATCTACAAATAGCTATTTCAGTGTTGCCACTTCTATTGACGTTATTCAGAGCAAAGCAGGTAGTCATGGGAATTTTTTTCATTCTCACAGTTCAGTAAAACTTTTATGCAACATTTTTCTTAAATAATTTATTTTCTTTCAGCATCTGTCAGACCAGATTTCATTTAACACAAGTCTACCACACACTTTAAATGTTGCAGTTCCTTTGCTCTAGTATACAACAGAAGAATGTTCAGTTAAAAAAGCAAGCCAACATGAAAAAAAACCTAGCAACCATAAATCCATTTTTTATTTCCATAATTTTTTTTTTTTTACATTGTTAAACTCTAAATCATATAGGTTTGGGGTTTTTGTTTGTTTTTGAAGCATATATATGATGTAGATGTATATGTAGCACAAGCAGATCACTCTGAACCTACTCTGCCTTGCAATTCCCACATATTCTTGATAATATCAGCACATTTGCTTGTTTTTAAGGTGATGTTTCCATGAATTCTTGATTTAGAAGATCTGGACAAGACAAAATGTATATTTTTTTCAAGCTAGAGGGTTATAGGAAGCACTGATCTCATGTGTTTTCATTTCTTTTCTACAGCTAAATATACAGCGTATTTCCATAGCATTATATTTTTTCTCTTGTCATGTGAACTTGATGTTATCCTGGTAGATAGAGATGATCTTACTTACATGCATCTTCCCAGTACAGGTGTATCATACTGTGTCAGGTGTCAGCATGTTTCAGGAAACTGGATTGTTCCAGTATTGGAGGCAAAGCCTGTAACCTTTACTGGACTTGAAGAATTCATTGAGGTGGTTATTTCCATGGTAAAGTGCTTCCACTAAACCTATCTGTAATTTTTTAATAGGGTATAGTTAGCAATTTTATCATTCCTCCCATTATTTTCTAAGGGATATCTATTACATAGTTTTATTTTGACAGGTGAGCATGTGTAATTCTTCTAGAGCACTTCCAGAGCTTACATGAAAGCCATCAAAACTCTTTCTCAGCATAGCCCCTGACAACTTACATTTATGCCCAAATTTTCATTTCTGAGATCAAGGTATTGAAGAGAAACAGTAAGGGGTTGATGCCTTTGTTCTTGTTACCACTTCTCCCAGCTCACTGAGAGACCAGCAGAGGACGAGATAAGCACAGGGAGACAGGCATTTTCAGAATGAGGGCAGGTAAAGCAGCACATTTCTGAACAGTGATGGCTGGTGTCAGCCTGGTTTGTCTGACTTGGCATTCACCTCCTTTGCAGTATTCACCCACAGCTACTAGCCTGCCTGTCACACATTTCAGAACAAACCCTTCTGTTTGAGCTATCTGAGCAATTATGCTGTCACCATCTTCTCTTTAAGGTTGCAGCATCACAGGACTTCAGGAGAGGTGGGAGGTGTGACCTTCTGGCACTTTGCACTGGGCTGCATGTGGCAGTGCTGGAGGGCTCCTTGGAGCAGGACCAGCCAAAACAGCTGGGTAAGCAGCAGTGGCGTGGTCCCAGGAAATCTCGGTTTTCCTGATGCGCTTTGAGGAGCTAATGAAACCGCAGAATGTTCTTCTACAGAGCTCTAAGTTGATTCTTCCCAAAGTAAAACCAAACTGAGGATCTCTGGAACACCTACGGTAAGAGCCCAGTGATCCAAATCACTAAGGTGAGATGTCCTAGTCCTCTGCTGCAGTCTGCTTTCCTACCACTGAGAAACTGAAACTTGAGGTGGCTTTTACAACTCATCTGAGGGTTGAAAAAGTGTCAGCAGTGACAATTCTTGGTTACTTGAGTTTCTATACAGCAGAGTAGACTTTTGGTAAATTACTCAGAAAGTTAAGGAAGAATCTCACAAATACATCAAGCATAGAAATAAACCCTGGGAGAAATCCTGAGACCTAATGGACTGAGAAAAATACAGAAAACTCAAGAAGACTGAAACATCAGACCATTTTGGCTCAAGAAGACTGTGTGGAAGAAAGGAAGTGGTGGTGAACACTTTTGCCTGCAAATTAAGAAAGGGAATAGAGAGCTAATGCAGAAAGTGGACAGGTTCACATAATCCCCCTGAACAGCATTTCCTTCTGTCACCACCGAGTGGGGTATGAACTGACTCAGCATCAAACCCTCAGCTAACACATATGAACCAACATATATAAACTAAAATTCGTAATAAATTCTTTCTGCAGCCTGATTAATATTAGTTTAAAAAGTATCTCTTAATTTTGTAAAAGTGATTTTTTTTCTTTTTGAAATATGTTCGGGTAAGTAAATGTTTATTTCTATGGTAACAAGACCTGATGTTCCTGGAGGTGTAGATGAGATTACAGGTGACCTCGCCCCTGATAAGTCACAGTTGTACTAATTACCAAAGAAGAGGAACAGCCTTGCTCTTAATGGGTCACAGCTGTGACTAATAAAGCTAAGTGTGATAAAAGGGGTGGGTTGGGTGCTCAGGGAGGATCTTGGATGCTGAGGGCTCTGAGGAAGGATTCAGAGAGACACAAAGAAGAACGAAACAAGGAAGAGAGTTGCCCCAGTAAAAGATCTGCTGTGAGAGCAGTCTGGGTCTGCTGGAGTTGGAGCCTGCAGTCACAGCTGAGCTGGGTGAAAGCTGTGTTCAGAGTCTGCAAACCAACACTTGCAGTCATAGTCCAGCAGGAAATAGGAAGCAGAGTCTGTAGCTAGACCCTACAATAGGAGCATGCTGTAGTCAGAGTCAGGATGGCAGAGCTGTGAAGAAGAATAAACCAGGACCCTTTTCATGCTGTTGAATGAGAGTCTGTGTCTTGGCTCATTTCCACCCCTAATGAGATAGTCTGCTGCAATGTGTTCCCACAATCACCTTGACATTACTTTATGAATACATCAGCCGTTCAATACAACAAATGAAATAATAGCAATTATTATTAGAAATTAATTATTTATATTACATTAGAATTCATTATTTAGGATATCTAATTATTATTAGAAATGGAAAACTACTTTCTGAAGAGGTGGCTGAAGGCTATGAAATCTACCTCTGTATGAATCAGAAACTATGTTATAATTTTTATGGAAACAGGAACTCCTATAGAGACAAAATACAAATGTAGTTCTTTTGAGCCTTACTGAACAGAATCCTTATTTGAAAAATACCCATCCAGGGCTGAATGGACAGGGAAAGACATATGATATATTTTTGTATGTTTGTTTATGAATAGACAAGTATATCCACCACTGAGCAGTGCTCACTGTCCAACAGGATGAACAAGTTTAAAAATTTGAGTAGCTAGCCTGTTAAAATAAGGCTTTTATATATACCAGATGGTAAAGAGGTAGCATGTTTTGTTTGCATACAATTGAGGGAATAGAAAATTTGCTGTTTATGAAAAATTTTGAGAGTGCCATCAAAGGTGTACTCATACTTTGTTTTCAGGGAAAAAAAATGCTTAACTTAAATTTCAAAATATTGCATTATATGTATAATATTATACAAAATATTATATGTATAATATAAAATATAATACAGATGAAAGTTACGTGAACCCATTCTGTACAGACAGTTTATGACAGCCTTCCTCAATTAAATAGAATCATGTTACACAAGTAACTATTTTCTGTACTAATTTGGACAAATTGTGGAAGAATAGATTAAGCAGAAAATAACTGAATAATTGAATGTAATGTTGAAAAAAGATATAGTCCCCTTTATACAATTTGCACCTTAAAAAGTGCCTTAGCACTGTATGAGCAAACTCTCACAATATGACCCTATGCATTTAAGGTTTTATGGAGGCATATTGCCTTTTTTAAATACCTTTTTTGCCCTGAAGACACGAAGTCTATGGTATCTTGATTCCTATATCTGCTAATTATGATTAAATAAAAGGATTGTTTTCAATATAGTATTTTTAAATACACTGCTTTTAAGAATTGTATCAAATACAATAGTCACAATATGCAATTTGGGTTGACTCACAGGATCATGAATCTAAACATTGAGATAAGCATTGCTCATATGTGAATTAAATCAGACCCCAAGGACCAACATCTCTTGTGACAAGCAATAAGAAGCTTCCTCCAATATTTTCTGGTCTATATTAGCTGTGCAAATATGTTCTTTTAAATTAAATAGTATACAGATGTTATAGTTCAATGTCTATTCTCAACATATTTTCACAAGTATGAGTTCTTGTTCTCTTTAATAGGCTTTATGTTTGCCAAAATAGTCTCCAATGAATCTAGTAATGTTTAACTCCATGGTTAAAATCATTTGTCTATGCCATGGGTTACAAAGACACAGCATACTGCTTAGAGATTGAAATCAAATCCACCAGGTATCATTTGTTGCTTCTCAGTTTGGTTTTTTTTTCAGGATATTTTACTTAGTGGACAATTAATATAAATAAATACCTGAAATTCTCTGATAGAACACCTGTCTATATGGACATAAGAATATCTTTACTGGCCTTGCCTCCTAGCTTTATCTGCACATGTGAATGGCTATCTTCAATCCTTAGCTTTCAAGCATTATGTAAATGAAAATACAAAAAGAGAAATAATAAAGACACAGATGAAGGACATGACTGAATATACTTTTTTTTTTTACCATCATCATGCTATTTTTTAATGAATGATGAGCGCTCATCTCTGTACAAAATAATGTTTAAAATGAATGTGAAAGACAGGCAGGTGCAGGCTGTGTTAGCAGAGGAATTTATTTTGTGTGCATGGACAATGGCAAACAAGCATGATATGATGTTATTAAACCTATCCATAAAAATTGGCTGTCCAGCAGGGTTAAGGTGTCTTTTCTAAAGGGTGTATTTTTCTAGCCCTGCAGAGAAATGCAATTCAGAGTATATGATTGTTTTGGATCCAGCAGCCATATCTAAAAATCGATTGTTGTAGTTCATTCCTGTCAGGCAGCTGCTGGGGTGGGAAGAGCACCTACTCGAGTTATAGCATGCCTTCCCTAAAGTGAATGGGAATCTTACTTTTCATTTTAGTGCAGTCAAGATTATGTCTATAATTTTTTACATTTTTCAAACTCCTATAACTTCAACTATGAGTCACCACCTGCAGCCCTGCCTGGGCTGGGCATGCCAATTCAAACAAAACCCTGTAGCCGTGTTACCCACCAGTGGATAGAGCACACCAGGGACACTTTTGGGGCACTTCTGATGTAGTTCTACTAAAAAAGTGAAACCAAATCCCAGGTGCACATTCCCAAATCAAAATGCTGATGTAGACAGACAGACACAAAGTTCCTTGAGAAGTTTTTTCATAAGTCAAGACCTAGATTAAACTGAATAACTTGATTATTAAAGGTGCACGTGTGTTTTATGTGTGTATAGTTTCATATGACATATCTCCAATACAGATTTCCTTTTTTTTAAAGAGGAAATTGACTTTTAAGAAGCTGGAATTTGACAATTCAGAGCCTTTTTTAAAATTTACATTAGAATGCTGAACTATAATTTAACAAGAAGATCAAAACAGAAAACTGAACCACCTTACAGAGGCTGTCTTTCAAGCATGAAGAGAATTCAAAATGTTTCTGCAAATTTCAGTCTTCAGGCTGATTAGACATTCAGTACAGCACTACAGACAGAAACCTGGACGGGTTTTTTAGCTATATCCTCTCTGTAGACCTGTGTTTCGTAACTTGTGTCAAATGGTTGAGGTTATCAACTATGGTAAGGCTGATTTGTGGGGGTGCCTCCCATGTGCTGTAGTACAGAATACCAGTCACTCTCGGTAGTGCATTACAGGCATTGCACCCAACTGGTCCCTTGGAGTCCTATGAACCCAAGGCATCAATGGCGTGTGCAATAAGTCCAAGACTTCCTGAAGGTGATCAGGTGAGAAAAGAGTGCCCTGTCAGTCATCTGCTTAGTACACAAAGCTCACAGAGTCTGTGCACTTAGTGAAATAGCTAAGCATTTATTTTCTCCCAAGCATTTCTTCTTATGGCCAAAAGAGCATCTGGTTAGCCAACAGGCAATTTTTGGAGTATAATGCAAAGTGTATACTTTCAAATCCATAGTCTGAGTCAAATTTACAGTGCACAAAGAATGGGGGTAAGGGGTGGAGTTTATCCAGTGTGCTTTTCTGTCTTTTTAACTACATCTGCTAAAGAACATCTGTATCTCAGTGGGCAGACTGTTGCAAGGACAACAAGATATCAGGCTATTCATGTAATTCCAACTTCAGGAGCACTATGGAATAGCTGAGGTCAGAAGGCACATCTGGAAGTAATCTTGTCCTCTCTGCTTCACACAGAACCAGCTAGGGTCAAGCACATGGTGTGATGGACTGCTCTGTTACCCAGCACCTTCCTAGAAAGCACAGGATACTCAGCTTGTTTGCCCAAAGCTGGCCAAGCTATAGTGCTGCATGAGAAGGCAGGGAGTTGGTGGCACAATTACCTCTGACCTATGTTTCTGGCTTGTCCTGAAGTTTGCAAAGGAATACTTTGGAATTCAAGTGTGGATTTTGGTCTGCACTCAAAATGCAGCGTAGATATGCTAGTGGAATATTCCAAACACAGATCCAGAGGAAAAAAAATTCCCATGTTTTACCTTCTGCTTAGTCTTCATGTATATGTCTTTCCCCCTAACATATGTCCCCAATTCCCAAAGTGATGGGTATATTGAAAATTTATGCATGCTTTACATTTAATTTAAGCATTTCCATAGCAACTCCAACATTTCAGGATGTTTTATCCCAAGATACAGAATATATTCTTTTCAGAAAAATTTCCCAGTCTGTATTTAGCCACATTCATACATGACTTTCTACAATTTAATTCTCAATGAAAATTACCCTATCATCGCCAGAAGCTAAAGTTTTAACAAACAGATTAACTTTTGTGACTTCTTTCATTTTGTGTTTAAACCATTAGTCCTACATGAAATGGAGCTAATGAAGCCTGATTTCTTGGAATCAGTGTTTTTTATTGATAGATGCAGGTGTTTTGTATAGTCCAGCTTTGGAAGAATAGATCAAAGGTGCCTCTCCTTCTCTTTCTCTCTCTCTCTATCCCCCTGGGTCTCTCATACTGGTGTTTTCCTGTCAGGAGACTCTAAAGGATGAACATGCTTTCCAGAGGCCTGATATTCAACCAGTGTTCATAATGATACAATGATAGACAAATCAAATATATATTACTGTCTATTGAAGTCTGGGAGGGAATTTTAGAGGAAAAGAGGAAAATAAGAGGAACTTGATGTGATGTATGATGCACACATCAGTAATGAATTGATGACCCATGCTTCTATATCAGTGACTTTAAGTTTCTTTTATAAACATCTGGGATTCAAGTAGGAATAAAAAACCAACACAGATAGAAGAGGAAATACACATACAAATAAAGGAAAACCGTAGAGGTACGGGAAGGAAGATCTTCCTTGCAATTTTTCACTTGTTTGCTATCTCCATTTTGCCTTTCTAAAAGTCACTTCTGAAAAGGAGTCCACAACTGCAGGCTATTCTTCGTGCCTCTTTGCTGTTACAATAGCAAACTTTCATCACATCTGATTCCTGTTCCAGGACCACAGGTGGTACAGCGCACATCTCTTACACTGGTATGCCTACCTCAGCAATCAGCATAAAGCCAAAATCTAATGGAGGGGAGGAGAACGAAGCATCCAAATTTGCTATCAGGTTATGCACACATCACCTGCATTTTGTGCAAGCAGGAATGCCTAAACCAAGTAGTGAACAATCAGGCTTCCCATGCTGTCAGGCAGTAACCCAATGCTTTACTTGCCTGCTGTGTCACACAAACCTGAGCTGCTCTGTAAACAGCAACAAATAACCAAAAAGTGGTGACACACTTGGATTTGTAACTTGCACATTTCTTCCAGTTCCATCATTTTCATGCTGTGAAGCAAGAGAGGGAGTTAAGATGTCTGGATCCTGGCAGGCTCCAGGACATAAGCATCATATAAATCAATTAATTTAAGCCTAATGCAGTTATCTATTTTAGATGAAGGGCGATTTTAGCTTGCTGGATTCACTTATAAGATCAAACAATTATCCTAATAAGTTTATACTGTTCTAAAGATGAAGCATTCTCAGTGGCCCTAGTGTAGCTCCAATGGCTTGAGAGGAGCTGCTAGACATAAATTTATTACATAAATGAGAGCTGCTTTCCAGTCAGGCAGTGAAAATTTGATCTCCAATTAAAAAATTAATCTTCAAAAATAAAGCCTAGCATTAAAATTAAACTGCTGTTAGATATACAGTGAATGTGCACTTGTAGCACTGAAATGATACTCAGCTTGTGGGCGGAAATTTCAATAACAGACTCAAAATTGAAGCCATTTCCTCTGGTTCCCATGCCCAATCTGTTGTAAGTCACAATGTCCTTAGGAGGGCAGACTATATGGAAGGCTCACAACGAGAACCTAGGATATTAAATCTTACAACCTAAAGATGTGCTGTTTACTATTTTTTCTAAAAATAGTAGTGAGGAGGAACAATGTCAGGTGGGGATTTGTAAAAACAGAGAACTTCATTAAAGGCATGTGGTAGTCTCAGCTCCTGATCACGCAAACAGAAAGACCGAAGTACTTGTCCAAGAAATGTGATCAAAGCCAGTAGAGAAAAAAAATTGTAAGTGTGCATCCTGTACTTCCACAGGTTACTAGAGTTACTAGTCTTGTTTTGAATCCTCTAATACAGACAAGACTGCAAAGAGAGTATCAGAATGTGTATCAGGTGTGCTCAGCCTGTGAGCCCTGGAAGACCTGGAAGGGTCCAGAAGATCAACAGCAAAATTTAGGCAGTTCTCCCCTCAACACTGCACTTGGGCATCTGAAAAGTTAAGATATAGGATTTCAGAAGCCTGAAAGGAGAAGTGGCAGCCTGAGGTTGGGTGAAATTGCACCTAGGTGCCTATGAGACATCTAGGCAATTAAGAATTTAAATAATTTTGCAGTCCTGACCCTACATTCTCACAAACCTCCTGCAGTGCTTTAGCTGTTGCTGGCTTTCTCTGAATAATGCACCACCATGCAACTAATACTGTCAACACACAACCACTGTCTGCCATCCCCAGCTCCTTTTCTTCTGCTTCCCTTGTAACCATCATTTTTCTGTTCCAAGGAGTTCCGCTGCTTAGTTCTGAACATTTTCCATGCAGCTAATTAGTTTAATTCTATACATCCCTGGCATTTGTGGACACTTTCCTTGTTTATGTTTTCCTCACCTTCTGGTCGCAGAGGTAATAATGAAGCAGCCAGGTTTTCAGGAAGATGAAAAAACCTAGGAAGCACTAGAGAGGCTGCCACATCACCCATGCAGCCCAGGGCAGCTCAGCCCACGGGAGACTGAGCAGCAGCCAATCTTCTACTTGAAGTGAGTAAGAAAGAGAAATAGAAGTCTGAGAGAAGGTTGGAACAGTAAAGCCACAGAAACCTGGTAATAATTGCCTGCTGTATCCAGAGCTCCCCAAGCCAAACAGAAGCTATTATGTTTAACTTCCAACTACATGGGTATTCAACTCATCTGAGAGACATACTTGGCAGGTTAAATCTTAAAAAAGTATTGAACATATAATACTGAAGGAAAGACATAGCAGCTGAAGTTAATAAACTGTTGGCAATGTATTGTTTCAGCTATCCACACATAAACTGGTCAAAAAGTCACACTGGGACAAAGTTTAGAGAAGTAATTTCTTAACAAATTAAACGACTGCCTCAAGCAAGACCTAGTTCTGAGTACTGAGAGGAAGGAATGAATCTCAACCAAAAAAATTACTTCAGCTAAGATGAATTTGGACTTTATTATTCTGAAAATATAAAGCCTACACAGATTAACAAGAAAACAGTTGAAGTTAGTAATTGATTTAATTATTTCAGTTCATGTTTGTTTGCATCTCAATTCTGAGTACTAAATAGAGAAGCAGAAGTTTTTCATAGCAGTAACTAGAGTTGAACCTTAAATAGTAATTATAACCAGTTTCCTTGAAGGAGAATAGATTGGGAAACAAAGAAATTCCTATCTATATCTATCATGAATATTCCAATTAATCTGAAACACAGCCATTAGAAGAAGAAGAAGAAGAAGAAAAAGAAAACACCAGAATAAATAGGCAATTCTTCCAAGTGTTAGATGGAGGACACTTCATGAGACCATTCTCACTATGGTCAAAGACAACAAAACAGGACAAATAAGAAGGACAGAACTATCAGAGATGCTCAAGGATGCATTTGCAAAGAGGACAGGAGTACTGAGTTTGAGAGATACTTGTCCATCATTTTGATATCACCACTACCTGTGGCAGGCCAGCTCTGTAGGCAACACATCCCCATGACATTTTAGTTTCCTCTGCAAACATTTCCAAGAGGCACCTCAATTTGGGCAGTGAGGTGCATGCATGGCACCTCAGAACATCTGTTCACCTGTAGATGTTTTATGATGAGCCTTACCACAAAATGCTTCCCAGCTAACTGACATGTGGGGCTTGTTTTCCTAATTCGGCTTTGGCAGCACCTGCCCCTGTGTGAAACACAGCTTGTGGGAAGGGCAGGGAGGCATCTTTCTATTCTTCCCTCCCTCATCCCAGCTGTTGGATACTGGGATGGGATACATATGAACTCCAAACTTGCTTCCATGACTTCATATTTGAACCAGCATCTTCCAACTAACTTGCTGAAGCACAGTGGAGTTTAAAATCTTGTACTCAAATCAGGAAGAGAAGTATGAGGCAAACTGTCAGCTCCTCGTGTCCCTTGATGTACAGGTGTCAACTGGAGGAGAGGTTGAAATGAGGCACCTCAGAACCTAATTTGGGGTCAGGAATTCCATTAACTAGCACAAGCACTTGGAAATAGACCTAGTTTTCTGTGTGGTTGAGCAGCAGTGAAATAAATGGGTATGAAGATTAAGAAGGAGGTTGAGAAAGTTTCAGGTGGTGTTCTGGAATACAGAAATCACTGGCCATTGAGTGTCTCTAATCCTTATCTATTTTTGGTCTAACACTTCATTCTATGTTGCACAGAAAACCATCATGCCAGCAGTTTCACTGGCTTTAAGGAACAAAACAAGTTCAAAATGTGGTGGCAGCAGTAGAGGTAAATTAAACACTTCTTGAAAAATCACTGTATGACTCAAATAACCAAGAAGGTAATAAAACAAGGAAGCTTCAGGGTCACCAACATCCTGAACTGCCATCAACTTAATACTTTTAAAATAAAATTTTCTCCTTTTTCTTGTTCCTTGCACACAGTAAATGCTTAATTTCTCCTGAATGGGTGTAATGCTGTCATACATGCATGTACCAGTCACTTTGAGAAAATATGGTGACATGGACTATCTACACTGCCTATTGGAAATCATCCATTTAATCAACAGTGCCTTTAATTTGTTTCCTAAGGATGAAGACAGCTTCTACAGCTAATCCTGACCTTAAGTCCTCAATATTCTAATCCTTATCGTACATGGACAACACTTAATTAGAGGTAAGCTGCATTTGGTAGAATATGAAACTGCTCAATTATCTGTGTCACCACTCAGTTGGCTGGTAGGAAAATAGAGAAGAAGTATTTATGACAAGTATTATCATAAATAAATGTTACTATTTATCATATTATGAAGTAATAAAAAATTGTATTTTTAACTCTCCTATAGAGTGAAGAAGTGATACCCTAAAATAGGGTATTTTATTGAAATCTTCCCACTCCAATCCCAACAGCAAATATGCCCACTGTATCTTGAAGAAAAGAATGATTTTCCCATTTTAGTGGTGGGGAACAGTGAAAGACTAAATGGATTACTCAAAGTCATGATGGGAATTACGACTACACTCAAGTGGACTTTATTGGAATCCTGAGTAAGTTATCCGACCATTAGGCCAATCTCCTACCCTGGTTATCAATAGCTTCGATTGCATTTTGTACTGAGCATCATAAGATCTCACGTGTTCCTGGTTGCAAAACACTTTTCCATGGCATAAATAATATTCATTGAATTAGTATCAAGGACAAATTTTGTAGGAAATGAAGCTTAATCCTTATACTTTGATATCTAAAGTGCTTCTGAGAAGTGGGGTGGGAACCTACCCAGAAATGTCATGACAGCATACAAGCAGCATAAACTTCTGCTGTGGAAGCAGAGCTGCTTATTTTACATAAATAATTAATTTATTACTGCTAGTAAAGAAAAATAATTTAATTTAAGTGGGTTTTAAATAGAATATTACAGAAAAAGCCAGGTCTTCATTATCACTGTTGCTATATGGAAGTACAACTTATATTTCACAGACAGGTGTGAATTTACGCTTAAAACTATTATTTGTTTCAGGGTTTGTTTTTTTTTCATTTTTTAAGGGTAACTGATATATCTGCATTGCACCACAGCAAAGACATAGGAACTGTCACTGTAGTTAAGACCAATAGCACAGTTAGCTGGAACCTTACTTCCAGAGGTGCTTTGTGAAATGTCCAAACTTACTAGCTAACCATATTTCCAGAAAAAAGGAAATAAAATCTTTCTCCCAAGCTACTGGAATCTTCTATGCAGGAGTGGTAAAGCCTTGTATAAAGGTTCCAGGCTTTTTTTTTCTTCTTCAGTTCTTACCCAGGTTACTTCAACTAGTTATTTATGTATAGCCTGCAAAGTACTCTTATGTACTAAAAATGTGTTGATAAAAATAAGACTTTGGCTGCCAGTTTGCTGATGTCACAGTAGAAGAGTAAATACACTGTTTGGCCTTTTTCACCATTAATTATTTTTATACTACTATCTTATTAGGTCCTATGTATTTTCTGAGTTTTTAGAAAACATCTGAACTAAACTGCTTTATGATTTTTGTTGTCCTCCTACTATCTGAAATTTCTCTTTCATTTCTCTGATCTTGCCTCTGTATATATTCCACTTTCATCACCATATGCCACCAACATCTATCACTATTATCAGCTATAAAATTGCTCTTCAAAATGGAAACTCTTATATTATGCTTCTCTTTGCTGCCTTTTCCTCAATCCTTTTAAGTTGTCTCACAACAATTTAAATATAACTGAAGTTAGGGCCAGCTGTAATTCTGATGTTTAAAAATTCATGGCCACTTTTAAACTTGTTAAGTAACTATGATCTTCATACTGATTTCAAGGAATTTCATTGTTAGATCAAATTTATATTTATATTTATATTTATTTATATTTATATTTATATTTATATTTATATTTATATTTATATTTATATTTATATTTATATTTATATTTATATTTATATTTATATTTATATTTATTTATATTTATTTTTTCTAACCGATAGATGAAGGCAACTTTTTCTGATCTGTTGTATGCTTTTTGAACTAAAATAGCAGAACAAAACCACCATCTTCTGACTTTCACTATTAAAATGTAGGGTAACCATACTGTAACACATTTTTTGTAATAGAGTAATGGTTGCCCAGATCACTGGTTTATGTAGTACATAAAAGCTCTGTTATTATGGTATAATTTTGATTTACTATCTTGTGATAAGAAAGATAGAACCTGTGAGAAAACCTCTGGAAAATGTATCAACTGCTCCAACCTCCATGCTTCCAAATTTTGCTGCTCTTCATACTTTTACTCTGGTATTTCTGACAAGAAAGTAATTCAGTATATTCTTTAAAGTTTTTAGAAATGTTAAGTCTTTAAAGAAAATATAAAGGACAGGAATTTTGATGGTTTTGCGATATCTGAAAGGAATGGTAATCTTGTGTTCTTTCCAAACACTTAAAAGTTATTTGAAGGCAGGCTATTTCAGCTTTTGCTGAGCTTCGAAAGTGAAACTCCAAAGGCATCCTCATTGGCTACTATGCATTTTATTTATTAGCATTACATTCCTCTTTACGCTTCATACTTGAAAGGGGGAGGTTTGTCCTACAAAACGCATGAAAGTTTCTACTTTCTTCATATATGACTATTAGAGCATGTCGAATATATTTAGTCTCTGTTTTCCACAACTGGATGTAGTGACTCATACTTTGTGGTTGCTCTTCTCATTTTTGAAGCAATTATTCCTGAAAAGACTCATATATCCAGGTTTTCAGCCAATTATTTCTTATATGCCTGAAAAAACCAGTTGTCATTGCAGGAATGTCTCATTTGATCATTTGCTGGAGCTTATGGTAGTGTTAGAGTTCTTTGAATATTTCAGTTTGGATTTTAATTGTTTTTGTTCATAGAGGCTCAATTAATGAATTAAATCCAGGACTATATTAATCCCTGGTGAGAGCATAGATTTACTGCTTTAAAGCAAATCTCTCTTTATTAACAAAAATCCCCAACATCGAGAACAAGAAACAACCTCCAAGGACCACTGAAATGAATTTCCCTGAAGTGTGCAGTTAAAACATACAGAAAAAAAAGTTATGTTTAGGACTTGTTTTGCAGTCACCACAAATAGTCTGTATTTTAAACATGCAACTCAACAGTACATGAAATCTGCAAGCACATCTCATGTAGGATTTTACCCTGCTGGCTGGGGAAGAAGAGAAAACACAGCAAATTATTTTGAGGAGCCCTTTCAGACTAAGCAGAAGTAATTCCACTTAACATGAATCTTACATCTAAATAAAATTCAAATAACGACATAAAAGGCTACAGAGATTTAGATTCTTTAGGTTAAACTTCTTAAAAAGAATTGCAGAAGTGGAAGCAATCTCTTCTAGTGCGTTACCACTGTTAAACGAGGGTGATAGACTTCATGAGTTCCTCCTGCCAGAATTTCTTATTTTAATTTTTCCTTCCCATTGACAACGTTGCTGTAGAAATTTCCATGCATATGACAAGGAGAGAAAATAGTATTCTCCTGTGGCTTTGGGGATCATTATGTGTAATCACAGCAAAACTCCTTTATCAGAACACATCCAGTTTAGCATGACATTGTTGGAGGTCTCTTGAGATGGCTAAACCTTAGAGATTTCCTCATGCAGCTCCTACTGTGTCAGTATTGTGTTTGTTTCTGACATACTAATAGACAATTTTCCTTTCCAACAATCTACTATAGGTTCACAGGAAAATTCTAAGACACCTCAGGGACCTGCCTGTAATTTAATCCCCTGCTCAGAGCAGGGTCAGCTATGGAGTCAGAACCAGTTACTCATCCAGTCCAGTCTCACAATGGACAGAGACTGCACAACCTCTCTGGGCAGCCTGGGTTAATACAGGATTGTGCCCCCTGCAAAAGAAGATTCTCATTGTGTCTATGGGCCAAGCCCATCTTTTCTGTTTGTGCTCAGTGTTTCTCATCCTGCCCCACGCACCTCTGAGAGGAAGCTCATCTCACCTTCTCAGCAATGTCCTCATAGGTGTTGGAAGGTTGGTGTTAAGCCAACCTGAAGCTTTTTCTTCTCAAGGCTGAGCAAGATCTTTTTCCTTGACCTCTCCCCTCAGGTGAAGTGCTCCAGCCCCTATCATATTGGTGGCCCTATCCTGAACTTGTTTCAGTAATGAAGTCACAAGAGATTTAGGATGTGTTAGTGCTTTGCTTTGTCTCCTGGAATAGTACAGGAACAAGAGGAAATGGTACTCCAAATAAAATTACAAGTTTTTTTAATCATCAGTGATAACTGAAATAGAAATTTTCAAATATAATTTGAATTATTTTCAAAAACAATTTCAAGGAAATGAAGTGACAGGACAAAATCACAGAATATTCTGAGTTAGAAAGGACCAACAAGGATCATTGAGTTCAAGTCTTAAGTGAATAGCCCATATGAACAATTTAAGTTTTAATCACATGAGTTTAGACATTAACAGCAGTAATTTGAGGACCACAAACTGTCTCTGTCCTAGATTCTTGTTCCATCAGATGTAAGATCACATGTGACCTAGTTCATGAAAGAACATTAATTTTACAATCTCCATTTAATGTGAATTATTGTTTTGACAGGTGGATGTGTATGTTTGTAAAATCAGCAACTCTACTTGAATGCTCACGGTGAGTAGCTGATTCTGTAAAACAGAAGTGCAATAAAAGGCTTCTGCATGCAACAAACAAGGTGAAAATTAGAAAGAAGTAAAGTTTTCTCTGAAGCATATGCCATGGTTTCTACTCTATATGGGACAAATATTTTAAAAGTTGATTTTTGACTTTGTGTTTGCTGGCAAACGCAATTGTTTTTGTTCCATTGCCTTTACAGTGAAAATAGCTATCAACAAGTTTATATAATAATTAGATACATGTTGTCAGGGCATTGTGAATGCACCATTTTTTTTTTTCTGAGATAATGAGACATGTTGTTGAAAGACCTAGAAAAAGTGGCAGCTCATGTACTAAGCAGAGGAACTAAAGCCATGCGGTTAACTCTGGGACTGAAATTAGAAATGCCTCTGACATAAAGTATATTAATATGAAAATGTGGGTTTTTTTATTAAATTAAAGAAATAAAAATGGGACTAAAGATATAAAAGATACTATAGTTTAAAACCAGACAAATTCAAAAAGCCTGGACTGACTTTATCCTAGAGCTGAGTGCTTTGCCTGTGCCTCTGAGGCTGTGCATTCCCTGCCAGGGCACTCACTCAGCCCACACCTGCTCCCGAGACCAGAGAAGGAACAGCTGCAGACAGAAAATGTTCATTAGACCTTTATGGAGACTGAGCAGCAATGTCAGAGCAGCCAGACGAGAGCAGTGTGATTGATCTGAGGATATGGGGCCCACCTGACGCTACAGGAAAGAGGGAGTGGAGGTGTTATGCAGACCTACACTGCATTTAATGCAAGTGAGCTGTAAAGAAGGGGACCGGGTGGGATGGGGGCAGGCTGTGGTGACAGTTCACCTCAACATTATGCAGGAAACATTGAATGCCCCACAGAAGAATATGGATAAACGGTTTCCCAACCACTCTTGCAAGATAAGAGCTACAATGTCTAGCACACTCAACCCTCTCATAACATTTTTGTATTGCATAATTAATTATGTAAAGGTGACAGTTTAAAACAATAGAAGAGAGAATAATAATACTTGCTGTTGTTTCCTGCAGTGAAATAAAATGCCCCAGATATTTCTCAGGCTAAAGGATGCTCAACATTCTGAATGAAGCTTCTGTTTTCCTGAAATACTTGGAAATTAGAAAATTCGCTGCCTGCATTCCTCTTTAAACTCTGATGCATAGGTGGAGCACTTTCTGAATGCTTTTTTAATTAAATATCAGTGGGAATATGAGTACTTAATAAAATAACCCACATTTGGAATTAAGGCAGTGAGATTTTTGTTAGCTGAATCAAATTGTTGATTTGGATCAAACACCCACATTTATGTGGCTCATATAAGATTTCCCCCTATTTTTTCCTACTGTGAAAAAATAAAAAATCTTTTTCTCTTAGAAGAAATATTATTTCAAAACTTGCTAAAAGAACAATGCTAAAGAAAGCCTGGACTTGCCAAACAAACAAAAAAGAGTGGGTTAATTTAGCCTTTCAGGGATTTACAGTTCAGGAGCCCAAAGCTTGGATGTCTCCTCTTTTTGAAGGGATCTGAATTCCCACTTCCTTCCTCCCTGGATAGTGCCCTGGTGCTACAAAGGGCAGTCTGCTTTGCATTTCAGCTGTTGAGGAACTTTCTCTGTGTTGCTCCATAGTAACCTGTGTGAACACTGGTGTGTGTTGAATCACAGCGTAGTTTGGGTTGGAGGGGGGACCTTTAAAGGTCACCTTGTCCAAACCCTGCTACCAAACATCCAAGTAGCATTAACATACTGTCTATCCAGCAAAAGTCCCTGCACATGGCTGGAGAATCAGTCTCAGACAGCTCTCTCTTTTTCCTCTTTTTCTTTTTTCTTTTTCCTCTTTTTCGATTCGTGATTATGTTAGTATTTAATAAATAATGAAGCAATCTCAAAGGGAAGAGGGAGGAAGCCCTTGTTTAGCACATCTCATGATCTGATTATAGACACATCCTCCTCAGCCTACATCCAGTCTTCAGTCTTACAGAGGATGGATTTTATTAGAACTGAATCAAGTCCCTTCCAGCCTTCCACACTGCTCTAAACCCTGAGACAACAGGCAGACAGAAAATAAATCCCCTTGTCTCGCACAAGCATGAGGCAAGTTTTTTTCCCCCACATTAAATTATTTGGTGAGTTTGATTTACATCTGTAAGATATCTTGAATTTGTACTTTGAAGTAATTAGTTGTTTTTTTTTTTTGCTTAAACATTTTGTCCAACTATGAAATGGCTCACCAACAATTAGATTAATCCTGTTTGGCAAGGAATAAATACAACTGTACAAACAAAGGGAAAAAAAAAAAAAGAAGAAAAAATCAGGAAAAACTTAGGAGGCTATGAAGACTTTTCAAACAGAAATCCCGAGAATAATAACCAAAGGAATATGGCAAAGACAGTATTGTGGGCTCTCTAGGTTGGCCCAGCAAGGCACTGCTGCCAGCCCCCACCAGGCGGCTCTCCACACTGGAACATAGCAGTTTGGAAAATCTCATAGGAGAAAGGAGCTTGTGCTTTATGCAAGAAAACTGAGATTTGCTTCTGAATCTGAGTATCCGCCTCAGCTGCTGAACAGATGCTCAGTCAAGGAGACAGTGCAAAAACCTCACACACAGTTCTTCTGTTTACTTTAGGCTGTTATTTCTGGATTATTGTTCTGCATCTGGAAGGATTATTCCCTGCTTACTCAACTCTGTATCCTGCAGTACATGCAAGTGGGATGCGTGGATGTCTGTCTACTGCAAAGAATAGTACAGCAAAAGTCCTGTGCACCACTAAAATCCCAGTTAAGGATCATATAATCTACCCTTTGAAACATGCTTTTGCTCATTGTCTGGAGCTCCTTCCCTTTAAATATTTTCTATCTATACCCATGACTGCTTAAATTGTTTCCCCAATTTTTCTGAAATAAAAATTCCATTCCTTAATAATGAAATATATAGCCACTTTATTATGGTGGCAGGCATTTATAAGATGTTTTTTCCTCACCACCTCTGCATACCTGAAATAACAATGATTATCAAAGTCATCATGCTAAACTGGGTTGTCATTGCTGGGTCAGAGCCTGAAAAGGACAAAGTAGAGAACATCATCTTTATGCACACCCTGCTTTAATTGAAGGACACAGCAGAATGGCTCCTGTTTCACTGACTTTAAATGACCTTGGTCTTCTTTGCCATTTCAGACGAAAACAAAGGCCTAAATTCTGAGGGCTTAATTTTTTCATATCTCACAGTGTTTCATCATCTTTTCCTCCCTTTCTGTTTAACAACAAAGTTTTTAACACTGAGAAAGAAGCAATGGGGACAGAGTTATGTTTGTTTTCTTTCTCATCCTAATTGTTCATTTTGTATTGATTCTTCATAGTGCTGGCACCTGGAGAAAGAAAGGGCACTTTGCAGCCCAGCGTTTCTTTGTGGTATTAACACATAGTCTTCATTTCATTCTTTACAGAGCAGCTGCTTGTAATGTAAAATGTTATCACCACAGCAAGCTAGCAAAAAGAGATTTGTTTACTGAGAAATCAAAGCTATTCTTACAAAAAATAGGAATATTGACTGGTATTATGGAAGGTCTGTGAAATAAGCAAAAGTGGTGAGTATTTGAAGAGATAATCCCTGAACCAGATCTCAGGTGCTACTCTTTTTTCTCAAAATTCAACCCCAAATTTGGTAATCCATAGAAACTGGAACCTATCCTCTTGGTATAATGCATTACATAATAACTATATATTTAGAGAGAGTACACATTTATAAATATATTTATTTATTTAAGAAGACTTCTAAATTCAGTGCTGCAATGAGGAGCACAAACTGCCTGCAGCTGAAGACCAATTTCTGGTTTGCCCATATCTGAGGCTAAAGCTTCCCCATCTTGCTACGTTTCACCAGGTGCATCACCAAAGCCCATCATTCTGCTGTGCTGATGTTGAACGCAAGGAAGGTGAAAGCACACAGGCAATCTCCAGGGGAAGCAACACCATTGCATTCTTCTCCACTCAAGGATGCTAAGAGGGAGACTGTGGCCATGGCAACAGCAAAGGGATGGATGGGGCCTGCCTCCTAGGGAATACAGGGAATTCCCTCTGCCAAGCAGTGCATATGCTACAGATGGTGGTAGCATGGGCGACCCACAGCTGCTTTCTGCCAGCAGCACGTGTGTGACCACATGTACACCTGAACCCAGTCTACAGAACTGCAATTGGCAGGATTTTTAAATGCAAAAATTACCTTCCAGTATTCTATTCTATCTCTAGGTGCAAGGGCCATAACAAAATGTAGTATGTTAAAACTTCACTTATGCCTCTAGTTTAGGGCTACTTTAATTCTAGTGCAGTTATTTGTTAAATATAAATGGTATGGACTTCACAGACACTTAAACCATAGTTTAAATATATTTTTTTTTTATTAGAAGGCTACATATGTCCCAAAGATAATTAAGGAGACAATGAACAAAGCAGTAGTTCATAATTGTTCAAAAGATTTAATGAAGTGCAGATTACACAAACTTAGGAATCAATTCACTTTTCATTTCCAAGATATATGGCTGTGGCAGATATGCTAATCATGAGAAGTGTCCTCTTAAAACAAACAAACAATTTTGAATAAAGACAATTTTTTTCAAGAGAGGAGATAAGAAGGTCAAGAAAGCCATCAAAACCATGAAGTTCATGATAACATCATGGAAACTGCAAGTCAGTAGGCTGATCTTTCTTATTTTTTAAAATCCAACTGGACTTACAGATACATACCTATCCATTTTTAATATTACCTGGTATTACTTCTGCAGCCAGAATATCCTTTCTCTACCTTCTACATTTTAGTGCTTTTGAATTTGGGATATGAACGCACTAATATAGTTTCTGCATTCATTCTTCTTGTTGCTTTACATTATCACAAGGAACAACAGAATCAGAAAAAAACTTTCTGCAATTCTAATAGCTACTAATTCAACAGCCCATGGGGCTCCTGTTCACAAAAATCTCTGGATGTGGGTCAAATTCATACTTGCCTCTTTTTGCCTATAGGCATTTTTCTTCAAGGCTAATTCTACAGGGCAGACACACAGGGTATTAGACAGACAGCTATTTTTAGTGATTAAAGACACTATGTTTTCAGAAAGAAAAGAATTGCAATTTTTAGAATAATTGTGCCATGCAGCAAAGATTACACAAATAACCGGAAAGTGAAGAAATGGCATCTTTTCCATGACACCACCTGTTTTCTCTCCTTGTCAGTGACAGCTTATTTTTGTATTGTTTTTAGAGATTCTGGAGTGCCTAAAACACAGTTGCACTGTTTTTTCATGTAATACAATTCCAACAGCAGCCTGATGTGAAAGTTCTTCTTACAGTCAGGTTAAACATAAAGAAGGCAATATTTTAATAGTGGGAAAGGCTAATCATGTACAAAGCACTGTTTTGTATTGTGAGCAATATTAGGCAGCAAACCTTAGAGCAGATTGCCACAAAGAATGAACAAAGCTGGGTTTTGAGCACTTACCAAGATTTTTTTTTCCAGTCTCTGCTGCTGCTCATTATATCTCTGGGAGGTGTTTTGACAAAAAATAGAGATGGGGAATTTCACATATCCAGCCAACAGAGGAGTGTCAGAGGAGCTGATAGCTGTCAATAAAACTGGTATTTACAGCAGATCAGAACGTGATGAAAACCAAGATACAGATGTGTGTGAATTACCCTTGGTATCCCAAACAAGGAGGTGGAGTGGAGCTCTCCTCATAAACAAGACTTGTCTGCTGATTCAGGCTGATAAGCATTTGAAAGAGGCTATCAAGAGCCACTCAGGAGCAGTCTCTTCTTCCAAAGCAATTTTCCATGAGGATACAGGAAATCAAGTGCTCATTGATAATGTTTACTTTGTAAAGGAGTCATGTGGGTCAGATTATCAGATCTGCTTCACTTACTTTTCACAGCTCAACCAGTAGGAAGGATTCAAAAACGAGACACATTCACCAGCTAAGGATCCTTTCTGTACAAGACAGTTCATTATATTTACAGAATAGTATCCCACCCTTGCTAGATAAAGAAACATGTTGGAAAGGGCTGTAGTTTTCTTGCACTCTGCTTACTTTGGCACACAGCTCCTTTAGACCAGTTGCTAATTAGCAATCTTCTGAACAGCACTAAATTCTCCCAACATCATAGCTCATGCAGAACCATCCCCAGAAACAGGAACCAGGCAGACTCAGCCATGACCATGGTGAATATGAAAACAAGCTTGTTACAAAAAGTAGTTTTGTACCATTAAAAAAAGGATATTTTAATTTTATGCTAATTCATAAAAAATGCAAATGTTAAAGTATCTTAATTTTTTTCAAGACAGTTTTTCCCTGACAGCCTCAATAGAGATTCACAGCCATGCTTTGTTTAATAAAGCTGTAAAATTCTTCCTCTTGAATTCCAAAGGTTTTTTGTTTGCATAGACACAAAATTTGTATAAGAGTATGTGTCTCACCTGAATGTTAATTATTGATTTTTAAAATATTTAAAAATTTGGAATATGAATTTGACCCATCCATGCCTCTGACTTAATGTGCAAGTGTTTTGGTCATAATAAATAGTTGACTGAATATCATTCATGTTTTTCCAGAGCTATTGAAAGTAATTTTCAGACACCTCTGTATTCTTGAAAAAAATCTGCTGTCAGCAAGAACAATTATAAGTGACTGTTTCTTTTTCCTGTCATTCTGATTATAGTCACTATTTCCCTTTAGTTTTCTCTGCTTGCTGGATGAAAAGATGAAAATTGCCTATGCTCTCAATTAATTTTCTCACTCTGCAAATTAAACTTCCTGAAAATTGTTCCTTTAAAAATGATTTTATTACTTCTGCAACTGCAATCAGTCTGCGCCCAGATAATCTCATCCTCTCTCATATATATCTGCTAGTCCCAGGTGGTTCCACTTTATTATGCCCAACTACAGCATGAGGATGGCCATGCAGAAATGGGGGAGTTCAGAATAGGTAGGTTTTTTATTATTTTCTTTTTTAATCTGATCCCTACTAGAAAGTAGGAGTGTGCTGTTTGGAAGAGACTTTCTGACTATGTGGCATTCCACCAGCATTTGTGAGATGGTAAAAGTTTCTGTCTCAACTTGTTGCTGAAAAAGATAGCAAGATCTCTGAACCGAATAGAACCTCAGCATTGTAGACATGAAATCTCTGTGTATGGTACTAAAAATAATAAAAAAAAAAAGTTTCACATTCTTCTGCAGAGGATTGGAAAATGCCTAAAACACAATAATATGTTGGGAAATGGTTCCAGTGGGATTTGCTCCATCGCTATCACAGCAACTAAGGCATGGCAGACTGTCCTGTAAGTTCCCTGAATGCTCCTGCTTGCCCTTATTGAAATACCAGTAACCTTTGGTTTTCCAGTTCTCTGAAACCTCCCCCAGTCACCACAATTTTCAAAGATAATCAAGACTGGCCTCAAAATGACATCAGCCAGCTGCCTTAGTCCTCATGGATGCAGTCACTCGTGTCCCACAGATGTGTATGTGCACTTGGTTTAATATTCTGTAATGTGACCCTCCGAGTATAAAACTTCATTGCTTCAGCCTTTCTCATGGGTCTCAGGGAGCTGTGATTCCTCAGGACAGATTATATCAGTAAAGGCTGAGGTGAAAAAGGCACTGGTACCTCACCCTTTTCCATGTCTTTTCTCCCCCACCCCATTCAATGTCAAGTCCTCATTATGCTGATCTGTCTTTTGTTGTTGATGACCCTATTAAAAGTCCTTCATGTTCCCCTTCCCGTCTTTTCCAAGATTCAGCTGTAGATGGGCTTTAGCCGTCCTCATGACATTCCAGCCTAGCCAGAGTATTCCACTTTTTCACCTGTTCCAGTTTTCATCTCTTCTACTAGTCCTCTTTAAGTCTGAGTTAAGAAAGGAGCTCATCCTAACCCATCATAGAATCCATAAGGTTGGAAAAGATCTCTAAGATCATCAGTTTCAACTGTCAACCCAGCACCATCACCATGTTCACCACTAAACCATGGTGACTACCACTTCCCTGGGTAGCCCCTTCCATTCCCTGACCACACTTTTCACAAAGTAATTTTTCCTATTATCCCTTTCTTTCTATTCAGGTAGCTGTAGAGAGCAATAAGCTCTCCCCTCAGCCTCATTTTCTCCAGGCTAAACATCCCCAGGTCCCACAGTCTGTCCTCATAAGACACATGCTCCAGATCCTTCACCATCTTTGTTGCCCTTCTCAGGATGTGTTCCAGCACCTCAGTGTCCTTCTTGCAGTGAGAGGCCCAAAACTGAACAGAGGTGTAGCCTCCTGTCACTTTAGTTTGATTTCTTCCACATTGGCATGGCTCATTGTTATGCATCCAGAAAATCAGCCAGAGCTCCTGGTCTGCTCTTTTCTCCATGACCATCTCCTATTGAGTAAATCCTTCAAGAGGCCAAAGTCTGCTCTTCTGTAATCCAGAGTCATGCTCCTCCTATTTGTTGCTCAGAATGGGCACCACCACCACATGGGCCAAACCTGCCCCCAGCTTTCATATTCTGAAGCCTTTCTTGTTTGCAAGCATCCAGTCTAATGGAGGGTCAGCCACTGTTGGATCACCAGCCACCACTGCTGGGACGCTGCCATCAGTGCAACTCATGTATCTCAGGATTGCTTGTTTAGTGCTGTGTCCAGCACCGAACAGGCCCATCATGAAAAGTGGGGTTTTGAACACGAGGCTTCTTCCCCTCGTCTGAAGACAGCATCATCCTCTTCCCCATCTGGCAGTCTCTAGCAGACACCTACCACAACATGGTCTGCCCTCTAATCCTAAACCATAAACTGTTGACTGTCTAATTGTCTGTCCCAGGGCAAGGGTCCACTAATCCTTGTTAGTCTCTGACAAAAAGCTGAATGACTCCACAACCTTCCCCACCCCCTGTTCATGCTGCAGTGCCTGTGTCCATTCCTTGCAGCACGCTGGCTGTGGGTGCTGTCCCACCATGTCTGTGCAAGGTCACAGACCTGCACCTGCACACACTCCTGTTTTTGTCTTATGCTACTTGCATGCATCAGTGTAAAGGCATTTCAGAGGGGTGTTCCAACCAGTTGATTTCTCATAAATTGTGAGAGCTTCCCCCACGATGTTGTCTGTGGCACATCCCTGTTGCCCTCATGTGCTCGAAGTGGGTGTCCTTCACCCTGTTTTGTCATTCTTAAGCTCTGTCTTGTCTACTGCACCCTCCTGCCAACACAGCCCACTACTTCCCCAATGGACTGTGGGTCACCTCTCTCTTCACCACCTCATTCCTAGCTTCCAGGTCTTGTCAGGAGGCTTTGCTGTCAATGTGCTGCCTGTCTGCCAGCAGAGATACTTTTGCCTGAATCCACCTCAGAGCTATTTTCTAGAATCCACCTAAGCACTAATTTCAGACATTTGCATTACTAAGTAGAAATCACACAAAGCTAGTCTGAAAGAAATCTCTGAGACAGGATGAAGCATACCCAGCTCACTCTTGATTACACATTCATCTAATGTGTCCTCAGAAATCTCCAGTGAAGGAGACTGCACAGTTAGCATGTTCCAGCACAATCTGTCCCTACATTTACATTTTCTTAGCATTTAACTTAACTCTCTCTTGGATAAATTCTGCTAACTACTTTTGTCCTATTCTCAGTGGATAAGAGGGAATTTGAAATTCTTGTCATTATAATAATCTTAGTATTTCCCAGTTCTTTTTATTATAAGCTTTCTCATACTTGTTTTGTTCACAGCAAAGAAGCCATAACAAATAAGCAAATTCTCAAACCTCCCTCACAAGCCATTTTCTAAACTTCTCATATCTCCTTTGACTTTCCTTTTGACTCTTAGCAATGTTTACCTATTCTGAAATCCAAGTGTCTGACACAATGGTCTAGTTAAAATGCCACATGTAAAACAAAATACCTCCTACCTCCCATGCTTTAGATACAAACACTGAAATTCCTCTGCTCCTTATTTTTTTTAGCAGTATGAAACTGCAGTTTCATATTTTGACTGTGATCTATCCCTGCTCCTTTGTACAGTATTATCAACCTTACTTCAAATCTTCCATTTGAGTATTTTATTCTTAGTAAGTGTAGCAGTTCTTTCATGTGTAATGATTTTCAAACCACTTCTTCAAACTGCCATGACTTTTGAATTTTAATCATCCAAAAGGTTCCCATCTTAT
This sequence comes from Cinclus cinclus, assembly GCF_963662255.1. Lineage (NCBI taxonomy): Eukaryota > Metazoa > Chordata > Aves > Passeriformes > Cinclidae > Cinclus > Cinclus cinclus. The sequence goes on along the minus strand of NC_085046.1, from coordinate 90,892,270 downwards.
CAGTGGATAAAAAAACCTCCATTTTTTGATGAGCATTTTCTGATCATTAATGAAACTGGAACAAAACACAGGAAAAGTCTGTAAAGAATGTTATATAATATGTCTTCCCAATTTAACACTGAACTGTCATAACTTCTATTTAGTACATTTTTGCAGCCATTGGGTGCACCCACCAGATGGCAATTTCATCCAGAACATTTCCTTAAGTTGCTTATGAGAATGTAACTGGTAGTGTGTCAAAAGCCTTATTAATGTCCAAATATATCACATCCCCTGCTTCCTTTGTATCCACCAGGCAGTTGCACTGTCAAAAGAAACACGGACTGATTTGACTTGATTTATTCTTGATAAATTGATGTTGGCTGTTTCAAATCACTTTGTTATTTTATTATCTATGTGCTTATAAACTGATTATTTAACAAAATGATTTTGGTACCTTTTGAGTATTGAAGGCAGGGTGACTGAACTATAATTTGTATTTTGTCATTGGCAATATTTCACAAAATAATGATCTTTTCTATTGTAGTGAGAGCATCCTGGAATGCTCAAGTCCACAATTTATAATGTAATTGTAGATATTACACACTTTTAAAACTAAATTACAAATTTGAAGAGGAACTTTTGTATCCCTGTCTCCCTGAATTTAGGTTTTGCCTTATGTTTGTTCTACTATTGCAACTGTGCGTGCTACAAGCCTGTTTCTTTATTCTGTAGTAAGTGATTGGGACTCCATAGAGACATTTCTGAATTCCTTCCCTGAATTACCCCACAAACTACTTTTCCTATACTTCAAAGTCCTCCTCAGGAAGGTCTTTCTTCATGACCCTTACACAGAATTAGTGAAATAAGAGTGGCTTACTATGGACTTGTCTTCAAACAATTAAACAAAGCCACTGACTGCATGTTTTATCCTTCCTTTGCCAATAGTTTTTGCACATTGGAAGTGTCCAGGAATTCAAACCATTTCAGTGCTTGGACAGTGAAGCTTGAGGGTACTAAACAAGACATCCAGTAAGATCTATCTACATCAGTCTTAGTTATATATCTGCCTTTACCTCCAAACTTTTCCTTCTTGTGTTCAGCCTGACAAGATAAACACAGAACAAGGAATTTGTAATTTCTAAGAGAATAGATTTAATTAGCTCACAGTACAATGCAGTGCACCAAAGGATAGTGAGAAATAATAAACCAGAAAGTGTTTCAGCCTCAAGACGATTTTGCTAACAAGTGTTATTCTTAAAAAAGGCTTGGTAACAAAACACTTCTAGGCTGCTGTAAGATGCTTTGAATGACATATAAGACAATTATGTTATGAACTGTTTGGACTACGCCATTATTTGGAATGGTGTTCCCTTACTGTTTGACTCCCAGGATTGCACCGGATGCAGTAAGAATGATAAGCAGTTTCCTGTGGTATACAGTCCTACAGCTTCATCTTGTCTGGAGGTGCTGAACTAGTGGAACATACTATCCAATACTCACATTAACTTAGCACTTAGGTGCTACACAGCTAATCGAGTCAGAGGTAACGTCAGAAGTTTGCCCTGCAACTTATTTTAAACAGGAGAGACTCCTTTTCATAAGTCAGGGCATTCTTTCTGTTGGTCAGGCTGCTCCTGCACTCTTAATGCAGAGACCAGTTCATCTCCATGCTGTTTGCTCTCCACTGCAGGATTTTCCAAAATAAGGTCACTGTAATACAGTTTTCAGAAAGAGCTTGCCTGTGATGCCTCAGATGTTGAAACCTGGGTTACATGGAAGGATGAGTAGGAGGTAAGCCCATTACACTATTACCCTCAGCACCACTGTACTGGCCTTCAGTGAGTTCCTGGGTGGAAGTGAAAGGAACAATTTAAGCCTATAAAACCCAAAATAGTCTGACAAGGATCTGAATAATAATAGCAAAAATCCTCTGCTGAAGTCATTATTCTGCAGTGTAGCCTGCAAGGGTACCAGAGAAGCAGAGTCTCTGTAGAGACATGACAGGCAGCCAGCATTTTGCCCTGAGAAATCTTTGGTTTTACTCTCCTCATCCATGCCATTAGTCAACTTGCTGCATGCACTAACAACCAATATTCTCAGTATTTCAGAGGAAAAGGCAAGATCAAAGTTTGAGGAGGTGAGGAATAACCAATGTAAGTACACAAGAGAGCACAGCATTTTGTATTTAAAATTATCACACTAAGAGCACAGATGCATGTAGGCACCTCTAACTATTGCAGTGAATCCAAGTGCTCATACTTTCTCATCCCAATATCTATGAAAACTAAGTATCCAAACTTACAGATAAAAAAGTGCCAAATTTAATCCAAAACTTATTCAAACGAGTTAAATCACATTAATGCCAGTTCACAAGCATTTTCTCAGTGATGTTTCTCTCTCTTCAGATCTCAGACAAGTGATAGAAAGACAAGACAGTTGATCAAAGTAAAATTAAACTGCCTGTGGCTGAGATTAAGGAAAAAAAGTAATAATTGCTAAATGAGAGAAGGCACTTCCCTGCTAACAGACACACAGAGACCTTAGGTCTGTATTTGAAATGCTGTGCACTCTACAAGTTTGTGGGGGGGAAAGCTGGCATGACATTAACTGCATGCTGCTTGGCACTCAAGGGAAGAGAAAAACTGCAACAATTAAGTTTTCAAAAGGCTTTCTTGGTAGCTCGTATTTAAAGTTTCAGTTGCTGTTTTAATCACTCTTGTCAGCAGACAGAAATTCCTATGAAACAGACTGCCAGGAAACTGACTTGTTTTCAACACCCTTTATATTCCCATCAAAATTGAGGATGGATAACTTCATTTGTCAGTCATTTCGCACTTCTCAGCCCTTTTCATTCTCTTTCTGCTTGTTTTATTTACAGAAGAGAAAAAGGGAGCCACGCACAAAATATTTTTTCTCCTTCATAACAGCACACTCCTTCCAACCCAAATCTGCAATTTTGAAATTGATGCAGTTGTCACATAGGACAACAGAAGTTGTCTAGTAGTTCCTCTAATGTACTGCAACCCTTGTGACTCCACAGGGAATTGCAGGCATTCCAATGCAGAACACTCCTGAAGCTGTTTTTTTATGAAAAGTAGTATGAGCTGTTTATGGTCTCTCAGAGCTGTTTAGTGCTGATGTCCATTCTCAAAGGAATAAACAACTTTCCATATCTCCTTCAATACCCTAAAATCAACATGCACATACTAACAAGCAGATTTCTTGCCAGGGCCCGAGTTAAATTTTTTAAAAAATTTGCACTGATTTCCTGATTTGAAACTAACCAGAATATCAATTCTGCTTACTGAACATTATAAAATTAATGGCTACAGGCAATTTTTCTCCAGCTTGACAATGCAATGCATCAATGTGAAACCCACTACACTGAGTCCTTCAGTATTTCCTTCTTTCCTAAACGGCGCCCACATAAATAAGTTGCAATAGTGTTATGATGGTGACTTCTAGCAAGCATTTATAATTCCTTCAAGCATTCATAATTGCTTGAAGCCCACTTAGTGTGTCTCCCCTTTATGGGTATTTGAGAAAATAAAGTTTATTCCTGTGTAGAGCTGTGATATAAAGCAGTCACTCCACTTATGGAGCACATATCTTTTAAGGTGATTTACAGGAAATTAGCTGCTTTTTCTTTGAATAGCTGAGCCATGCCCCTTCAGACGGAAACTCTACCATATAACATTGCTGTTGTCTGTATGTGCACACAGACAGACAGCACAGACAAGACAATATGTACCTGTGTATATGACATTAGGTCAAAGCATATGTGAAGAGTATTACACAATTGTAGGTTAGAACAAAAGTGAATTAACAGTTATTAGACATAAGCAAGTTCAGCTGGAATGATAACATCAAAAAGGAGAAATTCTGTAGCCTGGTCTATAAATTCTACCAGATACAACTCAAAATCTGTCCCTGAGTGCTCTGGTGAACCACTGGATGGCATCAACCCGTTACATTATCAGTTGCTGCTTTTGTCTTTATACAACTCTGCTGATTATTTTACTGTTTGCTGCTGCTTTATACACACTCTTGTGCACTCTTCATCTAAACCCCCAATCCTGTAAGTCCATCCCTTTGGGTAAAAAAGTTAACATAGTTAGTTTATTATCCTCTAAGAGATACTAACTGTGACCTTACTGCCATCTCAGCAACTGATTTTAATTATTCTACAATATACAGCACCAGCTGCACAATACTGGAAAAGAAATCTCATTTATGCAGTTCATAGAGTCTAATAAACTTGTTAAGGACTCATGATTCTCTTATACTCAATTAACTTTTAAATAAAAAGGCAGTTTAATGTACAAAGTCATATACCATCACAGATATTTCTTGCTTTGTATCTGTCAATATCTGCTGGTCAACCAGGATTACTATATAACTAACTAATCACAGTCTATGAAGAAGAAATAATGTGTTTCATAATATCTGAAATTAAAATATGGGAATTTTACTGAATATTCATTTCTAATGGTTGCAAAAATCTCTGCATCTCATTTTTAAAAAACCTCCCTCTTGTCAAAGGTATTGATTTCACAAAACATCTGGCTATAAAGTTAATGCTGTCAATGGGAACCTTTGTAAGATGAGTTATTTGCATGCACATCACACTTTGCAGGAATGGGGCTTTTACAAGCTCAATTCTACCTTCAAGTATATCTGAAAAACTACATTTCAAGCCAATGCAAATTAGAAAGAAGAACTGAATGCTATTTGTAGAGTTTGGCATCACTGATAGCCTTCTTCTAAGGAGAGGAAAAGTGCTTGATTGGGACGGAAGCGTGTGGTAGATAAATGTTGAAATTCACTGGCTCAGCTGCACTGTGATACTGTTGACTCTGTACATGAGTTTGTACACACTATTCCAGTTGTGCTATGTACATCTGGCACAGGGTACTTTTGTTGATGGCCACTGCCAAAAAAAAAAATAGCCCAAACAGCTACACTGGACTGATAGTGCTCCTTACGTACTCCCTATAGAAATTACGGATTTGTCACTATCCTTACTGGGTCTACAAGCCAAGATCTGCTGGTAGGAGCCTCACAGCTCTTGTTCATGTTACAATTTGCCAGCTCACGCCCATCAATGTTCATGCCCTCATGCTGTTTCTGCTTCACTTGAAGGCAAGGGTCAGCTCCACTTGTCTTTGGAATATTCAGCCATAAGCATCCAGTAACAGTCCCTATAATTCATTTTGGGCTGTCTTAATTAACATGAGATTTATTGGAAGGAAAGAATCAAATTAAACTTTAAGCAAAGTAAAAACATAGTCAGATTAATGCCATGATAAATTTAAGTCTCTAGGCCAGATTATTTCTTTTTTAAGGTTGCAATTTATTAGATAGATAAGAAGGAATTTAAAAACCTGCATTTCCTAAAGTTAATTTGCTGCTTCCAAGCAGCCATGTGCTCTCAAGACTGGATCCAATGAGATGATCCAGAAAGTAAGGACAGGGATGGCTCTCTTTCAAGCATCTGCCTTCACAGGTTTGGTGGCTGGATTAGGTATGTGAACATAGAGAGATATCCCCAAATAGAAACCAGCACAGTTAGAATCTCAAAGCCACTTAGAGCTAGACAATAGGATAGCAGGGTCATTTAATCTTGCCTCTTAGGTACATCATATGGATTCCTCTTTTTTTTTTTTTCTTTCTCCAGCATAAAATCCATGCATTAAACATACTTCTGAGATTTTCTTTGAAAACAAAGCTAACAAAACACATGGTTTTCCATTTCCACATGAAAATTGGTGCCTTAGACTACTGATCAGGAAGAGGGGAACTGCTTCCTGGTTCATTGAAAAAAATAACAAATAAAAAAATCCCAAAAAGTAACTTGAGACTAGGGACCAACCATCTACAAAGGCAATTTGTGTCTCCAATCTCATAATGCAAAGTGACAATTTTCCACGATACAGACAGATGTGCCACTCTAAGCCTGGAACTCGAACACTGAGTAGGCAATCGAAACGTGTCCCGATTCTTGGGCAAACAAACTCACCATCATCTCGTGCAATCTGAAGGGTTATGTTTTGCAAAGAAGGGGCAACTGTCACAGAGGTTTTTGTTTGGTGTTTTTTTTTGAAGTCCGTATGTGTCAGAGTGTGTTAAGCCTAAAGATTAAGCTGCTCAACGTTAATAAGAGGAGTGATGCTTCCCTTCCAAGTACCAGTGTAAAAAATGTAAGAGTGTAATCCATTCTGCCAAGACTGAGGCAACTCACCATGTATTATCATTCTGGAGGATTTTAAAGCAGTAAATGGAGTGCTACTGGTTTAGGTTACAGCTGCACAGTTTTGTATTTAATCACATAATTCTGCTGAAGTTCCAGTCAAGGTTCTTGAATTCCAGTTTTTAATTTGCCTGTTAACCTCCTATTTTTTTTTCTTCATATTGCATATTACATATTCTACTCAGCATTGCAAAACTAAGAACAAAAGAAAACAGTCATTAATATTATTCTGTAGGCTCAAACTTCTCTTCATAGAGCCTCAAGTCTTAACCAATATATACTCAACCCTAATAAAACTAAGTTTGTGATGTCAGCTGGGCTGATGTTTATGTACAATAGTCCAAGATACCTGATCTTTGAAAACATGAAACAAAGCAGTTGAACACTGGCTGATGCAGATACCACAAAAAGAGAGAATTTGATCTTTCTGGCCCCTGAGATTGCTGGTGTGGAGGGAAAGAATCTCAGCTTCTCTTTCCTGCTTCTGTATTCCACCACAGCATGGAGAGGCCATTGTCACTGCTCATATTTCTTCAAATAAGATGAAGTAATGCCTGAAAGGATCTCTGATAAGTCTGCACCAATAAACTTCTGCAGACAAGTACAGCTAAATGAGTGGCATGATTTTTGGTTTGAAAGGGAGTCATCTCACAGAAGAAACCCCTCCTTTTTTTTCTGGTTTGCTATGATAACTGACTCCAGGTGATGCAGAAGGGGCAAATACTGTAGTGAGCAGCAAAATATCATCATGTCAGCTGATAACATGCCTCTCAGTCCATAATTCCCACTATATTCAGTTCTGCAGTACTGCTCTGGCCAATGGACAGCATATCACCATCCATAACTGTTTTTTTCAGTAACAATATGGTTAAAGACAAGCCTCTGGCAATGCAATGTATATCAGAGTATATCACTGAGAATTTTCTGGGAAAGTCTTTGGCCTTAAAAATCAGGCTTTTCTCTACACAGTAATGTACAGAGAAATCTCCTCCATTTCCCTACTGAAGCTTCCAGTAGGACGGCAAACTTGCAATAGTTTTAGAAAGTGGCCTCATAATTCATAAATTTTGGCTGTGTTTGAGACTGCTGGGCTTGTGTTTTAATCTCAACTACAATCTTACTTTACTTATATTGGGTAAGGGAGCACAGATTAGGACAATATTTACACAGAATAGACAGACACCAGATTAAAACAGCCTTTCTGAATATTTTATCGAGTCTGACTCTCTGGAAGGCTCATCTATGTATATTAAGTTATATTGGAAAAAATTCACTTTTCCAAGAAAGCACTTTCTGCTTTCCTCCCTTTGACCCTTTCCATCTCTCATGCTGTCAGTTACTTCTGGATTAAATCCACTTTTCTCCTCAAATCCCAGTCCAGTGACTTCATGTCATTTGCTTGTAAAAATTTGACATACTTCATCATCTTATAAGAGAAATTGATTTGAACTCTGATCATTTCAGTGATACAATGTCTGATCAGGTGCTATGTCTGAAGTGGGTAGAATAGTTTTTTGCTCCTAGTAGATTAGCCTTGTCTTTCATTTCTGCTGACATACATATCTAGCTCAGGTTGTACTTTCCAGTTCCATCAAAATTTAATATTTCAAATGCACCTGTCATGGAACTGTTGTGTTACTCAGTGAAGAGGTCAAGGTGCATGGATCTTGGATGACATTTCAATTATTCTTGCCTGAAGACAAATAATGTATTTTGTCTCCGTATCCTAAAAAAAAAAGGTCCATAACTTACACTTCTACTAACACCTTTCCTTCTCTTTATAAAATATGAATTATTTATAAATTTTACAGGTTTTAAATTGTCATAGCATTGAGCAGTTTAATGTAAAATATTCCATTCCAACATTTGCTGAACAATCCAGATAAATACCAGCACCTTCCCTCATACCAAAAATAACCTGAAAACAAATAGCAAGCCACTTACCAAAACAACAAAGAACTAATCTTTTCTGATTTATTGCCTATCACTTGAGTACTTGAGTACTGTTTGAACTTCCTGCATGGATGACTAAAATTTTACAAGAAGGAAAACAAATAGTGGACAGTCACTGTACTGGAAAACCAAATTTGCTCTATTAGTATGTATTATTTTTCCATAAAGTTCAACACGCTTCTAGATTTGAGAAAAATTTTGCTAAGACTACTAAACTTAAATCCAGAATAAGTGCCTCACAAATCACAAGAATATATTAATCTAGTTTGGGAAGGCTTTTCTATCTGATACAATAGCTAACACTTTATTCTACTTATAATAATGTCAACAGTATAAATGTCTTTGTAGTAGCGGTAGAGCTCAAAGGGGAGGCATGATAACATTCAGATTTGCACACAGACAAATTCTAGAAGAGGAAGAAGACTTCAAAAATAAATTAAATATACCAGGCTATTGCTGTATAACCCCTCCTCCCACCAACCAAAGCCGATGACATTCACATGGTCACTGAATTTGCTGTAACCACAGTTTTCTGAATATTAGTCTTTATGCATCCATAGGGACTCTCCCATATCACTCATACTCTTTCACTGGCACTGTAATTCAAGGATTTCAGGAGTCTCATCTCAGAGTCATTTGAAACTTGTATTCCATCTACCACATTGAGTCACCCTGGAAGCACGGTGAGGTGATGGAAAAGAGAGAAAGAAAAGTAGATAATAGGATCCACAGAGACAAACCATTTTGAATTACTGCCATTTTAAACAGGAAATAGGTTTAGAATCTAGTAGTAGCGGTTTATTTTAAGAATGCCAAAGGGCATCCCACAGAGAGTCAGGAATGTGGCCCCTTATGGCACAAAATGGTATGTTTTCAACTCATTTTTCTTTTTGTACTGAGAGGATTGGTCTTTCACCTTACCTGGCAGACTGGGGATTACTGACTGTTTAAAACAGTCTGGTGGGTGGTTGCTCACACCTGGTAACTCCAATGCTCTGCAAGTTATTTAATACTGAACCTATTAGGGTGAAAAGTGCTCCCTTACACAGTGGATAGGGCCAATGTAACATCTGTCAGGATGCAAAGTGTCACTTCTCTTATAGGAGGACGAAATTGTTGCAGGCAAAATGGATTGTCTGAGTTTCGATGCATTTTCAGGAAGAGTGGATGACTGAGAGACCAATCCTGTTTGCTTGTGTTGAAGCATATGTGAAGACCATAGGTTTGAAGGAAGTGAAATATTGACACTGGGACTGTATCCTTTTACCACTCCTGTGTGGAGACAAAGCTGGAGAAGAGATGCTATAAATGCCCACACAGTGCTTCGGACCGGCAACCAGCTCTGAAGTAGTCTCAGGGTGAAATCTTGCAAGTGAAGTCATACAGGATAATAATTATAATAACATTGTGATGCAGGAATTTCAGCTGATCATATTGACGATAGTGACCAGAAATCTTGCTGAAATTGTTTGGGATCCCAGGACAGTCCCAGTAAAGAATGGAACTGAACTCAATAACTGAAAAAAAGTCCTGAGATCCTAATGAGCGCAACAAGGATACCATGGTATTGAGCTGAAGATCCATATGGGAAAACTGACTGAGCCATATTGGTCATATCCTCCGATTTTCTCTTGGATAGACAAAAGGAAGTGATACGGATAGCACTGGAAAATTATTCTGTATCTCTGAGATGGAAGTATGATATAATTTCTATAAGGGACACTAGTATACAAAACCTATTCACAAATGATTTCAGATGCTGCAGAAGAAGAAATGGAAACAGAAAAATGTGAAAAGCAAGAGAAAGATCTAAACATGCTGCTTTTTCTTAGGAAAAGATATCCTGTGTCTTCCCTGTTTGCAGGATGATCTTGTGTTAGTATCTCTGTAAGTGATTCATGTATCAAAAAAAATTTCCTTTGTCTGATCCTTTAACTGAAGTGCAGGCTTGAGGTCTATAAAATAATAGATGTTTTGCTTTCACAAAGAACTGACAACCTTTCAGCAAGATCAGCCATTAACCAGGATGCTTCAACAGCTTGCACGTATGCACTATGATCATTACACCACAACCACAGGGCCATGCACAATGATGGGAAAATGTGTGTACATATTTTTTTCATAATTTTCAGTACATCAAAAATATTTCTTTCAAAATATAAGGGAAGTCAGTGTAAGTTTGAGCAACATCAGAACAGAGCATCAGAACAGCATAAGCATTGAGATTTTAAATACAGGAAGGGATTCATACTAAAGGTATAATATCATTGTGATTGACAATGATAATGTCAGACCTGAGACTACAGAAATATAATCAACAGAGTGATAATAAATATCAGATTTTTCAATGCTAAGGGAACTTCCCTATTCATCTTATTTCTCTACTTGTCAGATTTGTAACACATTTTCCAAGAAAAGCATCTCTATTTAACCAAAGCAGGACTCCTGTAGGCCAGGAAAAAATCCTTATAGTAGCATTTATTCTTCAACACAATTTGGATACAGTGAGATGTAGAGAGAGGAGACCTGATAACTGAATTGCTATACTGAAGGCAATTTTGATGGTAAATCTGAATACGTCTTTCCCTGAGACTGAACTCTCCGAGGAAGTTACAGAGCAATTAAAGATGTAATTACAGTAAGTCATCAGGACCAGATGGTATTTCATTCAACGATTGAAAGGAATAATGTGAAAGAGTGTACTGAAGAGGATATTTATTCTGCAGCTTCCAAAGAGGCAGGTTTCACTTTCTCAGCAGAATGAACAGCATACTGAAGAGCCCTGGACAGTTGTCCACTGAGTCTCTGGTGACACAAGAACAAGCTGTGGTCTCTGGGTCCTTGTTGCTCCCTGAACAAAAGAATGAGCTTTACACTCTAACTCTAAAATTCAACACATTTGGACTCTGCAGAAAATTTAACTTTCATATTGAGTGATTTCTACTGAGGAAATGGTTTCAAGAGGTCAAGAGGAAACTCTCAAACTTTACCACAATCTCAGATAGCAAAACTAGAAGAAATGCAGAAACTATCATGTTTTTCCTTCTTGAAATAGTTAATCCATATCATTCAAGATGGATTGGTTGAATCTACAAAATAAATACAAAACTCTGGCTAGTAAGAGATGTGCCAGTGTAAAGGGCCAAACTGGCTAATGTGTAATCTGCAAACAGTAAGGCACAACTCCCATGGCAAGAGTATGCCACAGGATTACAGGACTACCCAAGGGAACATTGCCACATCCTGATTATTCTGAGCTCAATCCACTTCTTTCCTGTGAATTGTCCCTGAAACTTTCCTTTATTCTGATAAGTGATAAATGCTTTATTAACGCTCTATTGTTGACCTCTTGTAAGGTCTGTAAGTTTGGACTGATTTTTGTGCATTTGCTTTTTTGTCTGCCCAAAATTTAGCATGAGGTTCTCATCAGCAATGATAAAGAACAAAACTTTAGATGAACATTTGGAAAAGAGAAAGAAACATGTAAATGAAGTCTTTTATTCATGTTTTAATTTATAGGATCATCAGAGTGTTTAATGTCATACCTTATCTATCACAATAATCTGAGAAAGACCTTTAGGGAGGATGATATTTAAATTGCCATTGTAGCAATTCTTAAGAACAAAGCAGCCTTGTATTTTTGATAGCAATAACAAGTAGAACCGAGTCTGTACAGAAAGTATGGCACAATATTCTGGTATTCAATAATAAAGACTCAAAAATGCTTATTGAGCAACAGATAGAATGTCTGAAACTGATATTTATATCTGACTATTAATTCAGGTCTTTAACACTGGTAACAACTACTTCAACAAGCAGCATGCATAGGATTTTACACTGAATGGGTATATATTTCACCCCTGATATGCTGGTCAATTAGAACTGATTAAATATGGAAGAGTAAATCAATCTCTAACATTTAACAGCTAGGAAATATATTTCCTTTCTTTTTTTCTGGGTACTTTTGCATACTGAGCTAGCTCTACCATATATCCAGAAAATGCTTTGCATAATCCAGTGCAATTAAATTTACTGTTTATGAAAGTTATTCTTAAAATAGCAACTGCTTCTAAAGATAGCATAGCTGCTCCTAAAAAGACAGTCTTGCAATCTACAGACAGAAGGAACTTAAACAAGAGCCAGGGAAACTGTCTGAGAATCTATTTCAGAAGTTGGTAAAATGCTGATACAATTTCAGAGGATTAAATTTAACATCTGATCTATCAGATTGAAAAAAAAAATAGAAAAAAAAAAAGAGCACAAAGTTTTTCCTTTGTCAAGTTTGCCTATACCTATGATACTTTTCTCTGCACCAGCCCCCAGTATTTGCAACCTAAAAAGTCCATGCATTCCTGGGTGCCCAAGGCAGAGCAGATTAGTAAATCAAGTAACAACATATCTATCTTTACACTGGCTTAGAGCACACAATGGCCATTTTCACACTCTGCTGCAGGGTTAAAGGTTAAAAGGTTCTATCCTACAGAGTTACTATAAGTAATACTTATTTTACATACTCATATGAAGAGAGAACTGGGCTGTGCATTACTAAAGTTTGCTGATGATACTAAATGGTTCCAGACATTAAAACACTACAAAGGACTTAAACTACATCAGGATTTGAATAAACTGGGGAGATTGGACTGTCTTGCACCAGATGTTACAGAAATGAGCTCTTTGCCTTCTGAAAGCGTAATGACAACATTAACTAAATCCCTGGACAACTTACTTGAGGCTGGGCTGTGCAGGACTATGAATAAATAAATTTCATGACCTGGACAGGAAAATTGAGACAAAATATTATAGCAGCCAATACAGTGCCAGATTTTTGATTCCAGCATTATCATAGTACCTACCCATATTTTTCAAGAATGTTATCCATATCCATATTTTTATAATTTTGAATGAATAGTTGAAACTACAAGATGGAGCTGTGAGGTAATGAACATAAGCAAACCTGAATTTCTAAATTTTATTAACAAGACCTAAATCTGTGGCACACTGGAAAGGAAATAACTTTGTGAAGGACACAGCTCACCAGCCTTTTAAAATACGTTTGAACTAAAGATTTTATATTGTTAATATTTGATTTAAATCCCTCCCATCCCCCCAGAAAAAAATGCTGAATATAGCTGGAAAAGTGTCAGAGCATCTTGGATGGAGAACCTGTTAGAAAATAAAAATATGTAACCTGTTTCATTTACAATTTTTGCAGTGTTTTCCTACATGATTTGCAAAGGCTGGAGAGATGAGCAGCTGGCATGCTTCTGTGCTTTGATGGCTGCTTGTGGTGAATCTTTTCCTTTCTACAGTATGCAGAGTGGAAAGTGGCAGTGGCCCTGCCACTGTTCCCAGCCATGTTCCCATCCCAACAGACACAGCAGTTTCAAATCCCACCTGATGGAGCCTGACCGTGGATTAGTACATCTGTTCTCTAATTGTCCTTCCTGGTCTTTGTTCATCTCTTTCAAAGTTTTTAGCTGGCATGATGGCCTTTGGTTCACCAGCTGTCTTATGGATATCTGTTATGCTGTACCTCTAATTTGCCTAAAATTACTCTCACCCCTGGCCTGAAACTGTATTTCCTCAGTCATTCTCCATACAGTGTGTTCAGCTCATCTGCTGGGTCGGTGAGGCATCCCTGGCAGTCATATGAGAAAGAGATATTTGATGGGCTTGCTACTGAAACAGAAAATACTGCAGAGAAAAGGTCATGAAATTGCCATCCCAGGAAATTTTTCCTGAAACATTAGCAGTTTTTAAGGATAGACTGTAATTCTGATATTGTCAACTCACAGTTAGGATCACAATAAGATGCCTGAAGCTATTATATAACCACACCTGAAGCAGTCTCCAAACAACTGCAGAAGACATTCCCCAGACACTATAATTCTTTTAATCTTCTGGGTTGTAAACCTCATCTGTGGTCCAGCCAACCCTGCTTTGGGAAGGGGCAAGGAGTAGAAAAACTGGTAAAGGAAACATGCACTTCTGCCATATCTGTTAATTCACCCTGCACCAACTCAACTGGATTAAACAGAAGGGAAGAAAGGTAATCATTGCACCAACCTGAATGAATAACTACACATGGTTGTTCTATAGTGTGAATATGAATGCTTCAGGCTAGCTCATCAGACTGTGAATTGCTACAATCAAAGTACGTGAACAGAATTTTGGCAGTTCTCTGCTCCTCCACACAACAGAACACGATTTGGGATATTCTACCGTGATGGGCACTGTAACAGTCCTGTAAAGTGTCTTCCTTTTAAGATGAAAACCAATACCATGTAATAATGGTCAGCAGAATTTTCTTTTTACATTTATAGTAATATAAATCTCCTTCTAAATTAGAAAATAATTATAATATCTTTCCTACATCAAACCACAAAAAACATTATAAATCTCTAAATGATTTTGCAAACCTTGATTCTAGGGGTTCTGTGGTTTGGTCAAGGAGGATGTCAATCTGAGTCCAACTGTTTAATCCAGTCCTCATATTAAGTTTCAAGGCTGCAGACAACCCAGGTGAAGAAATACAGCTAACAGTAGCACCCTTCATAGTCATGACAGGAATATTTTAGCTGGAGTAAAATTAAAATGGCTACTGTAAAAGAAACTGTGAGCGATTTCCAGATTTTGGATGTTCAAGCATACCCTTGGGTTAAATAGAAATAATATTACTGCTGATCTTCCAGGAGTACAGGGAAACAAATAAAATGCTTGTCATTCTTCATGATTTTTTTTCCACAAGTCAAAAGTTAATTACTTCACAGATGGCAGAATGGTGAATGAATGAATGCAGTCAGCTTGCCTAGAAAACTGGATTGCAGGACATATGCAGTGAAATGAGACAGAAAAAAGGGCTGGCAAAAAATAAATATCTATTTCCTTCTTGCTTTAAATAGACTAAAAGGTCAAGAGAAATATATGACTGACATTTGTCCAAATAAATAGCAATAAAACTATGTATATTGGTCCACAAGCAATCTCAGACAGAGGGACGAGCACTAAATTGGCTAGTAAAAGAAATTCCTCCATAACAATAGATTCCTTCTATATTTTTAATCATAATAAATTGAGATAAATAGTTCTAAGTTTGCTGCTATTCTGTCATATTGCTAACAGTGATAAAGATCAAGTTTTATTGCACATTTAAGGGATATAAAAGAAGTAAAAGAAATATTTTAAGGTTTTTAAGTGAATTATATGTAGGAACATTGTAGACAGTAATTTGCAGTAATTTGATTCATGGTCTGCACACATGAAACACTTTAGTACCATAGCAAAATGTTTCCTTTTATTCTTTTGTGCCACAGCTATTCATCTACTTCACTGATTTAACACTGACACATATTGGGAAACTAAATGAACAATGAGACTGGACACAGGCACCCCAGGACAGGCTGAGCTAGAATATTAGGGAGCTAACACTAGAGACAAGGCTCAAAAGCCACAAAAATAATGTGCCAGTTCTGGCTAAATTCATCAGAGAGGTCTACACCAGAAAGAAGAGATGCAAGTGAGTGCTGGCTTTTTCTTAGTCCTAAAGTTCATTTGATACATTTAATTATTTCAAATATATTATATATGTTCATGTCATGGCCATCAGAACCTTCCCATGGAAGCCCAACACCTCCCTTATCACCTGAGATTGGGGAGAGGGATTTTTAAAAATCAGCTGCATTTGAAGAGACAGATGATGTAAACATGAAAGAAAGAACACCTACTGTCCAAATTGCAACTTTTCATCATTAATTTGTTCTCAGTTTGTTCATTAGTGTGGTAAGAGTTCTTTAACTATGAGCAGTAAGGAACCTCAGCCCTGATCTGATATTGCATGAACTTGAATAGCTCAAGTCTTGCAGGAAAAGTTCTGAGATCAGATTTTGTCAATGTAAATCAAGTATTTTCCGTCATATCCCTTTACAACAGTGATAGTATTTAAATAGCCAGGTCTGGAGCTCCTATGGCAATACAGCAACAGTACAATCCACTGCGGAGGACTTTAATTGCGATGTGATACTTTGGCACCTGAGATGATGTGATTTATACTCATTTCTGATAACACATTTTTCGCATGTGTTAAAACATCCATTGGGCTTGGAAGCGTAGTCACTGGTTCTGTTGTGTCCAGCTGGACACCAGAATGAAGTAAACTCTCAATGCAACAGCCAACACCTACACAGCAGTCAGCAATGCTGACACATCCCTGTTTACAGCTGAACTCTCAGGTACGGCAGCGCTTTTGGCACCCTGGAAAACCTAAATGCAGGACATGTCAGGTTGAAGAGCGTGGAGATGAAACCAGTATACTCCTGCAGGGATTGGGGTATTCAGCTGAGGATTCATCCTCTACAATCAATCAATTGCTCTTCAGCAAACAACTTATAGAAGGGCAGATCATAGTTTTCATTTATGCAATGGTCACCCTCAGAAAAATGATTTGTACCTTAGCAACAAAGCCTTTGTCCTGCTGTAATTTCACTGTATAGGTAAGACTGCAGAAGAATCTGAGAAGCTCCAGTGCTTGATACCCTTAGCTACCGGCTGGGATTTCAGAGAATATTTTCTTTACATCCCTCAAATAGAAGAAAAGAATCTGTTTTGGAACCAGACATACTTAAAAAATAGTTACAAAAACAAAACCCTATAAAAGCATAACCATGGTCATGTCTATATTTTAAAAAATTCCAGAGCTTGATCTTGGCATTAAACCATACATCTAAACATGGTGAATGGGATGAAGTGATAAATTAAGCAGAATAAAAAGAGACCTGAGAGACCAGTCTTGATGACATGATCTAATTGGCAGGAACTCTTACGGTTCTTTGACTGTAAATGGAATACTGACTATGGGAGAAAGAGTCAATATATTTTATTTTAAAATCCAAGCTCTTACAGAAGAGGTTTCTGCAAAGCTGTGAGGTGATGGGCAAAATAAATGCAACAGTAATGAACTACAAAAAGATACTACAAACATGCACTTAACACCAGGGGCTGATTCCAAATATCTGCTTTAAAAGCTCAGTATAGAGTTTGGAGGTGGGAAGAGTGGGGAGGAGTGGAGAGGGTATTTGATGGGTTTTTTTTCAGGTTTTTATTTTCTACTATTTCAAAGAGAGATTGATTCAAAGAACCTAAGTATCAAACTATCCAAGTCAGACATTTAAACTCCCAGGGCAGTCAATGACAGATTTATAATCTCATTGCAGTCTCTGGGAATTCACGAAGATTCAAGAGGTCACCAATCTGAGCTGTTTACTTCTGGCACAGGCTACTGCCACATGGCAGAATGGATGATATACTTGCTGTGATTCAGTGCTAAGACATTAACTTAAAATCACTGCTGACTTTCTTTTAGGTTAATGACTTAGGTGGCACTCTATGGCAGCCAAAACGTCATTCTGCCACTTCTGGTAGCAATCTGGAGAGCCCCAATAGATATCAGCCTTGGATGTTTGGTGGCAGTAAATTGCTCAGAGGCTGTCTGGTGGAGCACAGCTGACAGCAACTGAAGTGCTTTTAAAAGGCGTTTCAATGCTCTTGCAAAGTGGAAGTTATCCTGGAAGGAGTGCTAAACTGTGGCTGACCACTGACCTCTCCCAGATGTTTCAGCCTGTGAATGAAGGTTTCATGGCAGGCACTTCAGCCTGCTCAGATCCAGAACTGAGAATTCTCCTCTGTAGCTGCCTCCTTTCCTTTCAAACAGAAGAAAGACTGCATATATGCTAAGCAACATTTGTGAGTACCAGCAAACTCACCAAAAAAGAGGAATTCCTAGGATTTGTGTCAACATGCATCTGTCTTCACAGAAATGCCAAACAGAGTAAATGCCAAATGCTTAGCTGAAATCCAGGATGGACAGAGAAAGCTGGGTTTTGACCTTGTTACCAGAAGTCTGTCTGCTTTCCGTCACACAAATGGGCAATAAAAAAAATAAATTCATGAATGGATTATTCTAAATAGATTACTCTAACACAATTCATCTATTGCAAATACAAACAAGGAATGCATATGAAAGAGAAGCAGCAAACTGATGCATTTGAATCCAGCCCCTTAAAAGCTAATGAATAGAATGAACAGTGAAAACCTAGCACCACTTAATGACCTGAACAGAAAATCTGTGCAGAGCTGTACAAAGAATACAGGCTAGGACAAAATCCTGTTTAGTATCTATGCAACAAAACCTTGGTTACAGTACCAAAACCTGATATTACACTGTCAGTCTTCATAGAACTCAAATAGATTATCTCTGCAAAGCATTAGCAGAACTGCTCATCCAGCCTTCCAGTTACATAATGAAATCTATGTATTTTGTGGTTGCACAGGATCATGCTACATCAGCTTTTCCTCTAACCTCATACACTTATATAGAAAGAAATCCCACAAAATATATTTTCATGGCCCACAGACAGGAAATGTGGAAATATGTCAGGTGTCCTGATCTTCCACACAGTGGAAGAGGAGCAGTTTTGTTATATTCAGGCTTTTCCAGAATGATTTTAGATCCAAATTTGGGAAAAAATGGGAAAAACCCCACTGCTAAGCCATATGCTTTGCCCTAAGTATGAGCCACCTGTTGACTTTAGTATGAGTAGCCATATGTTGAAGGTGTACAACATTGAAATAGTATCTTGGTTTGAAACCACAACTAGAAACAAGATAGATCCTTCTTCTCGAAACCTGAAATAGTGTGGAGTTCATATGTGAAAGATTTACAGTTGTGTAAGGATAAAAAAAAAATAGCACATAACTATTGATGTAATTGGGAAGAAAAAAAAGATAGGGATCACAAAAATGGCAAGACAACTTCTATATCCTGGAATGACTAGAAGGAGGTTAATTCACAGTAACACAAAATTGGATTACTATGCCTTTTGCAGTTTGCTACAGAGCACTGCTGAATTGAGGGTTGCAAAGAAAGAGGAATTTACTACACAATTAGGATGGCCTTGTGGCTCATTAATAATGCATTTAAAAAGTTCCATCTTGCTTCTTAATGTGGGCAAGGAAAATTTTGATTGTCACTCAATAAATCATGCTTTTTTATTTGCCAGATTAGGCAACTTGTATCTTTTCCCTCTGCATAGGTATTTCTGAATTTGCCTTAATATTGTATAGGAAAATAAGCAACCCCAATTATAGTATCTGACACAAAACTAGATCAAACTCTAAACAGAACAAAAATGCTCAGTAATGCAAGCTAACAGGGCTGTGAACTGTGGGCATTTGGGCATTTTAAAATTGCATTTGATACCTTTTCCAAAAGCTATTTATAGCTCAGAGGAATATTCACTGAGCTGTGCAGTCCCAGCTCTCCCACTTACATATGGTAATATTTCTGAAACATTCAAACCCCTTAGCATCAGTCAAGGCCTCTTAGTGCTATTGTTCAGGAGTAAGTAGGTATCATGCATTTCACTCATGAGGTTACATAAGGATATTTTAGGCAGAGCTGAGCATAAAGCACAGGTTTTTAATGAAACAGGTACATTTTCCCTTGCTGTGCCACAGAACAATATTCCTAAAAGATATGTGATATTTGTGTTGTTCCAGCTTCAATGTTTTAATGACATAGAAGTGCAGGGGTTTTAGAAGCAGGTGACTGGTTAGATTGACTGGAAGATTAAAATAAATTTATAAATGAGCTCATCATCAGGTCTGAAGAGAAAGCAAACACTTCAGACTAGTGCATGAAGAAAAAAATATGTTCTGAGTTAAATTTTGTTATGTACTTAAGACAACCTGAGACAAATGGATAGTTAGCACTAATGGCTAAACCAGGTGTTTTTATCATTTGCTTGTTCCTGGATCATAGAAGGCAAGCCATGCGCCAAATAGCTAATGTACTATGACAGCATCATTTATGACTGTGAGGTGCTGTCCTATGGTTCTTCTTACAGCACTAAAGGAGAACATTTGAATATCAGAGAGATCTAAAAGTGGAAAAACTATTTTTGTCCCAGGACATAAGACACATGAATTGAAGAAGATTGACCCAAAAGTAGCTCAAGCATAGCTCTAACATTAATCTAGAATTTGATTATCTGATGATATCTATTGTGGTCTCTTAAAGTTTACTTTATTTCTAAGCAAAATTAAACTAGCATTTCTCCTTTGGCCTCACTGGCAACAGAACACTTCCTCTGTATAACATCTACTGCACTGCAGCCCTGTTCATTAGGATGCTGGAGCTGTTCTTGCTTAAAAGACTCACAAGGTGATGTTGGCAGTTGGATTCAGCATTCCTGTCTACCAGCATGGTCTGTGTGCTCACTGGAAAGTCAGAGCTGCACAAATTATTATGACTGAAAGGCCTGTTACCTCCAGAGGAATCTCCTTCTCCCTTCTAGTTTTAGTTTGTTTGCAGACCACTGTCAGAGAAAAGATTGCCTTAATCCCAATCCATAGATGTAAAGTTTTATTCATCAAAACTACCAACTGGTATTCTTTTATAATTCTAAATTAGGGGAGAAGGTAATCTTTGGAGAAATCTGTAAATGTGAAAACCCAACAATCTGTAAAATAATTAATGGTTAATACATAATGCGGGTCACAAGATGAGATAACACGGAGAGCTGCTCTCAGTACCTGTTGGGGTTGGCTTTTTTTTTTTTTCCCTCTCCTCTCTGTCTGCAATTTTTTTTCCCATTGACATGCTGAGATGGATAGTGACAGGGGGAGGCTGCCTGTTCTTTTTTGGAGTTTCTCACCTCTCAGGGCAAGGTGGGGGAAGAATAGAGGGAACACCACGAGATCAGGGACAGGTAAAGGAGAGCTGGGGACAGCTGCTCTCGCTCATTTTGGCTCTCAGAGGAGCACGGCCACTGGAAAACCTCACCTGCCATCCCAACACCAGGAGCTGCCTCTGCTGCTGTTGGACCCCGCACCCCTGCTCGGACACTCTCCTGTTTGAGTTTGCCGTCTCCAAGCATCCTGCTGGAGCACCGGGACTGACACCGCCCCAAGGACCCGTGAGCAGAGCCTCTCCTCCACCCTTCCCGTGGGGACACGGCCTCCGTCACCCCCAGAGCTCCTGCAGCCACGTTGGGATCACCGCATCTGTCCCTGCCCGCCGGGAGAACCGACTGCCAATGGGATGGGAACTGCAGCACAGGGGAAAGGTGCCCATGGCCGAGAGAACTGCTGCTGGGGTCCTGGTCTGTTTGCTGGTAATTTCATAGTTGTTGCTTTGTTTGCCTTGTTTTACATACATTCATATATATATGCTATTCCTATCCCCATGAGAGCCACCTTAATTCCAAAATTATACTAATTCAGAGGGAGGGGTTTATTATCTCCATTTTGAGGGAAGGCCCTGCGCATACCTGTCTTTTCAAACCAGGACAGTACCTTGGGATTCTGCACCAGCAAGGACATCATCCTACCCTGCTTTCAGAGCAGCATGAGAAAAACATCAGATTTTCACTACAGTAACTCTACTCTGCCCTGTGTCTGGAAAACATCCAGCTCTCTGAAGGACTCAAGTTCTGTTTCCAGCCTTCATCTCTGGTCTTCCCAGTAAACTAGATTATTCTACATGGTTATACTGGCAGTACACACTTGAATGCCCTTCTCTCCTCAGTGCAGTCAGGAACCACAATTAATGCTGAAAATCAGCCTGTTATGAAATTCTTTTCACTTCCATGGTTCTTCCTTAATTCCCTCTGACATCTTGCTCAGTCTCAGGAAGGATGAATTTGTGCATCCAGACTTTCTCAGAAACTGCTAGAAGTACATGTGGGGAAATAAACTTTCTCCTTCCATAGAAACAGTCCAGAAGACTTCTTTACATCCATACTGCACTAACGCACAGTTTTAGAGCTTGTGAAAACAATGGAACTCATAAAAGCAGCTTTGAGAAGACTAATTAACTAGTTTTATGATATGAAGTTTGTGTTTTCTTAGTATATAATTATTTTAATTAACCATGAAGTGGAAAGTTAATTAATGTTGCCATTTAATTTTAGACAGTCATATTAGTTTTCGAATGGACTTCACTGGATGCTATTGAAAACACATTTAAAAATCAAACATGTGACAAATTAAAGTGTTTTAAATAAGCAGCATTCAAATTCAATTCTGTCAGTAGGCGGGAAAATAATTTTGGTCTGGAGCCTAGATCCTGCATGTCATGTCACTGTTAGGAAAAGCCTTTGTGGCAAGGAGATTAACAGACACAGTGCTTTACTTTTCCACATAACCAAAATTTTTACAGTAGACACAGATTGCACAGACATAGTCTGGAAGGGCAAAAAAGAAGTGGGGCATTTCTAGACAGGAAGGTTCCCTCTAGAATTTTGGAATATTTTCTTGTACTAGCACATGCAGTTTCTTATCTGCACTTTGCAGCTGTCTAGCAGACACTAATGAGAGATTTCATGTTCTTACCAATTACTTGAAATATTTAATGTCCTTCTTAAGGTGCATTTACACATCAAAGAAATGACTCAGTCTGAATATGCCACAATGCTGCAGAGGAAAAGAAAATGTCCCCACTTTGTGCTGAAAGAGAAATGACTTTGAGTTCTCCTGCAGCTAGGGCTACATCATCAGTTTTATTTTAGATCTTCATTTTCAGAGGTTGATAACCCAGGGCAAAAGCGCTGTATCTGTACAATTCTGGGCAGACAGTATATCAGGTAAACACTAAAGTCATACCATCCGTAGCCTGCTAGGGACATTTTTAGGCAGGCAACAGACAGGATCCC
The DNA here is from genome assembly GCF_963662255.1 of Cinclus cinclus. Classification (NCBI taxonomy): domain Eukaryota; kingdom Metazoa; phylum Chordata; class Aves; order Passeriformes; family Cinclidae; genus Cinclus; species Cinclus cinclus. The sequence goes on along the minus strand of NC_085046.1, from coordinate 90,869,377 downwards.
AAGAACAATTTGGGCACAACAGCAGTGAAAGGTGTGTGTAACTAATAGGCAGGTGGATTCTGAACCAAAATAACCCATCCTATCTTATGTAACTTGGCAGTTGTGGTCAATTCTTTAAGGTGTGAGACAAATCACTAAAATTCTCTGTCCATAAATACAGACTTCTGGAAATAATAAATTGGTTTTTTTTATTGGTTTTGTCAGAACTCATTCAATAGCATTCACAAAATGTTTCTGTGAAAAACACTGAGTGCTAATTAGCCTTTTGTTATTCAAGAAAACAATTACTGAAACCATAGGTTTCAATTGGTGAAAAAAAACTATAATACATGTAGGTTCGGTTGCTAGTGTTGTGTTGCCATGGTGGTGGCCACTAACTTACCTAGTGAGCAGCAAATGTACAAGATTTTTTAGTTTCGGGGTTTTTTTAAATTGCTAGAGAATATGTTGAGCCGTCTCTACCAATATCTACATGAAACCAAAGAAAGCTGGGCTTGTTAAGTGAAAGGATTCAGTTAAAGGGGTGAGCTCAGCAGTGTCTGGGTGAAACACCAGGCACTGGAGCACCCTCCCTTCCCTGCACCATGAGACAACTTCCATCTTCCCTTCTCCATCCAAAGAAATTGGTGTTATTGGCAGCAGCTGCTGCTCACAAAGATGTCTTACACTCAGTACATAAGGATTATCTGAATTTAGCCTCACTTTCTTTAAGGTATTTTTAGATGTGTGTCTGGTAAGGAAACATCTTTAGCTGTTAAATCAAATAACATTTTCCTAGCACATACACTTAAATGGCTGTGGTTGGTTTCTCAGTATACTGTTTCATGCTATTTGTATTTTAGTCTTTTTAAGAAATGTAAATTAGCATTTAAACTTTCACTATGGGTACACAACACCTTGATGTGCGTGTGTGTGTGAAAATTTCACACCACCTTGTGAAGTGTGTGGTATCGCCTGTCACAGAAAATTAAAATGGTTTGAATTAATAATGTACTCCTTAATGGTTTTATAGAAAAATTTGTACCAAATTTTGAGGTGATATGAGATTGTGAAGTGTTTAACCATAAAAGGAAAGCAGACTCAAGGTACTTGCAGAGGGTGATTAGGGGTATGAAATGTAGGGGGATATAAAGGAAAACTATCCTCAGGATACCTGTAATACCAATGCCCATAAAAATTCCGCAGGTCAGAAGCCCATAATGTTAATAGGAAAACTCTGAAGAGAATGAACTGAGTAGGCAAATGTTTTTAGTGAAATATTAACAAAATAGTCATCCCTCTTCTTGGTTCAATGGGAACAATAAACTTTTCTAGAAGAGTCACAATGGATCTTCTGCATATAGTTCTCTCTGTTCAGAACAAGAACGGTGGATGAAATAGGAAGTCTAGTGTAACAAGAGAAAGAATCCTAAGATAGGCACAACTGTAGTAACGAATCTAGAAATAAACATAACTAGCGCGGTTGTGTGATGGGCACCCCGGATACCTGCCTGCAAGAATTTAAAAGGAATCAACTTCAAGAAGGTTGGTTTTTAAAATACCTATATTATGTCTAAAAGCAGTTTAAAAGTAAACTAAAGAAGGGAAGACGCAGATTGCTGAAAGCAGACAGTTCATGAAAAGTTATGTGTCTCCAGCTGTGCAGTGGTCTGGGAGGATATTTGACACTGTGTGGCACTACCATTGCCATCTTTGCCATTTCTGAGGACCAGCACGCAAAGGAAAGGCCCAGCACATGGAGGGGGCAGAGGTAGGAAGTGACCATTAATAGGTACACCACGGCTCAACAAGAAAATAGCATTCCAGTCAGGGAATTCAACATCCTGGAGCCCAGTGACTTGTCCAAGTTGCTTATCCAAAGGCAGCCCAGACCTGCCCTACCTTTTGCCAGCCTGCCCGATTACTGAGCTGAGGATTGGACAGGCTGCACACAGAAATGGACTGAGTGAAGTCATTTAGCATGAAAGTGCATTTCTACAATGCACAATAGATGAAAGAGACGATTTAAGTTCTTTCTGTTGGTGGCAGATTAAAAGATTAAAATTAAAATTGTAAAGGTGTGCTGTGCAAAAGGATGCAGACACAGTGTGGGACCTGGCATTGTGGTGTCTGACTTTGAAGTGGTTGGCATCTTCTTTTGAAGTGCAATCCACCAAGTCATGTCAGCTGCCTGCACTCTTCACAGCACTCTTCTGAATGAGATTCAAAGCAGCAACATGCTGAGCAGTGAGCCACAAACACTACTCCAAGAAAAAAAACTAACAAGAGAGGTATGTCTGAAATCACACCCTCCTTCGGCTTTGGACTCCCAAGAAAGATGAGTTATGCTAGAATTCACACACCAGAGTTTCTCCAGTACAGAAAATTGGCTCCCTGGATTCAGGCAAAATTCTGTGGAGAGTTTGCTCCAGCATTTTTGGACTGAGACACCCAGATAGCTGTAGGAACTCCCAGTTCCTACAGTCTAGGCATCAGTATAATACATGTCTTGTTGAGGACACAGGGAATTGTAGACATTGAGATGCTGAACCACCATCACACCTGCAGCTCCAGCTGCAGAAACTGCTGTTGGTCCTGACTAAAACCACCCTGACTATGCTGGGCTGCAAGGAGAAAGAAAAGGCAGCACAGTACAAAAGGCAGGCTGGTGGGGCACACCCCAGCTGGAGCGGCTGAACCAAGAACTGTTCCTCTACTTTTTAACTAAAGCATCTGACACTGCTATGCTTTCAGATGAACTTATACTGTTTGTATGTATCAGACTTGCTCTTACAAAAGGGCACTAGACCAAATGCCTAAAGAGGTATATGTAGAGGAAGGCCTGAGATACAGTATGGTGGTGAACATCCATTTACATGGAGTATGCCCAGATGCAGAATTTCAGGTGTAAGGGAACTAATCAGTGAAACCTAAGTGTCTGCAGACCAAGGGGAAAGGGTTTCTAAATGAAGTATAAATAGTGCTAATTTTCCCAAGAAAAAGTACAAGACTTGTTTCTTCTCAGAAGTGGAAACTTAAAAATAGGAAAGGACAGAACTGAAGGAAATACCAAACAAATAATGAAAGATTATTTTGATTTTTTCCTTAAATATCAGAGGTGCAAACTATGGTGTAATTTACTTGTGAACTGTGAATTAGACAAATATACTAGCTACATTGGGTATATAGAGGCTACCAGAGCCCGCCCTCAAAGGCTGCAAAGCAAATAATGTAACATTAAAAGACCATGAAAAAACAGAGTGAAGGCAAAATCATAAGATAAAGTATTTGCAAAAAATGCCCTTGTTTTTGTTATGACTGCACTTCAGAAAACTGGTACAGCGTTACACACCACTGAGAAAAAGTCCTGCATGCAGAGAGAGATAACTATTCTTGCTTTATGAGAGATAAGCCCATTGAAAAAACCTAAACCAGACACTGAAATACATGTGTGTCACTCAGGGTAAGAAATTGTAAGTTGTAGATGTCATTCATTCACTTTTGCCAGTTATAACCAACTATAACCAACCTGCACCACTGCTGCTCTTCTTTGTCTATATTTTAACTAGTTCTCATTTCTGTGCTCCCGACTGCATTTCTCCTTGTGTGCACCAAAAACCAGAAAGGCACTGTCCTTCTCATAATATTCCAGGATATTAACAATAAAATAGAAATCAAAAGATGAGGGAAGGAATTCTGCTTAATGGCAGAATGGCATAGGTGATGTTCGGCAGATTCTGTTTTAGTATACAGTGCTACTACATGCACCTTATGTACAACTCCCCCTGCACTATAAAAGACCAATAACATTGTGAAGTAGTATTCTAAGGATTGGACTTTTATCTGTGTGAAAAATTACAGGTGGGATTTGGATTCCTACAACAGCTTGACTGTTGCAGCAAGCTTGTCATTGACTGGTACACTTTGTTCTTAGTTGAAATGTCATGATTTAAAATCTAAATCCAAGCACTGCTGAAACCTTCACCACCAACATCAGGTGGAAGTTTAATGACTAATTAGTTCATACAGAAGATGATGCAGAAGACAAAACTAATACCCCAGTAGAATGGAGAACACTATTAACAAAACCACTTGCACTTGCAACAGTAAGGGATGGGCCCCTTCCCTTCCAGGTTAGACTTGTAGGTCAGGAACTCTGTCTTTGGTGAGAGGTTTTTCATCTCAGCCTACTGAACAGTGCTGACAAACACTGACCCCGCTTGACCAGGGTCATTAACTGTGTTCACCATGACAGATTTAGCTGCACTTCTGTTTTACACTGCTTTCTCTGACCCATTTCTTCCTGGCTTCTCACTCAGACCTGGCTCAGGATTTCTCTTTGCCGGGGTGAAGTGTCAGTAACAAATCTTCCCAAATGTGGTTTGCTTTTTAAACTTCCCCCCCCCCCCCCCCCCCCCCCCCCAATCTATGACCTGTCTTGGCTTGCTAAAGGGAAGAAGTCCAGCAGTCTGTCAAGTTTGACAGTTCCTCCCAGCTACAGAAGCAGACATGGCTCTTTCAAAATGTATTAGAGTGCCAAGGCGACTATTAAGAACAGGAAAAGAAGGCAAAACAGTACACTGGATGCTACTTTCTGAGCATGAAGTACGGATAAAACAATTCATGTCCCAAGTTTGGACAGAAAACAAACAGAAAAGTGAGCTGCTTGTGGGAAAACACAAATGTTAGGTTCCCTTGCATTCATTACAGAGCAGAGTTATCCAGGTAATTCAGCTTTTTAGAGTATGAATTTTCCATGTTTTTCAACTCAAATTATTAGACACAGTTGTGAAAAATTTCATACTAAAGGGAGTGTGTTTGTTTGATACTGTGAAAGTTAAGTTTGATAGATAGAGTAATGCAGCAGTAATACAGGAGACTTCAGCAAAGTGAGGAAGATAAGCAATGTAAAATGTCATACTCTAAAATATCACTGGTTCACTATTGTTGGGATGAAGAGGAAACAGTGAGCAGTGGAAATTCTGTATTCTAGGGAAGAAAACCTTTTCCTTATGTGTCAGAGGTTTGTACTCTAATGTAATCATATATATGATTAATGGAAAGAATGGAGCTAGAGTTGTCAAAGGTGGTTGACTCTGAAAATGTATAATCCGTGTGTCACTTTCAAAACAAGAATATTTTCTGGAGAACAAACTGCTCTTGATTGCCTCTCAGGAGAGCATTGCCAGTGAGAAGTCTCAAGTGAATTATGATCTTCTCCCATTCAGCACTGAGGGTGAAATCAATAGTCCATTCTTTAACAGTTAATAATAATCTTTTTATAATAGCAGCTAAAAAAAAAAAAGACAAGGATATTTATAAAAAATCTGATTTATCACATATTGAGAATACGCTTTGCCTGCAGAAGCCATCTGTCTATGCACTTCAGAGCTCTGTTTTCTGTAGGAGATAGGCTGTCATATGAAACATTTCTTTCTGCTGTTTATTTTGGGGTTCTCAGTTTGAAAGAGATAAAATATTTTGTATTTTGTTTTCTTTTCTTCAGCACAAAAATACATATTTGAAGGCTGACACATGAATCAAGGGCCCAGGGAAGGTGTTAAGCTTGTATAAAAGTTTAAGCTGAAGTGACGATTGGGTCAGACAACTGTCAATGGCTGGAAAAGCTTCCAGGTGAAATACCTTAGAGAAGGGTAATAGTAGTGTTTGAATCTGAATGAACCACTGTACTGAACAGAGCAGTCTGGTAAAACAAGTGCTCTGTTTGCTCCAGCACCAAAAAATGCACTTTTGATGCTGCCATTGTGGCAAGAGTGCGCTTTTATAATTCTCTCTGAACAAGCATTTATTGCATGTATGATGGACTTCTATTAGGAAAATGTAATTTTAATCAGCCAAAGATTAATTCCTTCTCTTAGCTTTTTATTTCTATTTAATTTTTAAGATTTCAAATTTTTTGAGGAGAGTGACTTCTCAGTTATAGGTGCATATCTATGCCTCATTGTTAATTACATCTAGTGGCACATTAAAGGCAAGTGAAAAAGAAAATAGGAAAATATCATTTCAGAGGCTGACAAAGACTTGATTTGTATCAGATGTAGATATTCCAGTGACAAAACAGGGTGTATGCTCTACAGCTTGTTTTCCAGCAATATGGTCAACTTCAAAACCCCAGTAGTTAGAAAGAAACAGTAGCAGTGATCCTAATTTTTTTTTCTGTAAAACCATATTATGGAACACTCAGCTGGGCAAAATTGGTATATGCAGAAGTACATTAGCAGAAAAGGAAGTACTCTAGTTAACCAAGAACTGGTATATCCTCAGCAGAGGAGAGAAAAACAGACATCTTTCCTTGAAAGAGGAAGCTTTCAATGGCAAAAGCTGAGTTAAGAGATACAGTAGGTTAAAAATGAATGAACAAAGAGAAAAGGAGTAATCTGGAAAGGAGGCAGCTGAAAGGATGAAAAGAGAAAATGAGAGAGTGGAAGCCAGGGAATGAGGGCGAGGAAAGAAGAACATTAAAATACTTATCTGAATCAGTCCAAAGACTAATTTCTGCAATATTTTCTCATCAGTTTCAACAGGAATTGACTCAGGGTTATACTTGAGTTCATATTTCTGTTAGACATGTAACTGCGTGCAGCAAAAGAAAAAAATTGCAGGATCGGGTCATTTCAAAATAAAAAGGAATGATAGGCTGACAAGTCCAGAGGAAAACAATTCTGCTCACATAAGTAATAAAATGGTTTATGTGTGTTTCCTGTGGGTTCAGTAAGAAAGTCTGTGCAGATGTGGTGAATCACACTTCATTGCTCCTTTAGCGGCTGTATTTTTTCAGAATAGAAGTTCATTTAGAACAAGCTGGATCTGGCAGGGAAGCAAGAAATAGCAGACAATTCTGGTACAATTTTATCAGATACTTACAATACAAAAGGAGTAGATGTATGTTGAGATGGAAATGTACTCTGTAAGTGTTATGAAGTGAAGAAAGGCTTGGAAACCAACATCCTTTCAGTACCTTACTTACACAAAATCCATAGTTCCTTGAATTTAGTGATAGGTATTTTTACTTTTTTTTTTCCCCACTCAAAGAAGCAAACAAATCCAGGCAAGAAAGTTTCAGATTTCACATTCCTTCATGGTCAAATCAAATATTAATGCCAAAAGGCCAAATTACCTTTTCTGAGAAGTTTAAAAGAGAGCAATGACATTGGTTCGCCAAAGTCCACAACCACAGGGAACCTGACTCAGGAGCAGATGTAGTTTATGGCAACAGTGAAAGAGTCAAACCTTTGATTACTTGTCTGAGGAGAAGGTGTCTAGGAAGCAAACAAGGAAAAGAGGGGGAGAATAGCTGGGAGACATCCAATCTGAAAGTTGCCAGGGTGCATAATAAATGGCTGAATGGGTGAATAAAAAAGAAAAAATAAGTGGGAAGAGCACAAGCACAAGCTAGACTTCTTACAATAAAAGCACTTTGTGGAAAATTAAAAAAAAAAACAAAACTGCAGAATATTAATATCATGTGTGAGAAGATAAAAGTCGTCTGGAAGTAATTTCAAGACACTTTCCAAGGACAGCATCTATTTTAGTTCAGATGAGCTGCAGAGCACAGCCTGGGGATTTCTGGGAGAAGTAGTGACCAGTCTGAGCTCCTGCACTGAGTGCCATTGCTCTTGCTTTACACTGCAGGAAGTAATTCAACAGATACATCTGCAATCAGAGGAATTTTGAGGTAAAAATTACACCAGTATATACCCAGTGTAGGTTATGGCTAGGTAATGCAAGATAAACATTTAGCAAAGTTAGAAAAAGCTTATATATTAATTATTCTAGTGTCCCAGCCAGGAGACCCGCAGGTATTGCCATAATGCTAAATGAAAAGTGAAAAAGTATATATACGTTTTCTTGCCAAAACATGGTCACGCACAAAATGCTTTTCAAAATTTTGAAAAGTCCAAGTGCACAGTAGTGTATTCTTGTTTCTAATTTCCAGTACTGCCAGATATTGGGAAGAAGTTCTGATAACAGATATATGTTACATGAAAACAATAAGCAAGGGAAGAAAAAGGGTTGTAGCTTTTTCTAAACAAAACTCTCTGATCATTTTTATTACTCTGAGCTTTTTTTTCAGGAAGTGATATCACTCACTGCTATAGCCCTTATTCCATCAGAATTGCCCCTGGGGAACCTTAAAGATAGCCTGATAAATGCTCATCCCCACAAACCCAACAGTTCTCGTCTGCAAAACTAAGAGAGGAGATCAAACAGAATGACTGCAGCTGTTCAGCAGCACCAGCCAAAACACATAAAATGGGTCACATAAGGGGATACTGTTATTCTGTATCTTGAAGACCTTGGAGACATTATCTTGACATAACTCTTTCTTGCTAGTGTTATAAAATAAATTATTTTCACGCAAATTTCATGTCGGTCCATAAGGAATCAGTAGACTACTTGTTTTCACTGAGTCTCTAATCTGTAGTTGATGATCCATGTAATTTTCTGTTACTGTGGTTCTTAGTGTTTTTTGGGTTCTTAGCATCTTTCTAATAAATTGGTTGGTCTGCTTGCCAGTTTCCTAATTCCTATTTCCTTAAAATATATTACAGTCTCTGATAAACAGGCTCTCATTGGATTTTTCTCAGTAGTTACTGACTTTACAACATGCCACCTTAATGTTTTTGCCTTCTGTAAGTATTTCACCCTTGTAGCAATAAAGTAGCACTCTTTTACCTGGACCCTCTCCACAGAACATTTATTTGCTTTGATGAGAAGCAATAAAATAAGCAAAAAAATGAAAAGCCAAACACAGCAAAACAAAGGGAAAAAAAAAAGAAATGAAAGGATAAAAAAGAGGGAAAAAAGGAAAAAAAGAAATACCACCCCCACTCCCTAAATAATCTCTAAGATCTTAATGCAGAATCTGGTGCTAAAATGAATACTACATGTGTTCAGATAAGCAACAGTTCAGACAGTGAGCTCATGCTGGTAGCTGTGCACAATAGCTTGCAGAGTCAGGGCCTGAATCAGCAGTATAACTGGTAAGAAAAAAAAGAGAGAGACCAAAAATCTATGATATGTGTTATGATGAGCTGTTTCATGAGACACAGATGACAAAATGACATTCTGTACTCTGGTTGCTAAGAACAGGAAATTCTACCAGTATTTTTACCCTACTCTTCTTCAAATATTAAACATTAGGTACAATAAACTTTATTATTTGTGCTATGTTAATCATGTATTTCATTTCACATCACAGTGATTCTTCACCCAGTCTCTAGGAAAAATATTTGTGAACAGTGAATACTTTCTTTTTAAAACCTAAGTAAAAAATTACACTGAAATTCACCTGTGTGTAGTACAGCCATCTACACGTCAGTTTGCTCTTATAACAAGACTTAAATGATGTCACTGGTCTTATATATCCTCTGTGTCCATCACATATTTCAGTAAGCATTAAATGGTGTTGTTGTTTAAAAATGATACCAGTAATAAATATAACAGGGAAAAATTAAAGGTATTTAGAAATGATGCTAAATAACACTCCAGAGAGTACTGCATTCAAATTCATACTTCTGCTATTTTTTCAATCAGTCAGTGAAGTGAGCAATAATTTCTGTTTTATTTTATATCATTTTACCTTCTTCAGCCCCTCGTTCCCTTGAGAAACTACTTGTAGGCTTCATTACTTGATTTCTTCTGCTCCTCTACCTTTGGCTCCATGGAAACCAAGGTAAAATTAGTAGCAGAGAGGAAATCCCAAGTAGCCCTGAGGCAGAATCTTAGGTGGATAAAAATCCACCTTTTTTATTTTACGGAATCAAAGAATCACAGATTGGCTGTGGTAGCAAGGGATCTCCAGAAGTCATATTGTTCAATCCATTTGGTCAAGCAGAGCCAGCTGGGGCAGCTTTTCCAGAACAATATCCAAGGATGAGAATACCTCCTCCATGTCTCTGGGCAACCTGTACCAGTGCTCAGTCAGCCTCAGAGTGAAAATGTGAAAAAACCTCCTGTGTTTCAGCTTGTTCCCACTGCCTCTGGTCATATCACTGAGTGTCTTTAAAAAGCGCCTGGCTCCATCCTCTTTGCCCCCTCCCTTCAGGTATTTATATACATAGCTATAGGTATATCATGTGTCATGTATAGATATATATGTGTATCATATATACTTACACACAGACCCAGCTCTCTCAGCCTTTCCTTATAGGAGAAATGCTCCTGTCTCTTAATTTTGTGGCCCTTCATTGTACTCTCCTAAACACCCTTGTCTCTGCAAGGGAGCCCAGAATTGGACACAGCACTCCAGGTGTGGCCTCACTAGTGGTGAGCAGAGGGGAACTCTGCTTTCACCTGCTGCCAGTGCTTTGCCTAATGCAGCCCAGGGTCCCACTGGCCACCTTTATGGCAAGGGCACATTCTTGGTTTATGTTTGATGGGGTGTCTACCAGAAGCCCTGGTCCTTTTCTGCTGATCTACTTCTACCTTTTTTTCTCCCTGGGTGAAGGACTTGGCATTCTCTTTGTTGAAGTGCCTGAGCATCCTGTCAATCTGATTCTCCAGACTTTCCAGGAACCTCTGGATGGCAGCACAACCCTCTTAGGCACTGGCCATCCCTCCCAGTTACACGTAGCCCTGCTGAGGATGCCCTCTGCTCCATCATCCAGATCATCAGGGAAGATGTCGAACCAGACTGGACCCAGGGCTTGACCCGGGACTGACCCCAGGGTCCAGCACTACCTACTGACCTCCAGCTGCACTTTGTGCTGCTGATCACCACCTCCTGGTCTCAGCCATTCAGCTTTCAATCAGCTGTCCGCTCATCATCAGCACCTGTTTCTCTATGAGGACATGGTAGACAGTGTCAAAAGCCTTACTAAAGTTGAGGTAAACAGATAGTATCCACTGCTCCTACCCTCCTTATTTAAAAGGAGGATGTTAAACTGAATCTGTGGTTTGATGATGTAACTACTTCTCTCTCAGCATTTATGTGCATGTTTATGTGAACATTTCTAATATACTTGAGTGCAACAGCCAGTTGTGAATCAGCTTGGAGAGCCTCTGAAACTAGACAAATATCAGTAGCTACATTGTTGAAAACATTTGGCCAGAACTCAGCTGAGAAACAACAAAAAGAAAGAAGAAAAGCTGGAGGAAATAGAACTATCATCACTTATACAGGTTAGGATGGAAAACACCATTTAATCAAAATATATGTGTAAGTAGTTAATTTCATTTGAACTTCTCTCCAGTGTATGAAACTACTGTGAAAAGCTCTGTGGTTGTCATGATTTCACTGCCATATAATGAGGTAAGGGGAAAACTTATAAGCACGCAGTTGCAGGGAACAGTCTGAGATTTCTGTCCTTTTCATTATCAGGCCATGAGCTAATTAGTTGGAATAAGTAGGAAAACTTGCCTCATGACATATTAATTCACAATTCGTATTCATGGGGGTTCCTACTCATCCCCTCAAGCATCCTGGACTGCCTACTGAGAGGCAGCATGGTTTGCCCTCCAGTACTGCCCTGCAGAAAAATGGGTATAGCACCACTTACTGTGTTTTGAAATCTAATTAGTTGTTTGCAAAAAGAAGTGAGGTCGGCAGATAAAAAGTGTTTCAGAAATGCAAAATATTATTATTATTATTAATAATAATAATAATAATAAAGCACATACACAAAATAATTATCATAGCAAAACAACACTGATAACTTTATAAGGTTAAACAGCATGAAATGGATGTTAAAGGGAAGTTGAGAAAATACCTTTTTTTCCATCAGCAAAACCCCTTGAATACCACTGTTCTTGTTTTTTGTAGATACTGTTAATAGTACAACTGGCTTTATACATTGTATATAAGCTAGGTGACTTTTCTAAATAGAAAAAAAAATGCAGCTAATGTTTTAAAAACAATATTAAACATATTAGGTTAACAAATACTGAATGTTAATCAGGAGATTTTCCAGATTTTCAAGCACTGAATTGGCTGGTCTCTTGAAAAACATGACCTATTTTTAAACAGTGATCTTGAAAATGCTCTACTTACAGTCTTATGTTCAAAGTATTAGGCTGCAAGGTTTGGAACAATCTAAATAATTGATGATCTCCTAATCAAAAGGGACATACATCAAAGAGAAAAAGCTTCAGTTCTGTTCATTGAAAGAGTTAGGAAAACATGGAGGAATAGAAAACAGAGTGCTGAGACTGAAAATGGGAGCAAACAGTAATCAAATTGCTACCAAACTAATTTTTACAGACTATTCCTATCATAAATTCCATAAATTGTTTGTGATTAATAATTCCATTGACAACATCAAGTAAAAACTGAATCCCAAAGACAACGAAATTTTCACAAGTTATATTTTTATCTCTGTACACTGATAGACCCAAAGCTAGGTATTCAAATAGACAAGATTCCAGTCCTTCAATTTGTACCACCTGATAGCTTGGAAAGTGGTAGCCTGCATAATAAACACCACTGTCTTAATTTACAGAAGTTAAAATATGTCAGTTAATCGTATTTTTATATGTCATATAACATATTTTTATATGTAAAACCAGTCAATTAAACTGGTGAAAAAACTGCAGAATTATAAAAATGTTTTACATTAGTAACTGTACACCAGCAAGAATTCTGATGTGAATTAAATGGCTGCAAGTTAGGTCAAAATCAATTTAGAAATGCCACAAAGTGTGCATCTTAGGATTCACCTGTATTTTAATCCTCTCAGCTTTGTATGCGAATCACAACTAGAGACAGACATTTTTAAAATCTTTCAGTAGCAATGGCAGTAAATTTCCTTCTAATGTTGCACAAAAGGAAAAATGTATCTGCATCACTTAGGGGAAATATGGGCTCTGAGAAACCTGGTCTTGTGAAAGATGTCCTTAACCATGGCATGGTTTTGGAACTAGATGATCTTTAAAGTCCCCTCCAACCCAACCATTCCATGATTCTATTATTCCATGATTCTATGATTTCTAACACAGAATATTGACATTACTTCACCATGGAATATTCTCAATAGATCTTTTAAGGCCACAGTCATCTTTTTAATTTATGTTTACAAACTGCACTAAAATATTCCTAACTTCTAAAACACTCCAAGCTCCACCGTTTTAATGGCTATACTTCATTAACCTTTTAAAAATAATCTATTCAGTTACCACTTGCAGTCTGTGTTTATGGCAATAAAAGAACTATCTTGTTATTTTCTATATAGATGTTTCTCAGTTATGCCCAGGCACATACATTTTCACTGGTAGACATGTACTTTTTGCCTTTGTTTCTTTCTTTGCTGGTTTGTAGGACTCTGATTCAAAAGAATCATCTTATGCTCCTCACCTTTCTTCTTTAGGTCACCCCCACCTTCACTCCTATTTCTCATGTTTTTTTTCAAGCAAGAACAATAGAAAAAGGGCTTCTCCTTTTTCCATATCACTATTTATAGTCAGCCTTATTATTCATTAAAGATTAAAAAATTCTGAATCACTGTAACATCAAATTATTTCTAAAATATTAATATTAGGTTTAAATTTGTTATGTGAATTAAACCTAACATTATAAAGTAAGTAATTTTTTTTGTCCTTTCTAGAGCTTGTATGCAAAGCTTCAGTAAGGGTCTGTTCTTAGTGAGCTGTATATGGTGCAAACAAATGATGGAGAATTTATCAAGTGGATTCTAGGAGTGGAAGCAAACAAGTTTGCCTTGTATGAATAGCTACCAGACTATGACCTGGTGAGACATACCAAATCCAGAGAAAAAGAAGTCTTGATGGTACAATTCCTACACCTAAGACGACCACACCCATAAGTACTAATACAGCAATTTGGAAATCAGATTTCTTTTAAGGGAAAAAAATTATGAAATTAAATTTCTTCCTTTATAGGAAACACATGCATAATGTTTATTACTATTTGTACACAAAGGAAAATGTTCCTACAACTGTCCTGTCCCACCAAAAATACAAAAAAAAAATAACAACAAACCCAAGGTAAGTTTTCTCCTAACAGGAATGTTTAGCAGGATGGATAGGAAAAAAATAGTATTAGACACATAAACTCACATATTCCCTGATGCACACATACATCTTGTCCCCCCGTTTAACCCTCTAAATCACTCTCAAGCTTTGAATAACACCAAAATAGCAAATGTCCACTTTCTCTAGCTGTTTCCTCTTTCAAAGATGCAGAACAAAGAAAGATAGTACAAAAATAGCCATGAGTTAATAAATTGTTTTAGAATATGGGCTGAATATCAGATGATAAAATCAGATTTTTATTCCCAGACTTCAAGAAAGGAAAGTTCTTGGGAATAGTTACAGACAGCCTAATAGCTTGATATCTCCCATGTCTTGCACCCAAGGAATAACCTAATAACTCTCTAAAGGAAAAGAGTAAAGATACACAGAGATGCCTTTTGTCAACATACTTGGACCTTTATAATAATTTACTGAAGGGAAAGTCAGAGCTACACACCTTTGACATTCTCCAAATGGCACACCCCTTTGACTCTTCCCCAAAGGAATGAGAATTGGATGTCTTAAATTACATCCTAGGGTCCTGCTGCCATCTGAAGCTGAGTACAGAGGGATCGGCTTAGTTTGTAAAACTTCCTCTCGTTTCAGGATGTCAGCATGACACTGCAGTCATCAATGAGGGCTGTTGCAAGTGCAGAAATGCCAGCTATAAGTGTGTGATCTCTTGCAACTCAGTCTTTGGGCTTGCAGCTCAGTCCTTTTCTCATTAGTGAGGCAATATAGCTGTTTTCTTCCGTAGCTGCTCCAAAACATGGAAGATAGCTGCTTTTAAATGAAAACAATTAGCTTAAAAATCATGCTATTCTCTATAAACTCATTGGTTATGAGACCTTGCAGACATATTTGGTCGTCAACATTAGCTGCATTCACCAATGTATTACTAGTTTGCTTGAAACACAAGAGTGTTACTAAGAAACTGAAAATGTTTTCCTCTGGTCCCTTCTCATGCTTCATGCATGAAGTTCCAGACAAAAAGTAGAGTATACTGCTCCCAGTTGAAAGGTGGAAGCTCTTTTCTGAAGGGCTGGTTCACAACAGTGATTAAACACTTTTGTCACACAGTTGTGGGAGCACCTTAATTCTGAGTTTAGATGAACGTGCCTCTCTTTTGCCAAAGGTTAAACAAAATTTGGAGGACAGTTTGTTCAACCACTGACATATCTGTCACACTTTAAGCCTTATCATTTTTTATAATTTGCCTCATTGAGCTTTTCCTATTAGTTTCTACAATACTCTGTGACAGTTGTATAGATTCAAAGCCCTAGCAGTAAGTGATAGAGCCTTCTCATGTAAAATGAAAATAACTTTCCAATAGATTAAATATATTTACACATGCAGAGATATAAAAGACGTTTTGAGGTTTCCAGATGTGTATTATTCTGTATTGGGCTACTGAAAAGCAGCTGTGATCTAAAAGTGACTTTATTCAGCCATGCTTTATTTCTCTGCATTTAGTACAGTCTTACTTTCGTAGTCAGCAGCATGCCACCTGCTCTTTCATTTCCTCAAAGTAGGTCAGCAGTCAGCCATCAATCTTTCATCTTCATTACAGCTGAATCCTAAAGCCTGGGGCAAATGAACCATTTTAAGGGAGATGCAGTTGATAGCTGTGGTATTCTCTCTCTTGTGTTAGCCATTTGCAGCTGAAAAAATATCTCAAAGTATAGATGAATCTAGCCAACCTTTAACTGGAAAATAGCAGGGATGAAAGCAGTTCTCACAAGGTCTTTGTAAAAATTTGGGGACCAATTCCTAAACACAGGAACATGGGACCAGTCTTCACATCACAAAGTCTCTTTGATATCATTTTTATACTTTGAAATTCAAGTTGTATCATTACCCCTCCCAAAAGAAGACAATTCTGGATCTTCAACTAATCTAGTGTCTTAGAAACATAGTCTCAGTCTATGAAACACATAGAGATGCCTTAGAAACACTGTCTCTTTACTCATGATCAATTTTTAGCTATATATTTCTAGATGAAGCCAGACTTCTTGTCAGTGGTATTCAATGAAAAAACAAAAGGCACAAATTGAAATGCAGGAAGTACCATTTAAACATGAGAAAAAACCACACTTTTTTGATGATGAGGGTGGTTGAACACAGTGGCATGTTGCCCAGAGAGGTTGTAGAGAGTCCACACTTGAATATATTCAAAATATGATTAGATATGGTGTTGAACAATGAACTATAAGTGACTCTGCTTTAGCCAAAAAATATCCACAGATCCCTTCCACCCTCAAAGATTCTATAATTCTGTATTTAATTTCTTAACTTCAGTCTCTTTTTCAGTAGACAGTTTGCATGAATTAAATAAAAATTGGGTAAACACTGAAGATCTCTTCCTCTTTATAATGTATTAGAAGAATATGTTTTCCCATCATAGCACAACTATCAAATACTCTAAAAATATGATGTTGTGACGTACCTGGAAAAGAATGCAGGACACCTGATGTCAAGAATTGCATTCTAAACATTCTTGCATTTCGAAAGCAACCTGCAGTTTTTCAGAATTGCTCTCTTTATTCTATGAAAGCTTTATAAAGAATATAAATAAAATTGGATGCAAACATAACTTAAAACTACAGGGGTATCTGTTGGAACCCAGAAGCCTGGGAGTTTTAAAGTTTCTTTGTTTTTGGACACTGACCCCCAAGGGAACACTGCTTTTGACTTGAGAGAAGGCCTTGGAGAAGGCTTCCAAATTTGAGTGATGGAGTTAGAATCGCTGGTGTGTAGTTAGAATAGAAGTGTGTAATTTCACATGGTGAAGGGTTTTGAATTTGGGGATTTAGAATACAGTAATAGGTATGGGACAAATGGAGGTTTTTTGGAGTTGTCTTCTTTTCTGTTCCTTCTTCTTCCTTCTTCATGCTTTCAGGCAGTAATTTTTGGTTGGATAGTTAGTGCTGCACTGCAGGTCACAGGGGTTTGGTTTTTGGGTCAAAAGTATAAATAATATAGGTGTTAGCTTTTAATTGGACTATTTAGCTTTTTTGTAACTAGCTAGATGCACCTCCATTTTCTTGCTTTTAACTTGGTAGCTAGAAGTGGTGAAGAACTCTCTGTACTTTTGATAAGATTTAATAAACAACCAAGTCCGAACAAGAAATCTGTCTCCTTCCTGTTTTAATCCTGACTTTGAATGAAGGCAGAAGAAAAAGAAGACAAGCCATGAATTAGGTGGAGCAGCTGACCCCGTACAAGTAGCCCTTCTCTCCATAGCTGATACATATAGCAGATGTACTTATAAAAAATCTATCTAGCCCAATGTAAGTCTCAAGTTCTACCAAGCCAGGCCTAACATAGGGAAGAATCCGAAAAAGACCAACCGTAAAGAAACAACTCTTTAGAATATTCTATCATCTGCCACACAATGATTTTTTCAGAGTCAGGTCACGTCTGCTTATTTAACACTATTTAACACCTGATAGTTTTTTTTTTTTTCATCAGTGTGCCCAGTTGCTATGTTAAGCCCATGTAAGCTTTTAGGATGGACAACATTTTGCGGAAAAGTTCACCATCTGCAGCATGCGTTGCCTGTTCTTTGAACCTGACAGTTCTACTTCACGCTCCTTAGCTCTTGTATAGGAATAGACTATGTGTGATCACTTCTAATCACATTTTCTAAGCCACTGAAGATTTTATTCTTCCCTGTCCTCATCCATCTCTTTTCCAGACAGAAGTGATCCCAGCCTATCCGTTGGTTGGGGGCTTTTCCATACTTCTCAAGGCTCTACCTAGCTCTTGATGTTTTCCATCTCCTGGAGGTCAGGAACTGTGATGGGGCTGTATGCAGTATAGGTATAATTCCACCCTGGATTTAAACACTGGCATAATATTGCTTTATATTTTCTCCTATACTTCTTCTCTTATCATTCCTTACACTTGGTTTGCCTTTTTGACTCCTATTGTGCATTAAGATGATATTTTCTTGAAACTAAGTGCTCTTATATCAAGATCAACCATCACCTGGCATTTATTTCTATGCAGCTTCACCTATCATTTCATTTTCCCTTATACCAGATATCTTGTTTGGCATTTCAATTTGTGTGAAATCAGTGTCATAGTGACTTGTGGAAATGACTTGTCAAAGTTCATAATTTTAACTGCTTAACTAATTACTTTGATAATTTCTGATATAGATCTCATTTCATATAATTAAAATTCTATTAATTTATTTTAAAAACTCCAAACACGGGAAAAGAGGGAAAAAATATCCAAATTTCTCCCACAGTGTTCTTTTCCATCTTATTCCAGCCCAATTCCTTTGTAATGCCATTTCTTATAATGTTTGATGGTTTGCCATCACACATACATTTCCACCCTAAATGTGTCTTCAGAGTGCTTTAACTGGCTATTCTGTCTTCTATATTAATGTATACAAATGAAAAACATGGAAAAAATAGATTTGGTTTAAACTGTTCACAGCATTATTTTGTGATTAGATCCCAGTCAAAGCATTAAAGATGTGTGCCTTCAACCTCTATAACATAGCTGAAGAGCATCTCCATTTTGGAAGCAAGAAATACTCACTTTGCTTTCATTTGCTGCACAGAGTTCCGCGCTGGCTCAATGGTATTATTGCAAACAAAAAATTCCATAGTAAAAGGAACTTTCTATCACTAGACCTACAAATCTAGGATATAGGTGTACTATTCCACCTTTATATGCAACAGCCCCATAAAATGAGGCAACCAATCAGAGCAGTTAGATGAAAAAATTCCTTTTCTGCAGGGAAGTAACCAGCACACAGAAAGAAATAACAGAGGGAATATCCAGCTTTTGTCAACCATAATCCAAACCACTGGTTGTTTCAATTATGTCTCTGACCAAATACCAGAACTGAAATATCAACAGTCAAGATACTGAATATATGTGTATGTACATATTAACACACATGCATAAATATACACGTACATCCATACACAACATACTGAAAATAAATATTTAGAGAAGCATTTTTTCACAAATATGTGCCTTTTCAAGCATCTAATTCTGAACAGATTAGAAGAGACTCTTCCACACTTGTAAGAATTACACAGTATTTCATTTGTTGATGAAAAAACAGACATAATGATTCCAAAATATAAGCAGGATATTTCCATAAATTAGAATTCTAGCTTTGTAAACTCTAATCTGATATAAAGTGATAAAGGAATTATCAACTGTATAGAAAGATTCTCAGATCTCTAAAATTCTCACTTGGGTCATAAATGCTTCATAAGAAAGCAACAGAAATAACTCAGAATCAATGGGAAGTGTTGAATAAAACAGTAATTCCCAAGAAATAACTATACCAATAACTAAAATCCAAAATGTTATTTGAGATAACCGATTCCTTTACAACACAGTCATAATAAGGACTATACATAACTATATGTAACTATGCATTATAGCAGAAATTACATGAGAAAAATTAGGATGGCTAATACAAGTTTTGAAGAACAAGTAGCTAAAAGGCAACAGTAAGGGTTTTTGAAAATGTACCCAAAAATCAAAAAAATGGATCCATGACATTGCTGTTAAGGTGAGAAGTAATGATGACAATAGAATGAAAACTCAGAATTTTTTGTCGAAAAACTGTTGAATGCCACCAAAAAAAACAACCCAATAACAACAACAAAAAAACCCCACAAAAAACCGACCAAAAAAAACCAAAGCAAAAAACCCCCCAAAAATAAAACAAAAACCCAAAGCAGAAAAAAAACCAAAACAAAAATACAAAAAAAGAGGGGTGCCAGGCACCTACAGCTGTGGAAATGGGGTATCTCTCTTTATGAGGATTCCTCATGCACTAGGAACTCACTCCATTTCCTCAAAATTAATTAGTAAGCATTTTTTTTAAGACTCAACTAAAAACCATTAAATCAGATCTTCCTGGGAAGCCTTACGCTGACTGTTCAGAAGTATGTCCATACCGACCTGTGTAGCTCATGGTTGATTCATAACTCTTTCTTTAAAGAAAAAAAAAAAAAGAAAAAAATTATTTGATTTGAGCAGTCTCAGTATTCTTAAAAAAAAAATAGAAGTGAGTACCTCTCTTGGGAAATTGTCCAATCTGCATCCATTTTTTTCACTTTTTCTTCTTACTTCTGACCAATGGTCACCTGCAGTGAGGTCATCACCAGTCTTTAGTAGCTGCCCAAGAGTGGGTAGTGATCTAAAGCTGAGCTGGCCTAAGCCACAAGTTTGCTGTCCTTTCACACAGCCAGTTTTATGAACGACCTGCACATTATGGTAGTAAAAGTGAGCATGAGGTAAGATTTATTAAGTGTGATAGCTCATGGAGACAGGCAGGAGGAAGCACTACAGAGGGTAGAGAAGTGAGGGAGGAAGGAATGCGCTTCCCAGAATAGAGCTGCTGAAGGTCTAAGAACAAAGACAGTTTGGAAAGTAGACTTCAGGGTGATTCAGGTCTTTAAAAAGCAAGATGGCCTCTGTTTTATAGCTTTACAAAATACATATGCAGCCAAAGTATTGCTAATGCATATTGGCCCCATAAATAATGTAGTTAACAACTATTATGTGTTTCTTCTCTTTTATCCAGGGAGAGAAGTCTATACAGGAGGGTATTTTAAAACAAAAATGCATAGGCATAAACACATTCTTCTGGATATTAATGCAGGAGACAGATAATTGAGAAGCAATTCTTTGCTTTTACACCGCCGAAATTTGTGAAAATCTGCAATTTTTATAGGAAAGTTCATTCTAGTGTTTGCCAGAGTCAGAATTTTTTTTCTCGCTTTTATATGAAATATACATTCAAATTTTAAAGTATGCTTATCAGAGATGAAACAATTTTACCCTCTAAAGCAAAACATTTTTACATACCAAAAATATAATCACATAAAAGCTTTGATTTACTACCATATGGGAAACTCCAGCAGAAAATGGCCCAAGGCACTTGAAGAAAATGTCCTGTGTTGGTACTAGCACTCTTTTAAAAAACAGTTTTCAAAATATGGCTGCATTGCTATGCTAGGGGAGGACACAGTTTTCAAGATTTGGGCACAAATAGAGTCCATTGCTCACAGATGCTGCTCTGTAAGAGAGCACAGTAGCAATCAGAAATCCAGCAGAAACAAACACAGAAGCAAAATGACCTGTACTGCATAGCCCTAAAGAGGATGGCTTTGTTCAAGGAAGCTCTTCCTCAGGCCCTCTGCTCACCAGCACGAAGTCTGGGTTAAGTCTGCAGCGCTCTGCCATCTGCTTATGGGCTGTGTGTGTGTCCTTGCTGTCCAGCCAGCTCTCCCTGTCTCCCCGGGTATGCTTACAAACAGAAGTGCTCCAATGGCACTTCACCTCGAAGGAAAAGTACATCAGTTCCTATCAAGTCTGAGCAGCACTGAAGTGGTTTTAGTGCAAAGCCAAGGTGCCTCTTTTGAGTGAGAGAGCATTACTTCATGGTCAAGCACTGCATAAAGATCTTGTGGCAGGTGACTCAGGGCTTGCTTTTCCAAATTGACAGCAGGACTAATCACTGCCATTAATCTGTTCCAGTACAATTTGCTGGCCAGAACTCAGGATATTCTAGGCAAATGGTACTACCTGTAACTACCTATCATATAAACTCAAGGCTTGCCTTCCCCACAAAGTTGTTTATGATTGAAAGAACGGTTTTAAAGAAGCACCAGGATACAATTGAGATTGTATCTTTTCAGAATCAGCCTATTTAAACATTTGAAGGAAAAAGAGAATATTCTTCGCCCAAAGAAGTATTAATAAAATTAGATAATTTGCTATCTTAAATACCTATTTTAATACAGAATTCTCTATTTTCAAGGATCGTGGAAAGATTTTTATTGGTCTCTACTGAAGCCTTAGCATATTTGTGGAGTAATTAATTATGGTTCTTTTCATAATTATCAGCACCTGGTTTTGGGCATAAGCATTAAAGTCTGTCTTTCTTTATGCAGTAGTTATGGTGGTTTCTTCCAGAAGACAAGACAGATGCTACAATACTAGAAAGGGTTGAACATTGAGTACCCAGGATAAAAATGCAGCAAGTACGATTAATCCATTACTAGAATGTTTTCTGGAAGTTTTTGCTCATCAGGTTTTGGTGATTGATGGAGACAAGTGTCTTCTTGTCTTTTTTTTCACTTCTGATATAAACAACTAAAATCACTGACACACAATATGAAGTTCAGGTAAAAATGTGTCCAGAGATCTCATAGAAACTTGTCTCTGAATAAAGAAGGTAAGCACGTGAGGAAAAGAGCTTCTATGACTTTGCTAATGTGGTGATACTTAACAAATGCTGAAATATCTTAAAGTCAGCTATGTTTCTAATTAGTAGGCAGTTCCTAACTGCCAAAAATATCACCATCCTATATCAACACTGTAGTCTTATAAATGAACATTAAATCAGTGTTAAATTTGACTCTGGCTTCAGTTTTTGGAGAAATAAATCTGAGTGATTGTATCCTATGTATTTGAAGTTTAAAGTGAAGAAGTGCCACGGAGTCGATCATATACTGAGCCTCCTTAGTGAATGAACAAAACTGTCACAGTGTCTTCTGCATGAAGCAGCCATGTATCCCTGACAGATGATGTGTCTGCTGCTTTTAATGATGGTTAAGTGGTGAATCATTCACTGTTGGTCTCACACAGCAATCTCAGCAGTGTTGCTATCATAAGTGGTAAATGGCTGCTTAGGTCTGTATGTATGTATTGACTTGTTGGCATTAGATATCTGACATCTGATTTCCTTTCCTACAATAGACTAATTCACTGAGGACTAGGGATTATGCCTTAAATCCCAAGGTGGTAACAATAATCTGGATTTCCACATGCAGCTGAAGGGATGGGTCCTATTGGGTACCTCTGGCAGCAGAGCCCTCAGAACTGGAGCAAATAGTGCAAAGTAGCAGTGACAGGCCAGAAATGTGACTATGTAACAGTAGCACAAGTAATTATACAACAAAACCCCTCCACTATCATGCTTCCATATTCCAGAATAATACTTCTACTCTAAGAACCATAATTCCATACTGAAGTCAGTGCTGCCCAACAGCACAAGCATGAAAATACCCAGACAAAAACACTGAGGTTAACTGAGTTCAAAACTTGTGAGGAGAGTAACAGAGTGGGCCATATGATGACAAGTGGAATTTGATTTCAGTAGCTGTAATGTCACTGTAAAAACAGTGGAACTACTTATATATTTTCTCCAAGTTGTAATTAGTTCATGGAAATGATCTGGGAATAGCTTTGACAGTGAAATCCAAAATTTTATTCAATGGTGTGCAACAGTGAAAAATAATACACTAAATATACGGAAGAGGATGAATAATAGATAAAACACATTACACAGATCTTCTAAAATATGCAATATTAGTCATCCTAACTAAAAGGATTGCTCTAGAGTTTCTATGTCACATGAAAAAAGAGCTTAATAAGATTGGGACTGTCTACCAAAGAAAAAAGAGGAAAATAAGGTTGTAAACACACAGATGCATAGTAATGCTTGGTGTTGCCAAAGGAGATGTGGAAGACTCAATTCTCTTCTTTTTCCCTAAAAGAAAAGTAATATATGTTCAATGAGACTGAAAAGCAACATTTCCAAAAATGAGAAAGGAAGTTCTTCACACTGTGTCTACTTAGCAATTACTCTGATCTGTGCAACGTTTGCCAGAGTCAAAACCCCCTGACATTTATGGGAGTAACAAAAGTGTTCAATTAGCGAGAGTGTAAGAGTTATGAGCTATACACAACTGCTCATTTCAAGTCACTACTCATTACGAATCACAGCTGAAATTTTCAAGTGTGACAGATGAACTTTCAGATGCATACTACGCATTTCTGGTGTCCACCTCTGAAAGTATTTGGGCCAGTCATTGTTTTAAATGAGATGCTGGACAAGAGGAGTTACAAGTCTGGCCAATGACAGTCGTTCCTACATTCCTGAGGTATGGAAGTACTGTTTTTTTGGGAGGCAGGACTAAAATTGGAATTGTTTACTGAAGAGGAATAAGTACCAGCAAGCCTCGTCTTGTTAAGTAGCTGTTGTTTAGCAGCAGCCATTCATCCTGCCGTTTTGGAACTGACCCTGCCCTATTTCCTTATTTTTGCCAATTTGATACATGTTTCCATAGGAACAGAAGCGGGACTAGCCACCAGCTGAGTCAATCTCAGCTGCTGGCTCCCGGCTCTCACGTTTTGTTCTGTTTCCTTGGAAACTGGTGTCAAATGAAAGAGAGAAGTAAACCAGCTTTTACTCTTTAGTATTTACTCTTTCCTTGGACCGGTGCTAGATCCTCTGGGCCAGTGGAAGGTTTACAGATGAATTTAATGGCCATTCATTTTCCTTCTCTCTGGAGCATCTGCCAGCCACTAGAGTGTCCTAGCAGATGCAAGTACGAGTTCTGTTTCAGCTACTCCTGGTGGGCCGCCTCCTTAGAGCTACAGTGGTAGGGTTTGAAAGCAGGCTACAGATTTCAGGAGACATTTGGCTCCCACAGTCTGTAATATTTCAAATTGGAAGGAAAGAAATTAAATTTATTTAAAAAATAGTAGGGGAAACAGATGGGCGTAACGATATTTAGAGAACAAATTGACTAACAAGCTCTGACCTGCATTAGGCTAAACACCCCCAGAAACTACTCCAGCCAATTAAATTCTTCATTTCACATTGCACATTTGACAGAGTTCTCTCTAATCCAGCTGTTAGCTGACTGAACAGCACAATGCAAACAAAACCCCATAAACACATCTCTTTCTGCAGAAAGAGAAAAGAACGTGATCAGATTTTTTTCAAAATGTCAAAGAATTTACAATAATCTGCTTGAGCACATGAATTTGAACCAGACATCTTCAGCAATTCCATACCTATGCAACTTCCATGTTATCATGTGAATAGTAACACCCCCCCACACCCCAGCCCACCCCACACTCCTCTGTGAATAATTTTGGACCAAAGTATTTTCCAGTCCCTTCAATAGCAGTTTTATTAATGAAAATGGATGTTAAAGATAAATATCTACATCCGTGAAGTTGAATCCAAATTTTCACATAACTTCCATTGAAAAAAATGTAGGGACAAAGCACTTTGACAAGACAGAAGTCTGTCCTAAGGAAATATTTTATATTTAATGGCCACAACTCTTACTGAGTTAACTAGTCCATCAGGGTATAGCCCACGCTCACATTGGACTTCACACATAATGTATACATTTTTCCTGAGTATTCTTTACATCCCATCTCAGTTATTTTTGCACAACTCTCACTGATCATTGACCTTGAATTACTATTGTAACTTTTCGACTAGTATATCTATATGTAGTTGAATTCATGTACAGGCCAAATAACAGCTCAGTAGTATTAATTTCTTCAGGTTTTTAGGAGCAGTCCCACAGAAAAGACAATCAGATACTCAGGAACAATATTTATTCCTCCAGTCCTGTTGTACTTACATCAATCTATTGAGGATATATTCAACATATCTGGGTGCTCAGAGAGCTGTGTCAAGCCAGCTGATTTTGTTCTCTGTTAGTTATTTAAATGAAAACTTTAGGCAGTTACAACTGTTTTATGCTAGGCTTTTCTGCTTTATTCAGAAACTGGTAAGATGAACTTAAATCTAGAATTCCATCTTCCTCTATATCAGAAAGAGTTTACATCACAAACAAGACAACATTTATTTTTACTGCTGCAGCTGCTATAAGGAAAGAGCATTTCACTTTATGTTAAGCTTCGCTATGTCTGTCCTGAATCCTTCACAGTCAGTCCTCATTTATATTTTCTGAAATAACTTGATATAACCTCTTCCACTGAACAATACAGGTACCAGCACAAAGACTGGGACTTGCCTGAAGGACTCTACTGGCTACATGCCTCCTTACGTGAAAATGAATTTTTATTTGTTTCTGAGTTCTGCTTCCTTTTTCTAAAGAACTTCATACCAATTTGAGGGCCTGTCTCTTATTCCATGTCTATTTCCTTTCTGTGAGAGCCTTTGATGACAGAAATTGATGACTCCTTTTTTTGAGACCTAGCTGGCTATGCCAGCTTCTGTTCATGTCTGCTGGCTTCTTCAAAGGACTTCACTAAGTTTTAATGACTTGTTCCTTCACAAGTGTGATGTCCACTCCTCCTCAGTGTAGCATATCAATTTCTAATCCTACTCCTGATTACAATTTTTATAAGTTGGCCTACTACATTAACTTACAAGTTTAAGGTTTCTACTCTGTCTTGAAAACATGGCAAGATATTTGCAACATCTTGCTTAGATATCAAAGCAGTCCTAGCTAATGATTGCACACTGTTGTCAGCATTTTGACAATTATTCTTTTGAATTGCTATAGAAAACCTGGAAGAATAGAATCTTTTTCCATTGATTTATTTCTGATCAGTTTCCCTATTCCTACCAGCAACTCCAGTCACTCCTCAGTGAGTTCATCAAAAGTTCTAGCACAGCAATCTCCACAAATCCTTCCACTAAGAATTTTGCTGAATGAAGCAGCAATGCAGTCATTTAATAGCTCTACATAGACTTATTTTCTGCAAGTAATGATCTTCTATTCTGCTTAAATATTATTCCCAAGATTCCGTGGAAAACTTGCAGCTACCAATATTTACAGAAAGATTTATTATTATTTTTCCATTCCTTGTAAGATGCTTTTTTAGGCTACTTTATTGTCTTCTACATTTAACTTACCAGACATTATGATCCTGTGTATTTTCCCTGTCTGGATATAATTTTATCTCTTTGAAGGATGTCTTCCTGCTGTTTTGTCATGCTGTGTCTTTTCTTTTTCAAGTGTTACTTGATGTGTGGCATGAATTCACTGTCTCTCACATATGAAGTTCTTAATACTCCCTAAACCACCTGCAAAGATTTAACTCTCTGCAGTTTTCTCTTTAGCCTCTGTTTAAGAGGCTTCTTCAATTTAATTTTCTTCTTCTTCTTTCTGAAGTTGAGTACCACTCTACAGACCTTTTTTTGGCTGTTGCTTCTTCAAAGCTATCAAAATTAAGCATGATTTATTTGTAGCTATGGAAAACTCTTTCGGATAGCAAGATTTTGGAAAAGATTCTGTGTGTTATTCAGAATTAAATAAAGGGTTATTCTCTGTGTGTGGGTTCTTTAATCTGTTGAGTTACGAATGAGTTAGTCTGAGCAGCACACATTTGTCCAGTTTAAATAGCTTTTTTTTTTCGGTTTTACAATGTTTATGAGTCCCTCAACAGATCAGTCAAAGCTGACCTTCTGGCTTGTGTAGTAATATGTGTCTGGCAGCATTGTTATACACTTGAATTTCAAAGGGATTCTGTCTCACTCAGTGAAATGATTAATTTGGTAATATGAATTGACTTTTCTTTAACACACTGCACTACTTACTCTGACACTAGCATGGCCTACTAATCTTTCCTGCATATTGGTATTTTTGTTATTGCAACATCCTCATATAAGGTTCCCTCATATTGGTTTCTGCATTTTACGTTTATATCGATGCTAGAAGCCCAAATAGGACATGCTCATTGACCCCTTTTTTTCTTCTGTGTCTTCTAAAATGGCATCTCATTCAGATTTTTTCCTCTATTTCACATATATTACCATCCTAGGAAAAATTAGGGTGAAACCTTAAATACTGGTATTCCAGATACCAGAATGAAGTTTATTTTTAAATATTGATAGTGTTATCATAAGAATGCAGAAAAGGAAACATCACAGAAATAACTACTTAATTGGTACTAAAATGTCAAGGAATGCAAATGCTGCTGCCCTGGATAAATGTTTTAAAATTTTACAAGAAATACTGGCATCCAGTATGCAAGGTACAATTTTCATTGCATATAATGCTAATGCAAGATCTTTTTACCACGGGAATTACAAAAGGTAGTCCATTTCCCCTAAAAGTTATTATTTATTAAACACTATCACTGTCTACTTTCCAAGGCCACAGAGATCCAACCTGTTTCATAGATATTTGTGTTGGGAGAAGATAAGCCAGTCAGAGGTCCTCAAGCTGAACTCTAGAGTAAAAGAGTTACTACATCATAGAACCACAGAATATTCTGAGTTGCAAGGGACCCACAAGGACCACCAAGTCCAGCTTGTAAGTGAATGGACCATACAGGGGCTGAACACATGGCCTTGTCATTATTAGTGCCATGCTCTGACTAGCTGAGCTAATTACGAACAAGAGGTGAATGTGAGTGCATGTGTACACATGGACCCTTTCAACTGTACTAAGTACGTAATTGAATTATGATATGGCTATTGCACAGATTCCACTTTCTAAAGAATTTTGCTATTTCAAACTGTGGTTTCATTCCAGCACAGCTGAACAACTGTAATTAGAGTGAGCTGGTTTCCTAAGTATTTTTTGTTTTGTGGCTGGATTCTCTTCAGCTAAGAGTGAAGCTCCCCTGTAGCAGGTAATTTAAAATATCTGTATTTAGATAAAGGGATAAACTCACTCTGTGACCCTTCTCTTAGAGGAGACTCTACCAGAACTTCTCCTCCTCACAGCTGGCTGTTTCCAGCAAATCTGTTGCGGTCCTATGTCCTTAAGAGATATATCTGCTCAAATTTGTCAGATTTGACTGAAACAGACAAAGTTTGTTAGGCAGTAGGAAAAAAGAATCACAAAGAGCATCCTAGCACATATACACTGCCTTCTTAAGAAAAGAGATCAAAAAGCAAAAAATGGTAGAGCCTTGCAAAACTCTTCTACAGCCACATCCACAGGAGCACCATAATTCCTCATGGGAAGTAGAGCCCAAGAGCCCAGCCAGTGAGAGAGTGAAGGAAGGATGCACTCCAGTTCACATGACTGGGAGAAACTTAGTCTAGCAGGAACCTAACTCAGATCTGAGCATAACGGCAGAGCATTTTGATTATGACAAAAAAGAAGGTGAATCATGATTAAAAAAGCAAATTCATAGTTCAGCCTAGGAAGAACTTAGTGAGAAAGAAAAGGATAGGTCTCTCCACTGGTCTGAAAAATTAGCAAAAGGAGAAATGTTACAGTCAGTGCAATTAGGCAAACAGATGAATAGAGGTAACATTATGGATTAATTCCCTTTTTTTTAACACTGCTGCTTGAAGTTGAGAAGCCCTTTGTGTTGCCAAATGTTTTTGCCTTATGTGAAAATCAAGCCTACAGCACTCTTAGGAAATGTACAGAAGGACATAGTTACAACTCTTCTGCAGATCAACACACACTTAGGGAAGCTTTGTCATTGTCCCTGCCTTGTCTTTAACATCTTTGCTTTTATCCAGCAGCTTTATTGTCCATATACCATAAACTACTTCCCTTACTGATGTCTGGAGGATCTGGATGCTTTATGGTTCTGTCATTAAAGCTTTTAACATGGTGTCTTATGGCAGCCATAGACATGCTTTTCCTAAAGAAACCATACCTGTGGGGTCAGGATGCCAGAAACTGCACTGAAAACTGACACACCCAACATCCCTTACAATTTCTGCCTTCTGTAATGACCAGAAAGTCTCAAGAAATGCCTTCAACTTCTCTTTGTGTTTTCAGATTTAGACTGCCTAGCCTCAATTTATAGGACTGCATGGACTTTGCAAACAACTCCAGAAAAGGAGCCTGGATTTTTAAGTTCTGGGCTTAAGAACTCTTTAAAAAAGTTCTTGATAATTTACTGCTGTTCCTTCATTAAAATGAACTGTTTTGTGAATAACAGTGAACAGCACAGGATATTACCCAGTCTTTAGGCTTCTTCTCTTGGTTCCTTTGATTGACGTGTTTATGAAGACACAACTAACTAACCTGATAGAAGCCAAATGCAGAACTATCACGTAGGAAGCTGATGAGTATTCCTAAACAGAACTCAAATGGTTCATTAGCTAGAATGACTGATTGCATTCATGACTTTGGAGCCTACATTTAGTTTAATCTTTATCACTTGGATTAGCATCAACTGACAGAAATAATCCCTTTAAAATAATTTCACAGAATCAAGTGGGACAAGAAATATCCTCTACAAAATACTCCTGAAATACAACAGAAACTTTCAACCAGCAGTGTTTAGTATGTGGCAAGTATTTTTCAAACACAGAAAAGATAATATGTGCTCAATCAAACTCAACTAAAGAATTCACCGTTACACTTTAAAAACCTAAAAAATAAAAAAAACCCATAATAATAGCAACAACAACATCAACAACAACAATAGCAGCAAAGACAATTGTCATTTACTTTTACACAGGAATTTTTGAGACCTAAAGAGATGTGCTTCAGGAAAGCAAACTGCAATTCACCTCACTGCTTTTATAGTAACATACTTTATGCACATACAATAGTTTAATGACTATATTTGCTAGCATGATACTTTTATTTCCTTCCCACCCCAAGTCCATTAGCTTAAAAAACGTTCTGCACAACTTACAGTAATAGCTAAGAGCTCTAACAGTAAGTTCAAGTCAAAAGGATCAAAATATCAAACATTTTCACGTGTGCATTTGGTGAATGTCACTTTCCATGGGATTATATAATTCCAGGAGAATTTCAGTTCTTATGCAAAGTTCAGGCAACTGGTGTGCAGCCCCATGGTCTGGAAAGCCCCAGATGTGGAAAAAAACACACTAAGTTTTTAATGTTATACATTAGATGATCAAAGAATTTACACTGAAAAGTTCAGATGGAAATTGTAATCATTTAAAACTACAGTAAACATTGTTTTTCAAAGATATGGTCTTTATGGTTTAACTTCACAGTTACTGCTGCTGTCTATGGATATTATACTCAAGTGAATCTAGTAAGACTAAATAACAGGATCTTTAGTTTAAACCAAAGTAAAAAGTAAAATTACTTCTATCTGAGATTATTTTAATTTGATTTTGTGACTGTCATAATAGGTTTGGGTTTAGATGAACAGACAAAATGTTAACAATACTGACAACTGAAATATCACTTACAATACAATTGGAGCAAAATGAAGTAAACAAGGCTCTCAACAAGCTTCTATGGCTTCAAGCTATACAGACATAGGCCAGAAGTTTTTCCAGAAGAAAAATTTCAGTTATGTTTTCTATTTTTTTATTGACAACTGTATTACCTGGGAAGTCTTTTAAACTCTAATGAATGACTGAGACAAATCTTTTCAGACTCTAAAATTATTTCCTCAAAGAGATCACTGGCAGCTTAAGAGGCATTTTTCTAGGGTATCTTAACACAAATGATACTAAAAAAGTAAAATCCTCTCCTAACAAAATTTCAGAACTACACTGCAAAGTAAGAACAAAGTAAAAGCAGTGGAGAAAAATGGTATATATTTTCTTGCAAACGTTAACATCAGAAAAGAAAACTACTGTTCTTTTTCTTACTGGTTGCCAAATATTGGAGAAGAGACTAGCACTTTTAGATTGTCCTCATATGGCCTAGTTTTCAGATATCACCGGTTTCCATATTGAAGGCAAAAAAACTCTAAAACAATGCAAAATCTACATACAGATAGATGGTTTTTTCCTAGGTATGAATTGTTGCTGCCATGTTTCTTGCTGTCAGTTTGTCCAGAAAGGTCTACTTCAGCTCCACTTCTAGAAACCAACCAGAGTGTTGGAAAGTGTCTACAAGCTGGCATAAAGCTATTACCTCCTGGCTATCAAAATTGCTCGTGTGACCTTTCTGGGAATATCATTAAAAGAGGAACAATCAGTATGGGTGCACGCACAAATTACTGCAAATAAATATAGCGGTAGGTAACATCATTCCTGACTATCTCCACAAAGAATGCATTCTAAACAACGACCTCTCCTGCACTTATCTTGAATGAGCTCTTACTGAAATCCACTAATGGGTTCTGATAATCTATTATTTATTGCAATAGGCTCTAATAGAGAGTCTTCGCAGAGGACTCTCCTGTGTTTACAACCCTTGCAAATAAAATGTCTCACAAGTGACAGAAATGTGGCATCTCCAACTACATACACAATTTATTTTGGTTGCAGTTGTTTCTTCTCTATTTGGTTTTAAAAACTGGAACCCTTCCTTCCCCAAAATACACAACTTGCTTTCATTTTACCTAATGCATCTTTAGCTTAATCTTATGGAAAACTGTAGATAACTGATATTCAACTATAAGTATTACTTGGCCTTGAGGACATACCTCCATGTTATACTTTTCCACTGTCCTCCTCAAAGGATCCACAACCTGCCAGCAAATCAGGATGCAAAGATCAATCAGTAGCATCCCTCCAACTATCCCCAGTAGCTTCTGGTCTTTAATGATCTGGAGAGACAAAAAAAAAAAAAAAAAAAAAAAAGAAAAAGAAAAGAAAAAAAGAAAAAAGAAGCAGGGAGATTCCCATGAGCCACAGACAGACCCTGTAGAGTTTTATTCCTATATAGGGAGAAAAACACAGGTTGCTAATAATAAAAGTTTTTAACAATAAACAAAGAAAAGAAATATAGAAAGATGAAAGCAAGACAAATTATTTTAGTTCATTTCATGGTTATTAGAAGTATCTGAAGTGCTTTCTAAAAAGACTTTGGGAGGACTTTTAAACATTTATATTGAAGCCCAGGTTTAATATTAACTCCTGGAAAATGAGAAAAATATATTCTAGGGAGCCACTGCTGTGTTTATGCATAAAAATGTGGAAAATGTTCATCAGTCTCTCAGAGTAGCAGGCATTGAGGTAGTTTTCACTAAGATTTAGTGCTCACTCTTTCATAACCTTCTTGGATGTGGAAAACACAGAAGCCATCAAAAGTTTATTTTGGAGGTTTTCTGTCTCTGTGTGTTTAATATTTGTTGCTGTTAACCCAGGGAGCAGGAAGGAATGATGCATTTTTTCTGTGTTAGAAAAGTCAGAGGCCTTAATGCACATCCAGTGTAAAATATGCTTTTAATTTTGCTTGGGATTTAGGTTCAAAAAAGAAAAACAAGAGTTGCTGATAAAAATAACAATCCAAATCATGTATTAGAGACTTTTATAAATGCATGCAATCCCTATGACATTTCTACTGTTGTACACATAGCAACATAGAAAAAATACACTTCAATTTCATTATTTCAGTTGCAAAGTTGTAAGCATGTGGAAATATCAGGCTTAAATTAGTTTTATTTCAGAGCTCTTGAGTCTATGGTCATGGTTTCTTAATTAATATTTACCCCTATTACTAAGAACACTCATCCAATAGTCGAAAGTTATTGCTAAATTGCTTTAACCTGGAGAAGTACACATTTTTTTTACCAAGTTTTCATTCTGGGAAACAGTTGACTTAATCCGAATGAAATATTCGAAAATATTAACCCTGAGAAGCTTAATAAAGTTGTGGTTATTTTCATTCAATTTGATGAAATTATTAGGATTTTGAAAGTGCATTAAAAAGCCAGAAGTGTCTGCTAATCTTAATAGGGGCAAGGTTAGTATTCCTGTATAGAATAAATAGTATTTGCATTACATTCTTATCAAGCTGAAGGAAATGATAAAAATGACAAAAATTTGAAAAAATGTAAGAAGAACTTTAGAAAGTCTGGTTTTCACACTGCTTGGTGTGATACATTTCTATTTTGAAAGATGTTTGGGCAACATTGTGCACCAGTTTTTGCCAATCTGATATTTTATTTTGTAGAAAATTTGGAACAAACTAAGAGTAAGATAAAGACTAGAAATCAGAATGAGCTGAAGGAGCTGATAGATTATTTCCATTTCCTAAGACCAGTTATGTAATTCCATGTAGCTGCCATTGCCATAAAGGACTGGAAGGTGATGCTTTCCACATGTTTGTGGCAGCAATGAAGCAGAACACCCATCTCAGGAGAGACAGCACAGGCATGTCTGGAGAGGGCAGGTGAAGGGGGAGGGTGCAGCTTTCATGGTGATATGTCTTGCTGCTGGATGATTTGGCAAGGAGAACTTTGCAAGCAAAATGTGCCTTGGTGTGTTGTGCAGGGGGAGGAAGACTGTTGATATGTGTTTCTTCATTAAGATAAAATGAAAACAGGTAATAAGCAAAGATTGTCAGACACAGTTTGGTCCCTTGTCTTTGGGGAAACGGAACTCTGTCTGACCTTTTAGCTGTTTATCAAGTGGCAATCAAAGCTGTAAAGGAACAGAATAGCCTTTGTTAAAACAGCCCATGGGTTTTTAAATCTCTTTTCTAATGCTTTCATTGGGTGAAACTAATACTACTCCTAGTATGGGTGGAGACATGGAAGAAAAAACAATGGGGAATCAAGTCCATAGTGAATTTGGATTTACATGAAATGTTGACACCTTAACTCAAATTTCTTTTACTCCCTCTTAAATGGCTAGGGAATTTATTGTATTGGCATATTTTAGTTGGTCTTCAGTTTTCCTTTTTAACTGATGCAGTTTATTTTACAGAAGTTGGCTGTTGAACTATTACATGTTTAACCTTTCTCAGTAGCCAGTGGACAGGGACAAAACCCTTTAAAACACAATTCATCTCACTTCTCCTGGGTAAGATTTAGGGTCAAAAAAATTAGTATTCTGAAACATGTCCTTCCCTTCCTCACTCCACACCCCCCAAGAGGAGGCAAAGACAATTAACTTCAGCTAAAAATATGCATTTGACAAATTAAAAGCTATGTGAAAGCATCTTTCAGAGAGACAGAAATGTCCCTCTCTACTCTCCTAAGCCAAAAAAGTTTCCTTGAAAAAAAAAAAAACAAAATATTTTATCTTTCTAATTAAAACAGTGCACAATTTAGCAAGGATAGGTGAGAAGCCCGGTGTCTTCCATATTTGTATGGACTATCTTCATCTGGAAAGTAAAGTTTCATTGGATTCAGATTTACCAACCCTTGGCAATATTAATCAAATGGATAAAGCAATTCCAGAAACAAGAGAGTGAAAGGATATTATTAAAAGCAGTAATACTGATAATTCACTCACAGAATCAAAATAAATAACTTCCTATTCATATCACATTAGCAATGCGTTCACATCACTCCTCCTTGCTCTTGTACATCTTTCATTTGTAGCTGTCCTTGCACTACTACAAATCTGTATTTTAGTTCATTTGTAAGTTTGGTAACCCTTTTTTGGGCAGGTAGTTATTAGAAAAAAATAGAAGTAGAGGTACAGCAAACAGCAGACCTCTTCCTTGGATACCTCTTGGAGTAATTCCTGCATTACTCTGCCCTTTTCTGGACAGAAGGGGAGTTGTGTAACAGCAGCTGTCACTGGCAGCAGGTATTATTCATCCCTTACTTCTGCCAGACAGCCAGGAGGAAGGCAAGCAAAAGAAAGCCCATAAGTGACCTACACTACCATGATGAGCTCTGGAAAACACAGTGGTACTGTGGTGGTGCTGCAGGGTGAGAGGCTGAATGCAGGGCACCTGGGGCTGCCTCCCACACCCATCACAGCGCTGGCCTGTCCTCGGCAAAACCACTGCTGGAATCTAGCTCTGAAGCAGAACTCTCCACCAGAATGCCAGTTTTCAGAAAAAAAACACTGTTCAATTATTTTCCACTTCTGCTAGTCATTAGCAGCTAGTCCTAAAAGAGATTTGCCCGAAGAAATGCCACTAGTATATCACCAACAGCACTTCTAAAAGGATTGCTGCTCTCCTCCTTCCACCTGCAGGA
Source organism: Cinclus cinclus (assembly GCF_963662255.1). Lineage (NCBI taxonomy): Eukaryota > Metazoa > Chordata > Aves > Passeriformes > Cinclidae > Cinclus > Cinclus cinclus. The sequence goes on along the minus strand of NC_085046.1, from coordinate 90,833,848 downwards.
AGCTCAACTTTCCCTCTCCCCAGCCATCACTCCCACCCGTTAGAACTCCTTAAGTTCAGTACATTCACTCCTTGGGAAACACCAGATGCACTGAAGGAGTCTTGACTCAGATCTTGCAAATCTGACAAATTCTCTGTCTGACAAAAGAAAGTCATGAGCTACTGAGTCTCCTCACAATCAAAAATTTAACTTTTCTTTAAGAGAAAGGTTCTCAATTTTTCCCTTTTCATTTTCCTTCTAGCAAACTGTAAATCAGCCTTTGGAAAAATACATGGTAGCTAATAAAATCAATTTTTGCAAGTGCTCCCAAATCCTTGCTGAAGCCAAGCTCTCATACAGCAGCATCTGTGAGTCATATTTTCTACCATCTGTGATTGGATAGGTGAATCTGTCTCATCCTGGCAGATCTGAACACTGTTATAAATGCCATTGCCACCAGTCTGGACTATATATCTGGGTAAGAAGCGCTCTGTCCTCAAAACAAATTGACTCAGAATAAAAGCTGGCAGGCCATTTTCTTCTCAGCAACATCTCTGTATAAGCAAATCAAAATTGTTCTGAAAACTCGTGACCATGAAGACAGATCAAAGTCCTTACTCTCCACAGACTTCGCCATCTGATCACAGGAGTTAAAAAATCTGTCTAAAGCTCTGGGATAAAGTTTCTGCTCATGGAAGCTCTTTTCTGTGAGGATTTTCTAGAACTATCACAGGCTATACCACCTGCCATCATAACTGCAACTGTCCATTTGGTTATTATTGCACAAACTTTTTGTTGGATTTTTTTCATTTGCTTTCTAAAGCATATCCATTGTGTCCTGGAGAACCCTATCATCGACCACTTTGTAGGATCACCTGGCAATTTGGCAATCAAAAGTAATTAAACATGAGATTTTTTTTTTTATAGTTACAGCTAGGGAAAACTTTCTGTTATTTCTTGCCTTACTAGAAACCAACTCTGAAAATATTTATGACATAGACCCTAAAGCTGAACTCCATTCTAAACCATGAAGAAAGAATCTTACATATGAAGACTTACCCTTTCCTCCAGGATGTAACATTAGTTTTGTACTCTGATTTCCACAAAAAACTTTCCAGCATGACTGAAGAGTTAATTTACTCCTGTCTTTTCTTCAGAGTTATTTTCCTTGTTACCAGGTCACCTCCCTTTGTCAGAATAAAATATCTTTAAATTTAAAGCTATATTAGCTAGATCTTTGTGGTTTCTTTGTTTGTTGGGTTTTTAATTGAATTCATAGAAACACAGAAAGGCTGGGAGTACTTTTGCATTTATTCATAGGTTTTGATATAAATATATATTTTTTCTTTTTCATTTAAAATGCATAAAATGTTTTCTCCTATGTAGATCAACCCTGTCTAGTGTAGCTGGCAGAATAGTCCTTTGCCTTCTGGCACTAGCTGGATAAACACATAATGTTATTAATTAACCTCTTTCTTTAGTTGTCTCTTCCCCAGACTCCTGGGATGGAATCTGTAGAGAGAAATACTCTTTAAAGGATCCCTCTGTGAAGCTTCCTAGACCTTATTTATCCAAACAAATATCACTGAGATAAATTATAAAAGCCCTCAGAAATGTGAAACCAAATATTCTTCTCCCTGATCCATACAGAAATCCTGCTGATCAGTGTCCTCCCTCTGAACTGGAGAGGAAAGAAAGAAAATAGTTTGCAGGGAAAAAAACCCTGTAAAGTCTGTGAGCTTGCAAAAGGGACCATAAAACCACTCACGAACTTGTCTTCGGGATATTTTCTCCACTGCAGAAACTAACCTCTCATTTCTCTCAGTATGGTTCACACCTTTGGCTTGCTCCCCTACATTAAGTGTGTCAGCCCAAGTGGGATGGTGCCAGGAGGTTGGGGATGCAAAGTCAGTGCTGGATGGGTGAACTTTACCCTATGTGGGCTGAGGGAGATTCTATCTGAGAGTTATTAAAGCCATTAATATTTTAGAGAACTATTCTATAATACATTCTTAATTTCTATTGTGTAATGGAATGAGAAAACACGACCATTGAAAACACATTATGCATTGTTTCCAATAACTCCATAATGTTTTTTTCAACAGCTATTATGAGTACTCCCTATAATAGATTGTATGATTAGTATTGGCAATGCCTCAAGCTGCAATTACACCAGTTTTAATGAGTGAATGCTAACATTTAAAAAGACGTGTTGTAGTATTAAGGATTTTGACCAGTAAGTCACCGGAAGTAAAAAGCTAAGTTTTATTTTCTTAGAGGTATTTTGGTTGATTTGATGGAAGATTTGTCTATCTACTTATAAATTAAAAAAGCCCAAAACATTTGTTTCCTGTGAGGATCTGCTGTGACACTTGTAATCTAAGATCTTGGTGACTACTTTTCAGGATATTGGAGTGCGTGGTACTCCTGACAATAATGGACAATAGGATATGATCAAATAGCTTGACTCTGACAATGAAATAGCTGCAGTCACTAGCCTGCTAAAGCACATATTTCTAAAAAGTATCTTCTTTGCGGACTCCTATTTAGGATAGATAATTACATCACTGGGCAGACTCCCTCTCCCAGTAATGCTATCACAAATGTGGATGTGTTGACTCTATGCCCTGATGCCAGGAGAAGCTATCGATTAGAAGACACCTATCCTCTTTTCCAACTCATATGAAAAAAAAGCCACGTGGGATCATCCTAGTGGTGATGCTCCCTAGGGGAAGCAGAAAATAGAAACTTTTCAGAGGTTAGAGATGGAGAGAGACCAAGTGATGGGTGAAAAGATTTATAAAAATCCTTGTTTTTGAAAGCCTGAGCCTCAGTTATGACTACAATGCACTAGAGAATTGGAGAGGTGATTGTTTTACTAACATTGCTAATCCAACCATAAAGAGCGCACAGAGAGATATAAAATTAGTATTTTTCACAAAATCCTTTTGAAAGGACAAAAATAAAAAAACATGATAGCCTAAAAATGGCACTAAGAAATCCAACTGGGCAGCATTAGAACCAACCATTCTTGCTGGTGTTCTGGAGAACGGTATTAGAAAAAACCCTCAACATTGTGCTAACTTCTGCTCACAACCATAAGTAAAGCAAGACATGCTGCCTTGAGGAACCTGCATATCCCTCCAACACAGAGGTCAAATTCACCTTTGAGAGAAATATACTTGCTGAGCCCAAGATTACCTGGGCCATAAAAGTAAAGGACTTTCTATGAGAGGTATGATTTCTCATGTTTGGAAGGAACCCAAATCTTCAGGAATAAAAAGGTGCGTGAAGGGTTTAAAGGTTCAAAAAGAAATATTCTGATTTTGTTTGATACAACATTAAAATACCTAGACCTTAATATTTTCCTTAATGAAAAATTCTCTGGGAAAGCATGCTTCATCGTTACCAAATAGTTAGGAATATCAATGCACTTGATTACATTTACAATCCAATTTCAAGCTATTCAGGAATAAATTGCCTCATACTGTATAGCGACATGTTCTTTATTTCTCTGTCATCCAATAGTCTCATAATACATTGAGATTATGGCTGTAGCACCATTTATGATCACTTACATTTCACACAGAATTTTTGTTGTTTCTGTTACTACTGAGGTTTACCCTTATCAAACTGTACCGTGCAGAAATTTCCATACATAAATTACATAAATTGCAAAAGCAGATTTTTCTCCTAGATGTACAGTTCATTAGCTCAGCTTCTTTCTATGACATGAGCTTGAGATTTAGGTCCAAACTCCATATTTATGTGAATGTAAATTTTAGAAATGTGATTCCCGTTGTTCCTTAGTTGACATTTTGGCTGATCAGCTCTTATGAAAACCAGGATGCTTATTTTACATCTAAGTTTGAATTCTAAGATTACACTGACTATTTTTAAAGCTTTGGACTTAAAATTTATAGTTGCAACTATTTGGGAGAAAACAAATCAAAATAATTTGGTTTCCACTTATATCACTTTAGGAAGTACTGTATCTGTTTATTAATAAACCATAAGCCGTACTTGAATAATTTACACTGCCCTATGTCAGAGATTACTTGGTCCAGTGGTAAATATTCATAATGGAAAAAGATCCTGAACATAAGCTAATTTCAAACAGTCTTCTTTCTTACTGTCAAAGACTGAACAATAACACTGAACATTTCTTTAGGTGTCCATATGCTGTTTCGTTTTCAGCAGATGGTCCCTAATACATTGTTGTACTGTTGGTATGGTTACCCAAAGCAAATTTTTGGATCTTGACACATCTCTTCTCCAGACTTATGATCTCTCATATATGTTCAGTAGAATACAAGTGTATCCTAGGGGAAATTCATCATATAACTTTTTTTCTATACACATAAAAAGCTCTAGCAATATTTTTAAAAAATATCCTGAAAAAATATAAACATTTACGGTCTGAAAACTGACCTGGAAAAATATTTGGTAACAGAATTTTTAGATAATACAAACTGCATTTATGCTAATTCAGAACTATGTCTACATAGGATTTAAGTGAATAAATGAGATGTGGCCTGTGGGGTTCTGACCTAAACCCTCTGTCAATGTAATCTGGAGAACTTTGCTTCATCTATTTTTAAAAGATTAAGATAATGGGTAACTTTTCTTAAACCTCTTCAGGACTTTAGTGAGGAAAAATATAGATTGTAATAAGTTAAATTCCAGAAGTGGCTTGAAAAACTTATGGAAAATTTCATAGCTAGAGATGACACTCATTCTAGAAACTTCTTCACAGAGGTTTTCAAGTGACGGATGGGGAAAGCAAATGAATGACACAAGTTGAGAAGAGAAGCCAGCAGCACATGAACTCATAACTGTGTAGCCTCTAGCTGCTTTCTTTTTTTCTATTCCCCCCACCAGGGACACTGTGCAATCACAGGACCAGGCAGGGTAGGAGCACACAGCCAGCTGCTGCCCACCCCGACCTGGGCAATGAGGACTGGACACTGCTCAGAGTAGCCCATGTGCCCTGGTCCACAGACAGAGCCTGGATGGTTTCTAACCCCTCCCAGTTTTCTCTGCACCTGTTTTTGAAACGTTAAATATACAAGCTATAGAGGTGGGGTGGCCAGATTTGTGTTAAAAAATTAAGTGTGAAGGCAATGAGCTAAAACATCTGAGAATTCCTGCACTGCTTCACTCAGGTAATAGATTTGCTTCTCAGAAACAAAGAAAGGAAAGAATAATTTCTGAAAAATATGCTCAGAAAGATTTCTACAGCATGACAAATAATTCTGCAAAGTAGTAACTTTTCTTCATTTGGCACTTAACTGTCTTAAATATGAGACCACCTTTCTCAAAATTCCTACTGACTTTTTTCATTATGTATATTTTCTAGTTTAAGTGAAAAAGATCGTAGCATAAAACTGTGTCTTTTACTTCACAGTCCTATTCCATGCCCAGAGCAGACTCACTACCTTTGTTTCATGACAGTGGCATCCTGTAGGAAGCTAAGGCTTCACTGGTGTCCTAATAATCCACATAGGGGAAGAAATGTACTTTGTAGAGATCCTAGCAAGCTGTAGTTTTCCAATTATTGACTTTATAGCCACAACATAAAACTTTTAATGTTTTCATGAGCCCATTCTTTGTAAAGAAAATGGAAAGAGGATTCAATTATAGAGAGAGCTGCACACATCAGCAAGAGGAGCCTTTACATCTTTACACACCTCATCAGCTTGAGCTAAAAGAGTCACTAGTAGCTATCAGAATCTGTACAACTGCATAACAGGAAGACAAGGCACATATTTTGCCTGTAGGTTTTATAGACACATAGTAATGGAAAACAAGAACTGTAAAATTCCAAAATCCTGTCTTCAGATTTTATGCTTTGCCCACACTTCTTGTGCAATCATTTTGGCCAGTCCTAATTTCAAGATTTTTTTCTTGTTTCTTTCTCCATTCTCATTCCTGCTTTCCTTTACTAGACTACATCCCTACTTTTCAGGCCTCCCATTCTGCCTTTCAATCTTAATCTATTTTTAAATCAGACCTAGTCCTTCAATTACAGTTTGCTACTTAAATACCATACTCAGGCTCTGCATTCCATCATACTCACCTTTCTTATTCATTTCTTACAGGTGTTCCTGCCTTTGCTGTCTTTGAAACTTAGTTTCCAAGTGAATTTTAATCCAAATTCAGTCTCCCTCTTCAATATCTTCTCCCAGTATAAAACCGCAAGATTTTAATTTTTTTTCTCTTTTTTCTTTTCTTTTTTATTTTTTAATCTGGACAGGCTTCTGTCTTGAAGTCATTAGCAGCAAACCTGATTTATCCTCTTCAGCCTCTTTCCTGCTCCCAATCTCTTGGCCCTGAAGTTCCCTTGCACTGCCAGCCTCCCTTCCCCATCCTACTGTAAAAACATAATCTGCACAATCTCCTACTCATCTCTGCGAGGCATGAAGACCTTAGCTCTCCTCAGTACTCTTATAAGGACCTGGTAGGCCAAATGAATGACAATGAGTTTGCCAGATGGCAGCCTGACAGGCATAGCTAAGACAGGTTAGACTGATAAGTCACTTCTGTCTGTTGTGACTGGTTGTAACTTTCTTACCCTGTGATATTGGTAATACAGAGGTAAGCTTATGAATTATCGTGAAGGAGTAGAATAATGTTGGCAAAACTATAGCAGCACAAGTTTCAAGATAAGAGGCTGCTCTGCATCCCTTTTGTCATTATATTCTGTATTTATCTTGTAACAGCTTTGTCAACATAAAGACATATGCCACCAGAATTCTACAGTGGTAGAAATAACTGAGTACAATGGTAATATTTTCAGTGGAAACTGAAGATAAAAACATCCCTTCTCTGATGCCACAGTTGAAGAATTATGTCCAAGTAGACAAAACCAGATTGTACTCTGTTATGGGTAAGACAAGTTTATCATGGCAACATCAACTGAGATGCATTGCACTTTCAAATACAACAAATGCAACAAGGCAACATTGTGACCTAGATCATCTTCTGCTTTACTGTAGCCATTTACCAATGGCCAAATGCTTGTCTTTTTAGGGGCAGAATTTATAAAATTTATATAGGCTTTAAATACCACTGCTTTGAATTTCTTACTGTTCTAGTATTTATCAAAAGTGCATGGGCTTTATTTGGCATGCAGGAGTTGTGCAGGAGCAGTCACTGTGCAGGACTGCTTTAACACCCTCAAATACCCAAGATAGTGCAGGTCCCATCAAAATAGACAGCTTCTCATCCTTCTAAATATACCAGGAGCACTGGCTTCTGTAAACGGTTCAGCTAGCTAAAACTTCCCCAGGACACCACATGCTCTCCTGCCACTGATATTCTCCTCTTTCTCTTCTTATCCACTGCCAGCCCTGCTGCTGCCAAGGGAAACAAAAAACCAGTTCCCACCTCTCTCTGAGCAGCAGACATTCTGCAGCCCAAAACAAGAGAAAGATGTATGAAAACCAGAATTGCACCTCAATTATAACTGTTACAGTTATTTTCAATACTAATTCTATTCTGCTTTCCATTATCTCTGCCAATCTCTTCAAAACTCAAAAATAATTTATTTCCCCCTACTGATTTTGTCATTTCCATTTGACGAAAATTGATCCCCTTGCACCCCTCCGTTTCCAGCTAAAACTAATGCATTTTTAATTTGCTTCCTTTGAGCCCTAGCAAGATTAAAGATGGTGACAGAGCTCTGGGAATTTTGCCCAATTTGTCCTTAGTATTCTGATAACAGAGTGAGTGTATTCTGAATTTTATTGTTTATTAATTTCCAGTAACAGGGGGTGGATATATAAAAGGGTGAAAATAAAATAGACTTCTGAGAGCTTTATAAACAGCAGCTAATGAGAATCTTCAACTAATTTAAGACATTGTAACTCATTAAGTTCCACTTTCCACTGCAGTAATATGGAGTGTATTATTATTATTATTAGAAATTCTGTACATTTTCTCACACTGAGACAGGTATCTAATAATCTCTTCAAAAAGCCACATTGTACACCAAAGTGTACAGTAAATGTACAGAAGCAAGCTTGCCCTATCTGATGGAGATAAACATATTTATTCATCATCTCTCCCTTAACACCCACTTTCAAGAAGCAAATTAACCAGTATTTTCAAAAGCCACACAGAGATTCTTTCACTCTGTGCAGAAATTTCACTGTTGGCAAACATTTTCCTGATGAAAATATTGAGGATGACAGGCAAAGGTGGTATGCCTCAAGGTCATACAGATTTTACTGTCATACTTATATACAGGTAGTAACTGAAGTGATCACAAATGAATAGGATCCACAGTACTTATATAATTTTGGAACTTTGCACTTCTCTGATTGCAATGCCAGTCTACTCTGTCATGGCACAACTAATTCAGAAAACATTAATGTGCTTTTTTCATGTGACACTGCCTTTGTGCATTTGTCAGTTTAGATATTGTTTGCAAAAAATTTCTATTTTCTGTGCATCCATATAAAGAAAATACTTTGGCTGTAAATTACATCTGCAGAAAATGGAAATGTCATTCTTGCAAGATGTAAGTAAAGAATGCCATATTTTTCAGTCAACTCCTAAAAGCACTTTTATCTATCCTGGCAAATCAAAGACAGAAAATATATGACTATTAAACACTTATCATGGATAGCGGATTTGTTTTTACATAAGGAAAACTGTTCATGACTCATGCTTGTTATTTGGAGTGAGAGATCTAAAAAAAAGAATTCTTTAAAATTTACAGAACAAAATGTGTTATTAACTTAATTCCAGAATATTGAAGAAGATGGCCTAATAACCTTGATGTTTCCAGTGTCACTCAGAGTAAAGCAGCTCGTCCTCCAGATGTTTGAAAGTTTATCTGCCTTATACTGGTCAGTGTCTGTTTAAATGATCTTAAATAATTTTTAACATCCAGCTCTACATAATCAATTGCAATTTGCAGTTGGTGATGAGCCCCTTGAAGAACAGGGGCAATAAAGATCTTGAGGATTATGCTTAGTTAACAGACAGTGAAATTTAATACTGAGCAGCCACTTGCAGATCTAAAATGTAATGTTTAAAAAAAAGTGAGCAGAAGGTCAGTGACAGTCCATTGCAGTACCTGTTCACTCCTATTTGAAACAGTATGTATTGGAGAAATTATAAAATTCTGAGGATAATAAAGATTATGAAGTAAATGTTTTTATATGTTAGACTGCAGTGTCTTGTGTAACTTCACTAATTAAAAAATATTTGTACCAATATAAGTGAAAACATATTTTCAATGCAAAATTTCACTTCTCAGGAAGGTAAAATTCTGGCTGATCCTTGTTAAAAAACTTCAATATAGGAAGTGTAAGATCCTTGGGAAAAAAAAAAAAGTAAAAATAAGAAGAAATATAAAAAACCCTGGTTGTATAAACTGATATATCACAGTGGGCTCTTTGCACATGTGGAAAAAGGAAGAGGGTTCCATTTCACCCCATCCAGAGTATCCTGGTTTTGGTATAGAAATTTTTTCTAATTTTAGTTAGTTTTAAGATAGTTTGTATTTATTCATCATTATTTTTGCAATGAATGATAATGAAATAGAGAAAACCTGACATGACCGAATAGGAGGGGGAAGTACTAGCTCATTGTGTTGCTGTGGTGCCAGAGTAATAAATCCAGCTCCAGACACAGCATGTAATTCCTTAATAACCTTAGACATAAATCCTCTTAGAAACGGAGTTAACTCTCTCTGGCTCTAGCTGAAGTCCATTCCTACTAAGGCAATGATGTATTCTATTGTGACAGACTCCCTACACATTCCAACTATAAAAAATAACAGCACTAACAAAAAAAAGAAAAAAAAATTAACAACAGAGCTCTTTTATGACCACATATGGGGAAAACAGAGGAATCTGACAACGTTTTGGAACATTGTTCTACTTAATTTGGTTATATATAATTCTTTATTGGTTTTTAGAATAAAAATATTCAGATGCACATAGGAGCTGCTCTTGGCACTTCTGCTTGCTCTGTAAAAATATTAATCTTGTTTTCCTGTTTCATGCACATTCCTCTTAATGTTTTTACCAGCAAAATGTTTTCTGTTCAGCGTTTTTCTAATTTTTAAATAAAATCATCTGATAGAAGTACTTCATGTATGAAAAGAGGCTTAATGGGAAAAATATCATGAAGAGCTGCACTACTCCTAAGCTGAGCCTAATCCTTGACAGAAAATGTGCTGTACCAAAAATGACAGAGACAACTATTGTGGTTCAATTCTGATCACTCTTAGAGTAAATTTATGCAATTTCAATGATAATTAGAAATAGGAAGCTATAAGCAGGACTTTCTCTTGCCTCCTTCCTACCCATCTGTGAGAAATCCGCAGGTAATATCTATGTCTCAGACAGACATAATCAGAAGACATTTTATAAAATGAATCTACCAGAAGGAAAACTCTGGGTGCTGAAGCAACATACTAAGAGGGAGCAGAGATTCAAATTCACTTTGACAATTTACAGCCAACTCCACTGTCCCCCTCTTATTACAAAGACTGGAGGGCTGATGCTTGACTCCAACTCTCACAGACTAAACAAGAAACCAAAACGCCCTGATATCAAACTATTCAGGATCTTCGGATGCAACACATGAACAGTCAGCATGGATATGGACATCCAGGAAAGGTATGAAAATAAATAGAAAATTGTATTAACAAGGCAACAAGAGAAGAGTCTATTTCCTCTCACCTTTTTCTTCATTTTTACATTTTTGAAAATTGCATGGACTCTCCATGTTTTTGCAAACATTGCTCCAAATGCAGTTGTGTATCCCACTGTAAGAATCCATGTTCGGACCTAAAAATGTATATATATAAAAAAAAGCAAAGTTACTTAGATATCATCATTTCAGACAACTTTTTTGGCAAAACCCTGAGAGAAAAAAATCTGAAGAACATCACAAAATTTGATATTTAGTAGTTTCTCATTCATTGATTACTTGTTTTTTTACTCATCTGTCCATTCCTTCTCTAAGTAAAACAAATCTGGATGCTGAATGAACTATCTCTTTCATATATAAACCCATAAATCATAAATATATTAAAATATTATGTTCTTTTTTTAACTTTTTTTGTGCTATTTGCAGATAGGGGAAAGAACCAATGGACAAGCTCAAGAGACACTTGATAAAGATAAAAAGCACTCAGGGAGCTAATATGAAAAGCAACATTTTGAACAGAAATGAACAGAGAAATAGAGATGCAATTCAGACTGAATAAAAAAGGATTGCACTATTTGAGATACACTTCACTCAATGAACCCTGAGCAGTCTGGAAAGATAAGAACAACAGATTTTAAATTATCCTATGAGAGAAAATGGCAAAACAGCAACATACTTTTGGTTAGCAAACCTGGGGAGCAATACCTGAGTAAATGATAATACCTACATATGTGGCCTAAGAGAAAGGAGGTGGTGAGCTTGCACAGAGCAATGGTGTACCAGGACCTGAGCTTGCCACAACTTTGACACATACAAAACAGAAGATTTTAAAACTAAAATAATCAAAATAGAATTTATGTCTTAAGCATAAAAAAGACACTAAGTTTTTTTTTTTGTTTGTTTGTTTGTTTTTTAATAGAAAATCTTCAAATTGATCAAGAAGGACAGAATATAGACTAAAAAAGCATTTTCTGCAATTCCTCCACTGCCCGTAGCATCTTGTACACAGTCCCTTGCTTTAGGACTTGGTTTGAGCTGGGACAGTGACCTTCAGAGTTGCAGTAAGCTCTGCAAAGCCCTTTCTATTTCCTTTTCTCTTTTCATTACCATGCAGGTTTGGCTGTTTGAAAGCTTTTCTCCCCTGAACAGGCCATTACCTTCCCAAAGATGGATCAGAGACTACAAAGCATAGCAGGTAGAAGACCATGCAAGAGGCACAGCATGGACTTGGAAGCCTAGAGTTGAATCTGAAATCCTGAGAAATCACATGGAGCAATAATCTAATCCTCCTCCTAGAGACTTGACCAGCCCATAAAAAAGGGAGACTGCACAAAATTGAAAAAAGAAGTAAAAAACCAAAGTACTCAACCTTGCAGATGAAAAAGCTGGGGAAGAGACAACGGCTAAATACAGGGAAAGGTAAGTTTGAAAAAGGGAAAGCCAGTCTTCTTTTGGCCATGCTACCCATGCATGCTTGGCCAGCAGAGCTGCTTTGTGATATAAAAAAAACAATCTGATTTAGTGAAACTAGGATGTTCTAAGAACGTATTTGGGAAATAGTCTTTAGAGAACCTAAAGGCAATGATTTTTCATTAAAAACCAGCCTAGTTTCACATCTAACTTCTGAAGAGTTTGGGATTTTTATTTTGCAATTTCAGGATATGCAAGTTGATGAGAAACTTGCCACTCTAGTAAGATTCAAAACTTGACATCTAAAATAAACCTTAGGAATAATCTAAATGTTTCATATCTAAATACATGCTATCTATTTTTTGACTTTCCAAACTTTTCCAGATTTTCCAGTTTTGTATCAAAACCTGATCTTTTTAAACAAAATTTTCTGTGGAAAAAAAATTTCTCATTATTAATAGTGTTTAGTGACGAGGTATAAAGGCAGGGGGAAAAAATAAGACATACTCATTCAAAAACTATTGATAAAGCATTAAAATTTATGCAGTTCCTTAAAATAAATAAATAAGACACATGTGGTCCAAAATGGTGAATTAGTAAGAGAAAAGTGGTTCTTCACTATAAGAGTTGTGAGGCATCAGAACAGGTTGCCCAAAGTTGTGGTTGTCCCATCTCTGGCTGTGTTCAAGGCCAGGTTGGCTTTGAACATCCTGGTCTAATGGGTGGCATCATTGCCCATGGCCATAGAATTGGAACGAGATGATATTTAAGGCACCTTGTGACCCAAGCCATTCTAAGATTCTATGAAAAGTAGACACAGCACCATGAGTCTTAATATTAGAAAATGTTGTGATTGTGTACAGAAGACTGTTTAGATATTTGTATGTATATATTAATGACATAGTGGCATCTAATGTTGTGGCTTATCTGTTCATTTATGATAATGACCCTGAATATAAAGTTGACTCCTTGCTGGTTAATCTTGCTATTAACAAAAACAGTTGCAATTAAATTCAGACTACAGGAGTTTTGCCACTTTGTGACATTCGTGAATGTGATATTAAATAAAAAAAACTAAACAAACAAATAAAAAAAATAGAAAAAAGTATATTTTTAGGCCAGCAAAGCATTATTGTTAACTTCAATATTTTTCAAGTCTTTGCTGATTAACCACTATCCTGCATTATGCCTCAGTAAAACCACAGTTAGATCAACTCTGAGGGATTTTAAAAATACATTTAATATAGTCATGTTCATAGTAGCCAGTTATATTTTTTTAACTTCACATCAATAACCATACTTAGCTTTCAATCCTTTTGCTGTTATTATTAAGTATTCAGCTCTTCTGTGTACAGCTTAGTGGTATATTTGGCAAACAGATACATGGTATTTTTGTGTCTCTAATAAGACTGTTTTGTTCTCACTGAAACAGTAATTGTCTCTTGGGAATACTAATAAATTCAATTATGCTCATAATATGTTTCTAACTCAATATTCAGAAAAATGTTATTTCTGGCATGTTTGATTCAAAAAATTTTATGTATTCCTGACTGGGACCATGCATATTAAAATAACATAACTACTGTCTGTATCAGAAACATTCTAGCTTAAATATACCAGGATTTTGTCAAAATGAGATCATTGCTGCTAAGAAGGTAAGTTTCAGATAAAAATGAATTTTTAATTTTGAAGAAAATGACCTCAGATTTATCTGCTATAATTCATTAATGAAGCTGGCAAAATGAAAAATTTAGAAAACAGCAAAAGTCTGAAATTCTGATATCTGCTCATTTATATTCTTAAATGTATTATACCTCCATATCCAACTCATTTGAAAGAACATGTTAAAAATATCAGTAATTGAAGAGCATAACCATGATGTTACAAAATTGATCAGTAATTCTCTCATGTTGGTACTTTCTAACAATGCACTTCACCAGAAGCTGCAGGAAACCACTCTTCTCTCAGTACCCACCAAACAAGCAGGAAAATATCTCTTTAGTAGAAAAGAACTTGCATTGAAATGCCTGTTCTTAAGTAGACAAAAAAACCTGAAAAAAAAAATTCTGTTTTTCTTAAATGGTTAAGTCATTACAAAATTCTTGATGCCTTCAATTATTTTAGGGTGCACTTTCAATTATCTGCTTATACATCTTGGTTCATTTTTATTTTTTTGAATGAGCTTTGTTGACTATTTGAATATGTCCTACAAATATTTTGTTTTCTGTAATTCAAAGACATACAAGTGTCAAAGGAAATTATATAATTTGGTATACAACAATCAAGTATTCTTATACAAATAGTAAAATGGACTTCCCTCTGTTTTCTTTTTAGGTACTACACTATTTTGGCTCAGGATGTATTTTTGAAAACACCATGTAGGAATTTTTTCTTTTTATAAATTACTTGATAGAAGATCTTATGGTGCATTAACTGGGATAACTAAAAACAAACCTAAAAAAAATTTGTCTGGTGAATAGCACAGTTGATGAGCAGTAAACACTGAAAATATCTCCACATAGAAAGAGATCTCTCTGCTAAGGTTCCAGACTTGTAACAGTTATGACCATTATTTAAAAAACACACTATCTTCATCAAATATTAAACTTGACACAAATATTGTAATTTTTAGCTAAAGAGTCACTGCATCCATAAACAAGATATTCCTTACATCTTGTAGGAGGATCACTTTTTATTTTCCTTTGGCAGTAAAACCCCTCTGTTTTTTACCTTTCCATAAGGTGCTGAACACCTTTTATTTTTTTCAAGTAAGACAGTTCTTCTGCCACATAATAAGCATGGATAAGTTAAGAATCTTATGTAAAATTACTTTAAATTCAATCCTATTTCCTTTCAAACTTGTGCTTTAGCTGGCTAGTCTATAGTTGCTGCTATTTGATATCTTCACACAAATCTATCTGAGCCTCTCCCATCATCTTGTTATAGGAATGGTGATTACTAATTATAAATCTGTGTAACAGACATAAAAGTTACCTGATATTAGCACTCATTATTAATAAAAGAAGTCATCTTATTGTGAACAGTGAGTTAGTAAGGGGAAATTAATGAGTATTGAAAGTGCCAGAAACACTCTGAATAAAGAAGTAAAAAAATCTCTGTATATATGCCAACAAAGAAACTTACAAATTAACCAAACATTTTAGGTGGTGCTAACTTTCAGATAAACAACAATATTATTTGAATTATTTGTAAATATTTTATTTTAATATGGTTAAAATTCTATATAAAATTAAAAGGCTGCCTTGGAAAATGAACTGAATTAACGAAAAGTTAAAACTTTCATTCTTCAAGAATTTCCACTATTTGCTTTTGCTTGACCACCCCTACCTATGCATTCAGAAAACCACAGTTACAATCTGACAAGGAATGCCTGGGAAGGTCTTGAGTTCATGAAAATGGTAATAGCAATTTCAAATGTAGTTGATCAAAGAAGTGATGCACTTTCCTGCTTTGTTAAATTGAAAGAAAGAAATATAACCACCTGAATGGAATACATCTTTGTTAATGCTATGTTAATCCAGTTTGCCAATCTCAAGCAAAAAAAGAAGGTGTGATTATAGACTCAGAGTGATGAATAAAGAAACCCAAGTATCAGCACAAAGGGCCTTCATTAATTGTGTTAAATTCGCCAAACTTCTTATCACTTTAGTTTTTTAGTTTTAAATAACAGTTATTTGAACGGGATAGTGAAACTGCTTGGTTCTTTAAGAACTCCTTCAATTAGTAAAACATTTAGATTATGTTTCTGCAGTGGAAACACTCAGGTTTACGATTCTCGCAAACATATTTTTCCCTACCTCAACAAGTTATTTTTTTTTAACAGAACTTGGAAATCTTTCTTTCCACTCACACTCCATTCTCCAGCTTTGTTTATGAGGCCCAGACTGATTCACTTGAGGAATATCAATAATGAGCCAGTTCTATACACACCGTGGGTAGAAGCTGCAGTGCCCAAGGGTTAGGCTGCAGCTGAACATTACTGCTGAGCAGCTTGGCAGCATCTCAGTACTAGATATAGGAACTTAAAAGGAACAAATGTGACAATAAACCATGCTGTTCATTTAGCCCTGGAGAGAATAGTTGTCTTTAAGTAGACAATTGCATTGATTTCTGTAGAGTAACCAGGAGTTGGAAATTAAGCACCTTCTATTTTTCTTGGAAAACTGGGGACATAATGGATAATTATGATGAACCAAAATGTGTCATCTCAACAAGTTTTCACTGGGTTACGGCCCTGCTTCTATTAATGATGGCAAAATTGACAGTGTGAGCACCATCAGACCCCAAAGAATGAGTTTGTCCCTTTGAATTATACTTTTCTCATTTATATCAGACATTTTTGACAAATTTTTATTACATTTAGCTCATTTTTTAGAATTTGTGTGGCACCAGCACAGATTCCTGTAAAACATAAGTGGCAATAAGTTCAGAGAATTGAATCCCGCTGTTTTCACATAAATTAAATACTGAGGTTCATCTCATGCTGTGAGATCTCCTGTAGTGATTTCTTAATATCCTTTAGATCATTTTTCATAGTTAATCTATGGGTAGTGTAAAAGATGTTATCATTTCTCCTGTTTCTGTAAGGGGGCTTTAAAAAGTGTCTGCTTTTTCTACTGAAGGAGAGGAAAACATTCTAAAATTATGTTAATAAATCTCTGGAAAGGTTGTGGCGTATTTGCTTCAGTATATGACATAATTTTGTTTCTAGGATCTATTCAGCCTTATAACTTTTGCCTATACTCTTTTTTCTTTTCCCTCAAGAAAATGTAATTTACAAAAATAGAAGCTGATCAGGCTCATGTTATACTCAGTAACAGAACTGCTGTTGAATTAAATAGGAGTGAGATCAGTCTCAGACTGGATGACAGTGAGAACAATTATGGAAGAGATTATACAGAGAGAGTAAAAATTAACAGCTAAAAATTGAATAGGAAATAAACTGAAGAACACACACAAAATTAAAAAGGCCAGATGAAAAATATAAACAAAGGCTCTAGTTTCCAGAGACAAAGATAGATAGATTAGAAGTCTAAAACCTTTTGCCGTTCAATAGAAATTGAGTGTCTGTCTGTTGGATTTTCTTTTAATTTCATGGCCAAAACTAAACAATTTGAGCAAAATAATTAGGCAAATATAAAGTCTAAATACAGGAAACATCTACCCCGTCAAAAAAAAAAAAAAATAACCCCACAACAAACCAAAACCCTGAGTTTTGGGGAATGCCTGAAGATCTTAGAGGGCATGAATAAGGACCACACCATCAACTATCCAAATATCAAGGCCACATGTTTTTGGTAGCACAGGGTCTAGTCCAAGTGCCCTCCTGCCCACAGAGAAAACCACAGTGGTGGTTCAGCCCACATGTTTTCCTTTCAGTCTGTTGCCTCAAAACTGGTTAAACAGAAAATGCAAAGTGACATGCGAAGACAAAGCAGAAATAAATAAAAAGACAGAAGGTTCATACATCTCCCTCTCCCTGCTTTACTATTAGAGGCATGTCCCTCCTTTTAGAGCTGCCCTCAGCCAGCTTTTGGAGTTTTAGCAAATTGCTCACCATCCCCCTCCCCCTTCAGCCTGCTTCCATTCCTAGGAACCATTCCACAGCAGCTCACAACTGTCTCTTCCTGCCTGTTCCTCACTACAGTATCTAAGTCTCTGTTTAATGTGCTTTTCAGGATGTCTCTCCACTCTTATATCACATGGTAATCCCCACCCTTCAGAGGTTCAGGGTTTCCCTAGAAGCCCCTAACCATGGAGTTCCACCTTGCCTAGCTGTTCTCTCAGTATGGCAGATATAAGAATTTTTAAAAAAAAGCCACAAAAAAACCCAGTAAAAAAAAGAAAGAACCTGCCTTTCACATTTTTGCAAGGCAAGGAGTCAAAAGTGTTCACGACCCATAATTAAGAATAATACTAGTTCAAAATGCTAAGTGCATCTGAATATCTGGATTCATTCAAAGGTCACATTTTAAAATACACCTTTGAGAAGATATAAGGTCCACTGTTGCCATGAACGCACATGTCCTCAAGATATTTTTCTGAGGTAAACACAAATTCTGGCTAGTCAAACACACACTGTAGTAGCAAGCTGGACTATGTCAGTGGTCTGTGCTCTCTCCTTCTCTCTTTCTGTCTCTCCATCCCACCCCACAGTTTGGTTTCTTCTTTTTGTACTAAGAGTGTTTCCAAACACCCACATCATGGCTGAGAGCAACCAACTGAAATCTAAGAGCGTGAGCACAGTCTGGAGTGTGCAACAACCTTCACGCCTTTTTTTTCACTTTGTCCAAGTCAAAACACTGACCAGGCTCAGTGAGATCACCTGAAATCACAGAACATCTGCCTGGTTTTGGCAATGCATATAAACTATGTTAACTAATGAGATGAGCAAGATAAAGCATCCTTCATTTTAGGGCCTATGTAAATTGCAAGACTTAAATCTTCTTGTATTTTATGTGACACCTTTGCAGAACACTTTGGAGTTTAAAGGATAATCTGTCTGCAGAATAGGTATCTCCTATTAAAGCTTGAGCCCCATACTCAGTTATTCAAGACAGATAATTTGCCACTTCCCAATAACTGCAATGGCCCAGACAAGCACACTCCCCAGGAGAAAGTCTTGCTACACATTAGAGCTACCAGGACTGAGAAAAAGAACTGTTCACTCTACTGCTACCTAATGAACCAAGCCTTTTTTTAATGGAACTGTGGGTGAGAGCAACATGAAGTACTTCAAACATTTTCAGCTCCAACTTCATAATTCAATTTACTTATTTATAACAGAGTGCATAACGACTGTGGTCGTCCTCAAGACTATAGTAGGCTTTCATTCCATAGCAGTTGCAACTTGGAAAGACATTACTCATCTTAAATGTAAATCATTAAATTCTCAGTGGAATGTATTACAGAAGTCTAAACGTTATGATCTTACCTAATATTCTCTCTATTTTAAGTATCTCTATTTAGTATGTCACCTTAAACGCTATTCATAGGATATGTCACTAGCATTGCTAATTTTGAGTCTCTCTCTTCCATATAATGAGTGCTTTGAAATATGTTTCCACTTGCTTGCATTTTTCCAGTTGGCATCACATCTAATTTCACACCCTTACTTCTAACTTCTCCGTTTTTTTTATGATACCATGGTGATTCTGAGATTAAAAACAAAGATAAATCATACTCATTCTCTCTCTCTGAAACACTATGTACTTACTTTGGCATACATATGAATGTAATGAAATATTGTATTGCTTTTTCTTGTTCTGTGCAACCAATAAAGTTGCTATTAAGTAAGACATGATCTAATGGTTCAATAATACGCTGACCACTTTCTCAGAACTCACAGCTCTGGATCATTTTAATTCCATATAATTGGAGTTAAAAAATATGATACCTAATCTCTAATTCTGACATGGGTCTAAATTATGCTACACTTGCTATTATGAGTTCTTACTGTGAAAACACAAAATTATTATGCCTTCAAATATACTGATTACTTTTCCATAGAAAATGGGCATACCAAGATAAAAATTAGTGTGTTTGGGAACCAATTATCCACTCTAACATTCTGTTACAGAGTCCATATTTTATAATTTTAAAGACTAGTATAATACCCTTATTTGGCAAATTATTTTATTATATGTTTACTGTGTTTTGTTGACTCAACTACATTTAACACTTGTTTCTGTTTCAGCATAATAGCATATAGACCACCTCCTTCTATACCCAGTGCCTAACAGAGTGGAAAATGGTAGCACAGCTTAGCAAATAAATCCTTTGAACCTTTCAGGTGTTACTGGTGTAATTTTGGGTCATGTTTGAGTGTTCTTGGAATATTACAGCATTAGGCATATGCCACATAGATATAAACTGTTGAAAAGTAAAAAAAAAAAGCTGATGTTGCAAAGCATTTCACCCTCCAAACAGCACTACAAACAACATGCTCTAGAGAAAACAAACCCAACTAAGTTGAATGTAATACGTACAATTTGGAAATAATTTTTCCTGAATTTGTGAGGACAGAATAATAGAATGGCCTGGACTGTAAAATACCTTAAAGACCACCTAGTCCCAATCCCCTTGTTGTGGCAGGAACACCTTAGTAAACACAGAAGTTTTAAGGACCTCCTATAATCTTGCCAAAAATTGTCAGAACTTAAACAGAGAACATATATAATATATCCAATTAAGTACACTGGCTATTGGGTATATATTGCTACTCTGGTGAGATCTCATCACTTCTGAAATGCAGAAGACAGCAAGGGTGATTACTTGGCTTAGACAGGGGATAACACACTAATGACAGCTTTATAGCTTTGAATTTGCTTATAAAACTTGAATGAAAACTTTTATTTCCCTTCCAAAAAATATCTCCCTTCATTGACATATAACCATATGTCAGTGTCTTCTCTGTGTCTGAGATACAGTTGCTACATCCTGATGACTTGTCTCAATGGATTTTTATGATCATTCTCAATTGTAACTGCTTTATTTTAAAAGACTAAGCCACAGTCTGAAATAAAATGGGATTTTTAAACTAATCTCTCATGGCTAGAATGAGTAATCAAAAATCATGCATTTCAAGGGAGATGATGATGAGGAGAGATTTGTCCTGGCCTGATCCTATAAGCACTGGTATCTGTAAGCAGACCTTATGAAACCACTAAGCATATTGCCTGCATGGAAATCGGGATGTTCATGACACGGAGCCAAATGTGTACACTGTACCCAGCACCTGGTGGATGTTTTGAGGAGAGGAAGAGACAGAGAAGAGTTATTCAACAGGTAAGGGTGTTTGCCGCCCATATTTATGAATTTTCCAGCACTAATTCAGAGTTTTCTAGATATAATGAATGTACATTGCCACAGTGAATGGTAGCCATGTAGAGATTATATCTAAGGGAAGCATAAGCTATCCCCTTTAAAAGTATATAATTGGAGGAAAAATTTTAATGAGCAGGATGTTGGAAAAACTTTACTTATCAGTGGCTACTGAAAGATTTGTTGCATCTATGACTGTAGTACTCATTGCTGAGGTTTTCTGTACTGAACTGAAAACCTGGAAAGCCAAGACTGAGAAGAAATCTCAGACTCTGTTCTGTTTATACAGCATTTAACTATGTTTAAAAAAATAAAATCTCTGCTTAAGGCATGAGGTGGTATTTCTTAATTGAAGTTTGGTTTTAGGACACAGCATTCTTCCCCACCCCTTTATTTTATTCGTCACCTATCTCAAGTAAGTGTTTTACTCAAGTGAAGATCTATCCCTATATGGCAGATAAACAGACTTAACATAATGTTACAAATTGGAAAAAAGGAAGAGATATGTAGGATTAGACAAAATAAGCAGCCTACAGTTAAATTTTGTTGCATTTAGAAAATGAGACCAGCGATTAAATTTTGAGAGGCAGATTATAGAAAAATCAGATAGAAGAAATGTTCTAGCTCAGAGATAAAGGATTTTGGATATTGGTTCATTTTTCAGAGTTAAGACTGAACTGTTTCACATGTAAAACAGGACTCAAATTTAGTCTTATATAGCTACATTTGGCTGGAAATCTGTTTCCAAGAACAGCTAGGTGCTGATAAGTACCTCTGGTTCCTACTTTCCTTCTGTTCATCAGTGCATGGCTACTTCCAGAGGAGGGCTTTAGCCCAGTCATACAATGGACTACAGCCTGGCAAGGAACTCAGGAACTCTGGATACAAGCCCCTTAAGACTGAGTAGACGACAAGACTTAAAAATTGTGTCCCATGCCCAAGGGCATAATTCCTGGATAAAAAATGGTTGGTGTCATCTTCCACTTCCTATTGGCCCTATTGTATTCACTGTTATAGTCTAGTTTGTGAGAGGTGAACAGGATCATCCTTTTCAAACCTTTAAGGCATCTCTTTCTACTAGATTTATTGAGAATTAGAGCTTTAGTTGTAGGAAGACTGGATATTCTTTCCTTCTCCTTTCCTCTGCTGCAAAAGTTTAAGTGTCTGAAAGACAACTGTGTCCAGGTCCGTCTAAGGAAGGTAAGACTTTCCTCAGACAGTCCTGTACATTCACCTGTAGTATGTCTTCTAGTCCATCTTGGCACTGCTATGGAATCTCCAGTGTTTTGAAACAGTCTAACTCAACAGATCACATGGTTTCACTTCTATAAGGATTCCAGTCAGTATGGAGGGCTTCACTTGACATGTTGGGATGTATTTGCATCAACTAGCTTTAGGCATCCAACTTCCATGCTTTGAATTATCCTCTTGTAGAAAAATTCCTCTCTTGCCAGTCATGACATCAGAAAGTCAGACTCCTGAAAACAAAAGGTGCTGCGAACTGTAACATTCTAGGGATGTGAAGAAGAATCACAAACTCCTGAGTAAGTGTGATGTTTGTAGGCAACAGGTCAAGCAGAGACTTAGAGCTTCTTGAGAAGATATTGGATAAATTTAAATGTTGTTTTGTGCTGCTTCTGGAAGGAGTATCCTTGCAGTGAAGTTCTTGCCCTATCCCTCGCTCTGAAAGACCTCTGTCGGTCAGAGTAAGTGCCTATTACACCGAACAATTAAAACAAGTTTCTAGGTGGACGTATTTAATTTGGTTTCAGAGTTGCTTGTTTTGATTTAACTAGAATGTATTCCATATGGATCTAGGCTTGCAAGAATTTATAGCGTGGCCTGGAATTAATAGTAGAAGTCTTTGGAGAACTGACCAAAGAGACTGACTAAAGAGATATAGACAAGCAGCAGTCATGTAGCTTAAAATAATATGGAATGTATAAAGAAAACACTGTAGCTTTACAGGCATTAGTTGTCATGCTACAAACACAGCCTTTGGTAAACCATCTTTCTAGATATGATTTCAAAACAACAATATTCATCTACCTTTTCAGTCTGACATCAAATCCCAACGTATCTGAAGTTCTCTCTAATAAATAATAATAACAACAATAATAATAACAGCTGCCACCACTATAATGAAGCTTTGTGCATGCTTCAGAATTTGGTCCCAGAAAATATCCCAGGAAAGGACTACGAGAAACAGTGATTTAATGGAATGACATATCTAACTACTGAACTTTTTTGTTTGCATTTCTCACAGTTTCCTGTAAGACTGAATTCAACTAGAATTGAACTAGAATATATGGAGTTACTTACTGTGCAAAGTGTCTCAAATGTCTTTTCGGAGACAAAGGATCCATCAAGACCAAAAAGAAAAATAGATGCATAAGAAAGCATCCCTCCAAGGATAATAAGGTTGTTCATGTAGGGACTGGACATCTTTATTAGTCTATGGACAAAAGGTGATAGTGCATTAAAGAGGAAAAGATTACTGCTAGGCTACTAGATCAATAAAGATGAGCTTTTTGTAACTAGGCAAAGAGATAACTCTTCTAGAACTCCATGAAATCTAAAGGCATGCACAGTATTTGCTGTTTTGTAAAGTTAAGCATTGTTTCAGGTTTTTGAATGCTTAGTAAAAAGACCTCCTCTTTTACTGATGGATTAATTAGCTAGGGTTAATATTGTTAGCAGACAGTCAAACATAAAATAGAAAATTACACTTTTCAGACAGTATAAAAGCACTTAAATACAGTCTGTTTCAATGTGAATATATTACCCAGTGATTTTAATTAAATAGTTCAAAAACATCACCTTTCCACAGTTTTACATTTTCCCTATGTGTATATGTAGATATATGTACTTGACTGGTTCTACAAACATGGCATTAAATATGAAAGAATTTGTGATAGAAGTAACATGAATTACTTACTTCTGATTTCTGTTTTTGATGTTAAAGAACAAGAAAGCACTGGCCATTATCATTCCTAGGATTGTGAGGGCAGAGAGGATGCTGTAGAGAGGCAGGGAGATTTTGCGCAGCTCCTCTTGTATAATTGTTTTGTCCTTCGGAGGCTCAAGTCCTAGAATTTCATGAAGGAAAAAAAGGCTAAAGCTCAACCAGATGTAGAATTTCTGCAAGAAACTTTGTCTCACCTAAGCACTATACCTTGAATTAACACACTTAATAACTGTGAATCACATCAGTAGTTGATGAAATCATTGACTTTGACAGACATATATTAGTCACATTGATTGACATGAAGATTTGCATTTCTGGAACAGGTAAATATCCTCTTTGGAAGAAAAGACACAACCAAACCCCAGTGCAGAACCCCATACATACTAACTAGACTAATTTTAAAGTAAACAAACACTGAAATGCATACTTTGAGCATAATTTTACCAGGAGGTTATGCTTTCCTGAAACAATTGACAGAGCAATAAGTAGAAAACAGAAAGCATCATTTCTGTGCCCACTATCGTTGCCAGGGCAAATTCAAACAGCCTGTGTGGAGATCAGCCTTAGTGTAGCATCACTGGGCCAGGGGTTGATGGCCCTGGGGCTGGAATGCGGTCCTGGGCTGTGGGCATGGTGGGGGAAGCCCTGGGAGGAGGGAAGGGAGAGTTGTTGGTGCCCTCAGGATTCTACCGAAGGGAACAATATGGAAAAATGGATAGCGAAAGTTTTAAGGGACAGACCCACTTTGCAGATGTGGATTTGAATGTCTGAACTTAAAAAATAAGTTTAAAGCTGTGTAGTTCATCAACAGTCAGCTCCAACTAATTAAAGGCTTCTCGGTTTAATGAGGAGAATCACTTTCTGACAACTGCAATAAAGCTCTGCATCCCTGACTTCCCACACTTCATTTCACCTGCTTATTGATTTTTTCCATGGTGCAGGAGATTGGCAAAAGGCCTTTTTGCATTGCTGTCTTCCTTCAGAAACAGATCTGTGTGCCCTGCAGTTCCTGAGCCTGTCCTTTCGCATCGGCTCTCTGATGGAGATGCAAGGGCCACAGGGCTGAGCAGCTCCTGTCACAGCATGGCTGCAGGAGCAGAGCTGCAAGTACCTGACTAGCAGCTGTCATGGCTAAATTTTACATCCACTCCTCTGCCTTGCACCTAAAATAATATTCAAGGATTTGCACAATAAAATAGCTTTACTTTTAAGAGTTGAGTTGAAACAATTCAGAACATGGAAATTTGATGTCCTTTGGACTTTATGCCCAGCTTTTCAGAAAAAAAAAATTCCTTTACGTGCTTACAAAAAAGCCACAGTGGAGGGACCATTTGTTGATTTAACATTGGAAAGAAGTACCTGAGATTTTCCTCTTTCCTTCCACATTACATGTATTTACAGTCCATGGAAATTCATAAAATTAGATAAGTAACAAGTAAAAAAAAAACCAATAAAACACATTCCTGATTTAAAAGAACTAACACTAAAAAATAGAACTTCACCCTGCTGTTTCTACACTCTACAGAGTATATTGATGGTTTGTATATATTAAATATAAAAAAGCCAGTGAGCCTACGAAATTTATTTTCTTGTTTATGCTCTGGCCATTCAATTGTGTTACTTCCTGTTGCTGTGGAATTTTATTCAATGGTTTAAACCATTAAAGGACTACTTTTACTACTCTCTATTTCAAATACTTAAAGTTTCTAGGCTTCTTATACTGTCTGGAAGTCAGTGTCCTCCACATTGAATATCCAACTCTCTCAATGAAAAGCTAAGATGAATCAAAGGAAAATATTCACGGAGTCACATAATACATCTTAAGACAACCATACCACAGGTTATGGGTGGAAAGACCGCGTTCAGATGTGGTCAGAACAAGACTGAACAGTCTTGTCCTGCAAAAAGACTGTGCAGAGTCTTTTCCTCATCATATGCTGTCCGTAAAATTGAGAAGTTATGAACAAATGCTGTCTCTTATAACTTGATTCATACTTCATATATTCTCTGGAAATTAATGGGACTGAATCAGTATTAAACTACATCATTAGTTCCTCCTTGTGGAAAAAATAATCTGCTAGGTCCCAGACTTTGGCAACCGGGATGATTCTGCACTCTTCATTTCCAAAGCCTCATTCCTCAGAAACATGTGAGAAGCTTGTCTATCTGTGCTCTTTTAAGCCCAGCAAGGGATATCAAAAGGAAAGGTGTAAAGTTCCAGAAGACGATCAAGTAGTCATTAATTAGATCACTGCAGTGAAACTCCACCCATGCTCATGCAAACCTTGTTTGTTGGGACACTAGAGAAAGGTGTAGTAGAGTACAGCAGCACAACAGCTTGATACTTATCCACCTTATGACTCCCAGGGGAAAACCACACAGAACTCATAAAGCCAACTTCACTTTCTCTCACTGAATTGCACCATATCAGAGTTTAAGATTAAATCTTAAAAGTTAGCTTTGAAAATAATGTATATGCTTATATTCAACAGGAGACACCTTTAAAACTCATTTCAGCTCACACCTGGCTGCCATGAGCATGGCCCTGAAAACCATAGGTATGCCTGCACTCCAGCTGCTTGAGGACTGAGGAAGTCCTTATGCTATCTTTGGAGCAGCATGGGATAAAAAATGTCAGGAAGATACAGCAAGAAATGCTATATGTCTGCTGTGGATCTTTGGAGTGCTGCTGGTCTGGAAACCCTCTCTGGCCCTATTTCCCATAGGCCATGTTAAAGTCAGCCTTAGTATTTTGAAAACTTATTTTCTAACAACCTGACACCTCCCAAAGAAAAACAACTACCTCCTTCTCATGTCTACAAACACAGAACATGAGAGCATCCCTCAGGTGAGATGAACTGACGGAGTGGGAAATGGGGACGAAATAGAACATTATTCATTGGTGAAAAACCTGCTTCTTGAAATATCAAAGAACATTTGTGTACACATATAAATTTGATTTTGCCCTATCATTGGAATAAAAAACTAGTGTACAAAACACAATTGTATCAAAATACTGCAAATTTTTTTTCAGAATTCTATTTTTAAAGCATTTTTTTTTCTTTTACATTCTACAGTGTCACAGCATTTGATATTAACAATCCTAAAACAGTTTTTAAGAGCACACAGTCTTACAAACTACATAGAGCTACCCATGTCACTCCTGTACTTCTTTCCAGTTTTGTCTCCTACCTTGGAACCTGATGCTGTTGTTGATTATTACCAATTTGTCATCCACAGCATTGTATTCTCCCACCTTTACTTCCTTTTGTTCTGCAGAGAAACAAACAAGAGTGATTGTTTATGGCAGTTCACATGTTCTCAATTATTTAACTGACTTTTTCTTTTTTGACAGTATGTCAAAAGGAAAAGAAATATGAGAGAATAAGGCATGAATAATTAAATCATAATGCCAGACAGCTAACATAATTAAAAGATACATTTCTGGTTCTTGAAAGATACATAAAGCATTTTTAAGAACTCATTTACATAATGAGGAAATTGTTATTGGACATGGTCATCTCCAGCTTAAAGATGACACAGTTTCCTACTGGCTCACACCATGCAGGACATTTTTACTGGGAGAACAAGCACAACTAAATCACACATTCCACTCCCATTTAAACAACCAGGATGTCTTGCTTTGTGAATTATTTCCCAGGAGAGTTGTGGTGGCACGCTCTAGCCAGTATGGAGCAGACTGGATAGTTAGCAGATACACTAAAAATCAAATCTCTTACTTTGACTGCGAATTAGCAACTCATTAGTACCCTGACTGCAAAACATACAGTATTAAATAATTAAAGCAAACACACACTTGAGTTAAAATTTTACATTTAGTCTCATCTGGTATTTTGGGACTGTCATCACATCTATGGCCTTGTACCTGACAGAACAGAGTTTGCAGATAGAGAAATTTTTTTTCTTTTGTTTTCTGCCTTGGCCACTGTACCAACTATGAACTCTGGAACACTGACATGCATTTATCCCACACTTCTGATAACATCTGGCATCAATTATTTTCTGCTATTTTTATCGAGATTTTGGTATGGCTTAGAAGTGAAGGAGCTTACTGTATTACCATTTTTACACTAAAACTTTTGTAATTTAATGAGACTCACAAACAACAGGCCCATTGGCTAAAGATTTCTTTGAAGAGCTGGCTCAGCAGAGACAAAAATTTCCTTTCAGGCCTCTCTGTCTGGGCATGCACAGCCCAATTTACATTTAAATTCTGGCCTCATGACCCTATTTGTGACACTGATTTCGGGAGCTGATGATCTTGAGCTAGATGGCAAATTTGGAAAGACTGTATTTCACCCAACAGCTCCACATTAACCTTTTCTCCTTTCTCACTCAAAGTGATTTTGCCTGTTCAACTCTGCTCAATTTTAGTAAAATCTACAGTCTGACTAATACTAATCTGAGTGCTCACAGGAAGCAAAAGTTTCTTTCACACAAACCACTATCTTTATTATTATGTTGTAATATTATTGTTATGTAATAATATATTGCAATATTTTTAAAATTGTCTACAACAAATTGTAGACTGGGCTGCAAATCTGGCAGGAGGTCCTAAGCATTTACACCAAACCCATCAAGAGCTGGAGTTGGCAGCTCTGAACTTTTATTTAGCTTTCCCGTGAGCATGATCCACTGGGATGAACCTAAGACTAGTTTGAAATAAAAGCAAAATCCCCTGGTGTCCAGCAGCAGTTTCACAAAGCCCATCCACATGGCATCACATACTCTTAGAAGTGAATATAAGTTTATAATTTCTGTCACAGACTGAACATTCACTGTGAAATAGATACATGAATCGATTCTTGACAATCCTAAACAATAAAAATAGTCCCAGTAGTCATCTAAAAGCTAAAAAGGTTAATGCTAAAACCAGAACCAATCTACTTCCATTTGTACTTGTAGCATGGCAGCTGTTATCTGTAGATCTAAAACATCAAAACACAACTTAGAGAGAAGAGAGAAAAACATCAGGATGCATATTGATATATGGTGGGCATATTAGATACCAGATAGTCCACAGCATCTCCTGACAGCAAAAGGGGATGATACACACCTTGGTGTTGGTCTAGCCCCAGCTTTAACAGCAACAAGCTAAAACCTCATAGCTCTGATGAGCATACAAGAGAGGTGAGTAATTGCTCTGCAACCATTTCTGCATGGAGAGTTTACTGAGACTAGATGAGATGTGGGAAGCACATAACAGGTGGAGAAACATACACAAAACACAGTGTAAATCTGTGGTCTGATTACAGTAATGCATTTAAGGAAGTTTTTCTGTGATTATTTCATGTGACAGATTATGCCATTTCTTTTCAGCATTTATAATGTTTCACCTGTTTCCTTCACAGGTGAAGTAACACTGAGAATGTGCTTCTCTTATAACTAGCTAGCCTGGGTACCAGGAGCTAGCCCTTGTAGGAATGGAGCTCAGTATTTGGACAAACAAGCTGCCATGGCATCCTAAGAGCAAGATTTTTTGGACTTAGAAACCCAAGAATGTGGGGGGAAAGAAACCCCCAGTAATTACTACCAGGAAACCACATGATCAATGCCTTGTCCCTTACCAACAGGAAAGGACAGTTCATAGAGGACATGACATACTTTATTGAAGTCAAGAAGACCCATAAAGATATTTGATATCTTAAAGCAGTGACAACTGTGGAAATTAGTCTGTGAGAGAAGTAAAACCTACTTTTATTGAATGGAAGGATATACTATCCTCTTTATAGTGTGATTAGAGGGGTGCTGAGGGGGAGACACAATTTTTTTTGTGATCTTTTGTTCTCCCAGCAAGGACAAAATCAGCTGCTGGTTTTTCAGATCCCCAAGCACATGTGCTGATCAGCGACAAAGCCACTTCCAAATATTAATTAAAGGGAGCAAAGAGACAGGACTGTTATTCTCTTCTCTCTTGCACAGGTCAATACAGCTAAGGACAGGACTGCAGACTCACTTTTATATATGCCATTTCCTTCAGCTGCCTTTGGAAATTCTGAATTATTAAAGTTAGTAGAGTATTTGCATAATGTAGCTCATATCTGTCAAAACCTCTTAGTGTTCAACAACAAAAGGACAGGAGAGAGTAGAACTCCTTCAAAGAAACACACCAACAAAGTGTTTTTCAGAATATTCAAATATGATGTTGGCTTCTTTCTGTAGTGCTTCAATTATTTTTAACTAGGTCTTTCCATAATCATAATAGAGATATTGTATTGAAGATCACATTAAAGTGCAGAAGAAAAATATGAGGAAAAGTGTACTGAGGTTTTGAGGTAACATTTGTCAGCACCATGACAGGAGCAGAGAAATTTCAGAACTTGAATCTGAAGCTGCTTTTCACAGAGGGACAAATAGTATGGAAACTAACCAACCCAGATAAAACTGGCCCAGAAAAATGTGACTGTAACTTATGCCTATAATTCTCATGGAATTATAAACAATCCTTGTTGTTAATTAATTGTAACAGAATAGATTATTTATATGGCCAAGATGAAAGCCCTCTGCCAACAAAGAATGAGAAACTCTTGAAGGTCTATTGAAAAGCTTTTCTCTACATATTTTATTACAAAATCTTATAGCCCACTTTAAGCAACTCCACACAAATTGACTCACTACGACATTTCACAAAGTTAGTACAGAGGATTTTCAGGAGCATATCTGGTAGTTCCATGTTCTTGTTGAATAAAAGCAAAAAAAAAAAAAAAAATCCTGCAACTGATATCAGCTGAACGAAACAAACTTACCAGAATGCATAGCAGTATTATGATTGCCAGTTTGACTGTTATCAACTTATACTGAAAATTTCCAGATGAGTCTATGCTTAGTTTCAGTTCCTTTTGCTATCTGTAATAATTTCTATTTTCACCACATTTTTGTAAGTGTACTTAGTCACACCTCATGAAGACAATTTCTACTGAGTGTTCAAGGATGAGAGAAATGCACTTGCAATGCATAAGAGATGGGACAGATGGATTTCCTTTATTTTCCTCTATGCAGACAATGCAGTCTAGATTTCAATGACACTATATCTAAAGCTAATAGCACCCTCAGTTATGTCAGTCTAATTGCAAATAGCCCTTATGGTGTGTGCTGATGCAGTTAAGCCAACATAAAAATGTTTATACCAGTATAAACACCAGTACAATTTATGCTTATAAAGGTTCCTCTGAAAAACCACCATATCTTAAAATGTTAAAAAAACATGTGTATTGATATGCGTATCCATTCATGAACTCCTGTATCTCTGTTGGGATACACTTATGTAAAAGCTATGTCTATGTTAGCATAAATTCAAATGATATGTCTATCCTAACATCACTGCAGTGCCCAAAACACATGGCTTCAAATGAAGATTTAGGATTTCAAAGCTCATAATACCTAACCATAACTTGATGCCACTAAGAACACTGTTATGTCACTGCAGCTCTTTAAAAACTTAGAATTCCATGCAAACTACAAGGAGAAATATGAGCAAGTGATGAGTATTCATTTTCCAACAAATACGACGTAAATTTTAAAGTAAATTTAATAAACTTAGCATGGACTATTGTCTAGATAACTAAGGGTCACAGGTTTCTCATCTAGAGGGCACAGGCTATGCTTGATATAGAAGCAGCAGAAAAATAATATTACATGTAGCTGAAAGTCTAAAATAATATCTAGGTCTTAGTTTGTTCTGAAAAACCATGCCTGCAAAAGATGCTGCCTCCATGACTCGTCCTTGAAAAGCTTTTCAGAATTTTTTTATATAGCCTCTCCTGCTTCTCCACACAGTAAATGATCACTGTACTCCCTTAAACCTTGCTGTGACATCAGTTTAACAACCCCTTCTCCCACTCTCTTCCAGATGCCCCTTTTTCTTAACTATCCTAATTGAGTAGGAGTGATTAGATGCTTAGCCTTTTAGAAAATCTTGCTGCATAATCAGCATTCAGCAGCCCATCTCAGGAACCAATATCATTAAACCTTGTCCTACAACAGAGCCACTTAATATCTGAGCATTTTTCCTTATGCATGAATCACAGCTCAACAGGACTGCTGGCAGCTATAGGGAATACTTCGTCATCAGATCTCACAAGAATTTTTGAAAAGTGTTTGCCAACAGGTGAAACTAAGCATGGTCCATATGCACCTGAAATAGTTGAAGAAGGGAATGGCTCTAAAATTTGGCAAGATTTTCTGGTGGTTTTGGCTGAGGTAAATTTAATTTTCTTCACAGTGGCTAGTACAAGGCTGTGTTATGGATTTCTGCTGGACACAGGGTTGATAATACAGACATGCTTTTTGTTCTTTGCTGAGCAGGGCTTGCACAGAGTCTATTCTTTCTGTCTAAGCCTTTCTGCTTTTCATACTGACACTCTGGCAAGGGGCTGGAGGTGAATGAGAGGCAGGGATCAGACACAGCTCAGACAGGCAATTTCAGCTGACCAAAGGGATATTCCAGGTCATATGGCCTCATGCTCCTTGTATAGTGTTCAGAGAGGGAAAAAGGAAGAAGGAGGGGATACTTGGAGCGACAACATGTGTCTCCCCAAGTAAACGTTACATGTGATGGGGCCATGCTCTCCTGGAAATGGCTGAACACCTGCCTGCCCATGGGAATGGTGAATGAATTCCTTGCTTTGCTTTTCTTGTGTGCATGGCTTCTGCTTTTCTTATTAAACTGTCTTCATGTCAACCCCTGAGTTCTGTGCTTTTACCCTGAAAATTCTCTCCCTAATCCTGCTGGTGGAGGAGTGATCAAGTGGCTCTGTGGGGCTTGGCTGCCAAATGGGGCTAAACCACAACAGATTTTAATCTCAAATTTCAATCAATCTCCTAGGCATGAATCAAAAATCATGCACAGGTACTCACACTTTCAAAGACACATCTGACTTGTCTTAAAGCTCACCATTAGCAAGCTATTGGCAATTCATTGATAGGTTCAGTCCAGGGAAAGAGTGAAGGATGCTCTGACACATTACATTATGGCATCCTGAGGCTTGTCTCTCTTTCCAATTTAGCTTCTTCTCACACTCCCTTTTAAAGAGTGAATGCTTTTCTTTAACACTTTTCACCAGTCACTTAGCAATCACTTGCCACTGGCAGGTCTTAGGTCTTCTTTCTCATTCCCTCTATTGCCTCCTGGGAAGGCTCCTGCAGAGATTACGTGCTGCACTGAGTGACAGCAATCCTGTGGCCAAGAGTGTTCAGACAGCAAGTCACGGGAAAGAAGACTGGCCAAACACAAGCAGTGAAAAACTTGAGCTGGAGACTGAAAATTGATCGGGCCGAGAACACTTCCCATATTTCAATAAATCCTGTGCAAATTGCCTGCAAAGTCTCTGCTAACCTGCCCTACCTGTCTCACTTGTTTTGAAAGCTGTTTCATGAAATAACGATCTACCAAATAACTGGAAATGCTGTCTCAAATGCCTTTACAATACTGAATGAAACGAAGTGTCAGGAAAGCTAATTTCCTTCAGAATAAATACAGAAACATTTCATGTTGATCATGTAGAAAGTCTTAGCAAATTAATGCAATCTTAACTTTCATAATATATCCTTGTCAGACAGGACTGAGAAGCTTTTCGGTTATCCTTATCATATATCAGCAATAACCAACACCAGTTGAAAGTTTCCAATTAAAAAAAGAATAAGAATAGAAGCTTATAAATAATGAATGAGAAAAACCTTTTTCATCCACTTGCAGGCAACCATTTCTTTGTTCAAAGACATAAATGCTGAGATTAAGAATTGCAGTTCAAATAAGGAAGAAAATGTCAGGTCAGATAGAAGATTATTCTTCAGCAGAAGCTGCCAGAAAAAAAAGACTCAAGGAAGAAAAACATGTTACCTTTGCAAAGGTTTGAACTGTGATAGTTTTTACCCTAGTAATCAGAATTTTAAAATTTGCTTTGCCCTAAAAAAATACTACTTTAACTGCTGCATAGCAATTTCCTACATTTAAAGTTTTATTTATGTGTTATATTTATGAAATCCTAGATTTCACTGTTTTGGAAACATATATACACAGTATACAGGAAATCTTGAGTTATGAAAACAGTATATATAGCAAGTGATAATTACCCCTTATAGCAGTTCTCTGGCTGTAAATCTTTCAGTCATCCATAAAGCAAAACAGTCAGAATAGTCAAACCAGACAAAGGCCAAACAGGGTATCCTTAGAGTCACTATAAAAGCTAAGGAGTCTTAACCCTGGGCATATTTCACTATGCTAGTAATGGCATTTTGCCAAAACAACACAGCAAGCAAGTAAACAAGGAGGACATAAAATATCATTAAGTAACCCAGACTCATAAAAGAATGTAGTAATTTTGTAGCCCAAGAGGATTCTTCTATAAAAATGTCAAGAATTTGCATTTTTATGAGCTTATAAAAATTATTTTTACTGATTCTTTTTAAGCTTTGTTTTCACCCTCCTTATTATACTTCTTTCTCTGACTTGGTTTGTTAGACTGACTTCTAGCTCTGTATAGAAATTTAGTAATACAGTTCATATGGATTTAACACCTAAAAATATTAGGAATTTATACATCATGTATCAAAGAAAGCCATATAATGAAATAAAAAAAATAAAGACCGTGTTTAAAGCAATTTTTTCTTTAAATGTGAATTGTTAACACCATCATTACACCTTTCATTCAGGAAACTGAGAAAAGCATAAACAAATATAAAGAAATGAAGGCAGATCATCCATGAAGCATAACAATGATTGTGATGAAGCAAGTGAACAGAGCTTACATTAATTCTTCTGAATAGAATTTCCTGTTTTTTAGGATGCTTACTAAAATCCTTGATAGTTTGAAATGAGGTTGTACATGAGATAATAGTTTTTCTTGGATTTAATAATTGTAGCATAAAATCTTGACTTATCAAACTGTATGACCTGCAATGTATGTCAGTAATTTGAATCAACTCTAGGAAGTTATAAGATAAAAATGTATATTCAAGTGGATATGGTATGATTATATTCTAGGATACATGGGGGTGCAACAGCTGCAACATCTTAGTCTAGCTAAGGGTTCTTCTGTTCTACTGTTCATTGTGTTTTATTATTTGATTAACTTTTCAGAGAATGCAAATCCTCATCATTCTGGTAGTTTATTTGCCAAAATAAATGATTCTTTAAAGTCAAATAGTGTAAGTATACATGTCTTCTTTAATATGAATATTTATCTAAATGTAGCATGGTCTACAAAAAATGATATTTATACCATTTTTCACTTGGAATGACTTCTTCCTGGCAGAGTCCAAGCCCAGCAGGCTTTTCTTGATTCAGAATTTACGGTGGGAAATAATATTGTACATACAAAATTACAGGCAGCAAGCCTGAGAAGTCATCTGCTCAATTAATAAATGTTAACTTCATTACTTGTTTCATACACTAGTCCATTTCCTACAGAGGTGTGTGAGGGAATCAGCCTGTGCAAGCTTGGGCTGACTTCCCGGGAGAACTCCCAGGAGCTTCCCAGGTTGGAAAGGCCACCCAGGCAGTGACAGGTTTGGACGTGGATGGCACTGATCTGCAGAGAAGCCCCCCTGGCAGCAGCCCAGGGCCCAGCAGCAGCTCCATCTGTCAGAGTCTCTCTGGGAGAGGGGCAGCTGAAGGCAGGACCAGGCAGGGTGTGGAGGTGCCAGTGAGAGAGGCGGTGGCCACGTTCTCTTGCCGCCTGAGCTTGACTTCAGAGCACTGAAATGTCAGAGGCTGTGAGGCACAATTCAAGATACACCATGACACTGCACTCATTCAAAGGTAAAGGACGGTGGACCACAGGACTACAGCGTACCCATTTCAAAAATCTATAGTGTTTCCCAAGAAACCCAAGGTGACAGAGCATTAGTGTATCCACATCTTTTATCCAAGTGGAATAAATGCAATTATTGTGTCCCTGGTGTCCTGGAAACTCAGTCTGAATAGGCACATTGTGCACTATCAGGATAGTCTGGCAAAAGAAAGATTTGAATCATTATCAAACTACCAGATTTTTTTATTTTTTTTTTTGGTTAAACCAAAAGTTACTCATTAACTTAAATCAAATCCACCAAGCAGTGGATTGGGAGGTCATTTAGGGAAGAAAAAACTGGGAATTGCACTGCTGTCAGTTTTTTCTGACTTACCAGGGTAATGAAAAATGCAAGACACCCAAGACAGTGACCTAATCCCAATTTCCATCTGCTAGCTCAGCATTTAAGCTTTCCATACAAACATGACAGATGACATGATAGAGGATATCCTGACAAGAAAGACAGGGTCCCCAGGGACCTGGATGACCCTGACTCCAGCCCAGCTACACACTCTGAATGAATGAGAAAGGAGATCAAGGTGAGCTTTTCTTCCTCTGGTATGCATAATATTCTATAATTTCATTTGATTTTCTTGTGCATGCCCAAAAGAAATGTTTTGCTACAACTACCTAAGCCCATTACTTACGTAACTCAAATTCTAAATTAAATGTGTAATATCAATTATTTTTTGCAGTAGGCAAAACAAATTTAAAAACTTGAGGCAGTTACTTAGAAAGCCTGATGTGGTTACGTTTTCCCTAAGAGGCTTTTCTTGTCAGTGAGGTGATGCACAGCAGAACAGTTTGACAGTAGCCCTGCTCTGTGGACAGCTTCAGCTGACCTGCACACAGCTGCTAAGTCTCTGCCACTGTGTTTTTGGTGGCTGCTCAGATGTGCAGGATGAGCTGCATGATGCAGTCCTCCTTTTGATGGCTGGTTAGCCCATGCTAATTTAAATGGTAGCCAAACTTAAGTGCACAACATGACAGCAATAAAAATGTCTCCCAGAGCAGAAGATGTGTGCTTTACCAGCACAAAGGATCATGCTAGCAGTCATGCATCCCAGCAAGGTTGTTTTCCCCTCACTTAGCAAGGCATGCCTGCTTTCTGGTGATCTCACTCCATGCAGGGAAGAAACACAAACTCCATTGTGACACATTTGGATGCATACCTATGATAATATATTTAGGGCCTTCCCTCACCTTCTGTCAGGGCTGTGTTCCCCCTCCCCTGGCACAGGAAGGCTCTGCACATGCTGAGCAGCCTCCCAGACGGCTGTGCCTGCTCTGCTCTAGCTGAGAGGCCTTAAACCAAGATCCTCTGGCTTCTTCCTTATGTACTACAACCTTACACTTTTACAGAGTTAAGAGGGTGTTATTTAAAGGTTGTAGTTTCACAGTTACCAAGCCTGAAAACAGAGAAGAGCAGCAGCTGCTGTGCATATTGTGTTAGAACTCAGCTACTCATTATGTCCTCAAATAACCATTCTTGCCATTACACCAGGTGGCCTGTGAAAACACTGTAGCTCATGAAGAGCATTCTTCATGATTCAGGGTCAAACTCAAAGGCAGAATTCCCACTGTCCTCATCCTAAAATACTAATAAATAATGGAGTAGAGGCAGTGCTGAAGACATTCATACAAAGCTGCAAATTCTACGCCCTTTCCTGTCTTATGATTTGTACAGTAGCTGCCAAAGATTTTTTCCTGTATAAGAAATGCAGTTTTGAGTCATCCAGGCTGGTTTATTCCAATTACTTTATGCAGGACTTGTAGGGGAATAATTCAGGAAAAACTTTAGAGCAACAAAAAGCCCACTTCTGCTAAAACCTGAAACTACAAGTGAACCTTTACTGAGACATAGGGAAAACTACAAAGATCCCAATGTAGCAACACCCTGCCTAGGTTTTCTGTTTCAGTTTCTGCTGCTGAGATGGACAAGACAGCTGTCACTCAAAGAGCCAACGAAAGGCAGAGACTTTGAGATTTCCAGCTCTAGCCTTCCCCTGATAATCAGCTCCCCATGCAGAAGTCACATGGGATTACAAATTGGATTTCCCTGTCCTCAGGGAGGTATGCTCTACTCCCATTAGGGACAGGCTTGCCACTGCTACAATTAGGGACTGCACTCTAGGGAGTGAGAGAACAAGAAGTGTTACACAATGCCAGGATGTCTGTCCAACCCAAGAACTGCATGACTCTGAATGAGAAAAGTGTGTGCCTGGCTGCAAATTTCATTGCTGTAGAATCATAGGAAGGGTCCTTAATGATCATCTAGTTCCAACCCCCCTGCCATGGGCAGAGATGCATTTTGCAAGTAGTAGTGGCTGCTGGGAAATTCCTCTTCAAAATCTATGTTTCTTGTCTGTCTTTTTGATCCTCATGGGGCCATCTGAGAAGTTTGGAAAGTTCGAGTTACTCACTAGGAGGAGGGATGCTGTGAGACTGTCAACACATGTGTGAGAGACCCAGAGCCTGGCTGCAGGTGGTGAGGCTATGAAGCCCTATGACCTCAAGCACTTGAAGAGTAGAAAAAAATGCCCATGCCCCATTCAGTTCTCACAGGCTTTAAAAGACAGATCCAGGAGATGGAACCCACTCATGAGAGCCTGCTCTCTACAAAAGAAGTGGTGAGGTTTCAAACAACAGCATTTGAAATGTTTTGTGTAGCAACCCTGCCCAAGAGACCCCTACAAGGTTATTTCTCACTTTATGAATATCCATTTTATGATTTTTTGTCGATGTAAATATATGAGTTGTATGTCAGCATGAGACCAAAGCAGTTTTGAAATGTAAGAAAATGGCAAATTCAGAATTTAGCCCACCCTGATCCACACCTTTCACATTTATAGAGTTGACTTCCTCCAGATCCTACCAGTACATTTAAGTAAGATGAAATCTAATTTTGAATTGCAAAATTTATCACCCCTGCTATTTTACTATTTTTCATTTTAAAATCTAAAGATGTTAAAACTCATAGGGGGAAAAAAAAAACTCTGAAGAAATAATAATTGTTGTAAAAGAAAACTCATTAAAAAAACTATTTTGGTTTGGTCAGATTTGGGTTTTTTTACCTGTAAGCTGATCCTTTTCAAGAGAAAGAAACTACTCCAACTGGAACTTGTCAAAAGTTAAAGTTCCAGAGAAATAACTCCTTTTTTGTGCTGCTTCAGCAACCCCCCACTTGCTTTAACCTGTTTTGAGTAATCTCTTTGTATTAATCCACTGGAAAAAAAATTAAAAAGGCAGAGAAAGGTCCAATAGTGATTTCTTATTCCTTATTTCTAATTAGGAACAATGTGTTTTACTAAGAGCAAAGAAATTGGTGTAGAAGACTGACTAAGACACAAAGAACAGTTCTAAAGTGAAACTCATAGGTTTTAACTTTAATGATTGCTTAAAAATTCTTCCTATAATATGGTATACATCATTGTTGTGCTGTTTCATTTTAAATTCTGGTTTATTTTTCCTTTTATTTCTTCATCTGGAGTTTGAATAGCTACAGGAAGCAGACTAGCATTAAGAGAAAAAGCCTCCCATGGAAAGCTACAGCCATTAAATTATAATTACTCTAAATAATAAAGGATTTAATAATTAATATAGAGCAGTTATATAATACACCTGACAGACAGTTCTGGAATAAAGTTGTGTGGCAAAGCACAATGAGAGCACCAAAGCATTTATGCATTAGTGCAGCACTGTATTTGTGTACTTTATAATATTAAATACACTTCTCTAAGGGTTTCCAGAATTAAAACTGATACTTCAGGCACCAAGAGAAAACAATCTGACACGACACTCCCAGTTTGAAAGAACCTATTCTGCTCAGAAAAATTTATAGCATACAGCAACGTTGTCTTGTTAGGACAGGATTGATGCCTCTAGGAGTGAAATAAGGCAAAAATCCTTGCAAAGCTGATTAAAACTAGAAAAGCAGAAGTATGCATTTTTTTCCTCAAGTATGAATATTGCAGAATGAGACTGAAGAATGGTAGAAATTTTTTAAATGGCTTGGGCATAAAATACTGGATTAAATAACCTCCATAAGATTCACAAAATTTTGGAAAACTGCTGTATAAAACGGATGTAATTGGCTTTTCATTACAAGTGGGATCAAAAGTCAAAAAGTTATAGTGCTTTAAATGAGATGGATTAGTGTCTAACTATTCTAATATAATTTTTTGCCTTTTGCCTAAGACAACGTTAAAATTGTAGGTGAAGAAATATAAAGCTTGTTTGGAGTATGAGAGTAAGCAGAATTTTGGAAGCAGGTAATGCTAAAAAGAGTTTAAAAATATTTTTTAAAGTTTTTCCCTGAAACTGATAGCAAAGGCTTAGTATAAGCTACTTAGAGAAGTCAGTTGCCCCATTAACTTTACTTCTGATGAGTCTGAAAGTCAAAACCACAGTGATTAAAGTGTGAGAGGGGTTTTGAATCTTCTCTGAGGTGAGTATATATCTCAGTGCATATGCATCTGAGTACCTGCTACTAATCCTTTGATATTTACAGCATTTGATGGAAATTTGAGCATAGAATGTATCCAGAAGAAAAAAAAAAACAAAGAAAAAAAAAAGACTGAGACGGAATGATAATCTATTGATTTATTGTGATAATCTATCATGTGTTTTATATAGTTACATTCTTGACCATAAATCTTTAATTACCCAAATTTTAAGAATCTCAGTACAAAACTACTTAGTCATAAGTTGGGAGCTATCAGCACAAGTGAAGTGCTCTTACAGCTTTTCAGTAAAAGATGGAAAATGCTCTCTTGCTTCCCTGTGTTTTGGGTAGGTACAGAAAAATTAGCACATGTCTGCTGCTTCTAGATTTAAGTAACTTTGATGCAAAAAAGAACAATGGAAAGTAAGACAATAAATGTCAAAACTCAAGAGCAAGCAGCAGCCATAAACATGAAAGACATCCTAGAGAAGAAATCACACTTCTTGTGTGAGAGCAGTTCCTGGATCTTCACTTGTGTACTTGGAAATCTGGGACCCTCAAATTCTGGCTGCAATCTTTTCCTTATTCCTGATGGCCTCCTCACCTCTGTGGTCTTACCATCTGACTTTCTAGAGATGTCCTGGCCACGATCCAGGTAGAACCAGTACCAGGAAAAAGAAAAGACAACAGAGGGGCCAGGATTTACGGCACATACTTCAGAGCTCTAGCTAAGGTTTGCCTTGGGTCTAAGCCCACCCTGCTTGAATCACTTTTTCACTTAACCAGATCATGTTACTCCTCACTGCAGCAGTACCAGGAGTGAACATGGGGGAAAACACAGCTGCTGAACAGAACAGTGCTTGTGTTGCATCTTCCTCTGCACTGGCCTAGCTGCAAGAGGAGTCGCTGGCTCCTTTTCAATCACACCATTGATGGTGTTTGGCAGCACCTCTGTTTTCCATGTGCAGCACCAACTTGCTTTGCCTTTGCTCTGCTGAATTATTTCTGGCATGCAGCGGAGGATATATTCCTAGAAATGGAAGTTTCTTAGTTCAATGGAAAATATTCTGTCACTCATGTATCCTATTAATGGACTGTTTTTGCTGGTGCTTTTCAACCCTGAGCTGTAAAGGATAGGATTATTACAATTCAAAGGGAGCAGAATTTTCACTTCTGTAACTGGTTTTGAGACCATGTCAACCTGCAGCATCACTGGGGTTGTTTAATCCCTGTGCAGAATGCCACATTCCTGCAGATTTTGAAGCTGCTGTTTTATTCAAGGCGAGCACATAATGGGTTTTCTGCTATTTCTTGTGTGTGTATGTGGGAGGGACAGTGGAGCTGCCATGAAAACTTCATGGACTCTTCTGGACTAGCCATTAATGACAGTCCTTTCCTGCTCATGTCCCTACCCTGAAAATACTGAATCCTTTCACAGGTTTGATACGTGCCTCACCCCACCCCTCCAACATACCAAAAGTACTTTGCAAGACCAGGAGAACTGACAAGAGAGACCAGAGAGAGACCAGAGAACAGGCTGACACAGCTGTAGGACACACACAGCTCAGTGGTCAGGTTAGGCAACCCTGCTGAGCGTGGTGAGCAGTAGCAAAGGTGGTGGGAGACACAGAGAAATGATGGGGGGACACAGACACAGCCCCACCATGCTTCATTGCCAAAAGTTACAGCACACAATGCTGGAGAGATGAGAGCCTTGAGAGACAGACATGTTTACCCTTAATGCTTGCATACCTCCAAAAGAAATATTATCTTAACAGACGTTTTTACCTCTTGTTAAGTCCCTAATCTGATATCTAAGTTTCTTAAACCAAAACAACTATTTTGGGCATTTCTCTACCATTCTGAAGTTTTTCAGAAGAGGTCCAAAGAGAGAGTTACATGTATCATTCCGCTAGGTCCAGTTCCTAAGTGGTGATTCATCAACAGAACAGCAATAACTACTCAGATTGAGACTTTTGTTTACAAAATCATTTTCCTCATTTTGCCTAGGAGAATGAAGTCATGAACAAAGAGAAAACATACACTGATGCTGCATTTTTGATACTGTATACAGGTTTTTTTTTAACTTGGGACATGATGTTCTCAGACCGTTTTTATTTCTTTCAGTGGGGCTTTCCATATCTTAGGGGATTTTGACAGGACACGCTGCAAAACCTCTGTGGAAAAAAGATAACTGCATTCAATTGAAAACAAAAGCTAAATCTATCATAATCTATCTTGTGCATTGTCTGTTTCCTTCAATAGCTGATACTGGTATTGTGAAAACCCACTCACTGACTTTAGTAAGAGAAATTGGGTAAGTCTGTTTTGAAGAGGTCCAATTTCCTGCTCCTCTTTTCTTAACAAAAGCCTCCTTTACACCTCATACAAACCTTTCATTGAGCTTAAACATAAAATTACCTGCTCTCTGATACCCAGTAATATGTTTCTAAATCATCTAATTCCCATCCACTTGAAAATAAAAATTATTCTATACCTTGACCTAGCCTAGAGTGTAATTTAACAATCAAGAAAGCACTATACACATAATTTGAAGTGGTGATAAACCATCTGAATTTCTCTGCTTCTTGCATGAGACATTTTCTTAGAGGAACCTGTGTATGACTAATTTAATTCTACCTCAGAAAGAAAACAGGCCTCTTGAAAATAAAGTTGAACAGAATTATCACAACAAATTTTTGTTAGAGCATGCGAGATAAGATGATATTTTTCAAAAATTATATTACTATAGCTTTTATAACAATCATAAATAAAAGGAAGTTTTAAAGCCAGTTTTAAAAGGACTATTTCCAAATTAAATTATGATTTTTGTCAGTATTTAATTTTTGGTGGAAACAAATAATGAATTAATGAAATCAACTTATAGGTTTCAATACCACATAAATTATTTTT
This sequence comes from Cinclus cinclus, assembly GCF_963662255.1. NCBI lineage: Eukaryota > Metazoa > Chordata > Aves > Passeriformes > Cinclidae > Cinclus > Cinclus cinclus. Next base: position 90,790,809 of record NC_085046.1, on the reverse strand, counting down.
TCTCACTACAAATAAATTAATCTTGCAACTTCATTTGATTGTCAAGCAAAACCAACAAATGCAAAGCATGACTTCTGAAATATTTAATCGCTTTCCCAGATGTTAAACAGGATTACTGCATATAGCAAAATTCAGTAAATGTCAATAAATATTTTTTACAAAGAAAAATTAAAAATTATATATTTATAATGAAACAGCATTTGGTTTTTAGTTTATTCTGGTTGGTTGGTTGGTTTGTTTCTCTAGAGATGTGGTTGTTAAAATATTCTGTGTTCGTAACAAATGCGTTAAGAGGGAGAGAAATGGGAATCTCTTCTGAGGTGACTAGCTACCAAATTGGCTTTCTGCATGGAACAGGCACAAGGGGACACAGTCAGCCACGGCTCTCCTCCAAGTCTAAGACAATAAGCAATGAGTGAGGTGTCTCAGGGACCAACAAAGTTTCCAAAACCCAGATAGGGCTCTAACAATTTCTGTGCTTCTAAAATTCACTCCAAAATGGAGCCCATCAGCCTGAGGTGACACATCCCACAAGACTGCTGAAGGCACCACACACAAGAAAGTCACACCTTTTCACAGGATGTTGGGTTGTCAACTCAGCTACCTTGGTTCAGCCATCACAAATACACAAATTATCAGACCATTATCTATTAAAAAAATAATTTGCTCAAATTTTGGAAGAAAATTATTGTTCCCTACCAGCTTAAAGTCAGCCTAACGGGTAAAAAATTTGGATGAATATTTCCATTCACAGTTCACATACAGAAGGTAAGAAGTGCAACAGAGCCTGGTGTTGACAACCTCACTGAGAGCTTCCTAGTTTCTGGATGGTGTACTGCTGGGCATTGACCATGATTTGCATGTACAAGAAAACTGTATGTACCAAGGCAGTGTAAGTTAGGATGGTAAAGTCTCCTTTTATCCCTTTGTCCTACTACAATAAGTCATTCATGGTGATATACCTTCCAATTCTAGGAACTGAGGAACTAGTCTTCAGATTTGCTGTGCTGTCCAGTTTTTGTGCTGGGGAGAAATTTAATCTCTATTTGCATTACTAAAAAATACAGTTGGGGCTTTTTCATCTTTCTCAGCAAGGATTCTCATATTTACAGATTTAATTTTGTTTGATTTATTCTTCAGCAGCACCAAATTATTTTTGTGAGATCTAAAGCCAGTAAAAATAACTGTCTGAACTTGGCTATTTAAACATTATTATATGGGAAGTGACCGATGATTTTAAACCTACAGAAGAAGCAACTGGGTAGAGCTTCATTTAACTTATTATTATTACCACAGTTAATTCCTCCCTTTTACAGCCACTACAGTATTTATTAGTCAGAAGATGATTTGGGGGGGTTCCTCTATACAAACTTCAACAGGTACTGTGTATATCACAGCCACCTTGTCCGGGGTCTCTGTCAAGAAGCTTCTTATAGACATTATTAGCTTGATTTTCTATAGACACATATCAAGGGATAAGATTTTGCTTCATTCTGGAGCTGCCCCCATCTTTCTTTAAGGTGGTTCAAGACAACTTGCCCAGGTGCAAATATCTGGGTAGGTGGTTTAACTTTTCATGGACATCACACATGACACAGGTTTCATCTCTTGAGATGACCTCCTTACAAATAAAAGGTGAAGAAAAATAAACACAGAACTAATAAATTATTCCCTTCTTACACGAAGATGTATCACACGTAGTAGTATGGCTTTGAAAAGAGTTGAAGGACAAATGTTTGAAAGAAAGGTTTTCAAAAAGGCCACTAAAGAAAACAATAGCCGCTCACAAAAAATTAACCCTGCTGTCACTTACACCTGTACAAATAGAGTGCAGCACACAGACAACAAAAACTGAGCTCAGCCAGAGATGACTTGTTTTGCACCAATGTATTTGGGCTTAAGATTTTTTTTGAAATTTCCTACCATCTAACTAGTTCAAGCTAATTGTTTACCTTTTTCTGTTAATAAAGTAATTCAAAGATCTATGACTGTTCAAATATAAGTTAAGGAATTTCCATTTCTATTTCCACTTGTGTTAGCCAGGAGATTCAATGACCTAGGCACCAAGGTCAGAAACAAGTATGGGCATAGTTAACAGTGCTGGTATATTGTAGATTTGACTCAATACTTTTTTGTGACAACAAAGAGGAATTTACCCTAACCCCACTCAGCCTCCTCCATCACCAACAGGAACATTCCTCTGAGATACATCAAATAAGGGTTTAAGTTCCTTCTCAGAAAAATCTGGATGAGTGATCTAAACTCAGTTCTCCCCCAGTTTAGATGAATGCCCCAGAATCTAGACTGTTATTTTGCAATTTCTTTCTGGTAAATTAATACATAGCAAAAAAGAGTAAGCATGAAAGATGCATAAATTTAGCCTAGATAGATCTCAGGAGCAGTTCAGTAACTCCAGAATAAAGAAGGTTTTGATGTAAATTCCTTTTCTACAGCGAGTGGAGGATGGAACTACATCTGAATTATGCACTTTTTATGTGGGTGGTCTGTCTCCTGTGCACAGGGACATCCTGAGCAATGCTGCATCTTGTCAGAAAACAATTTGTCCTGAGATACTAGGGCTTAGATGTGGCTTAGATGTGTCACATTTTAGTGTAAGTCCAGAGCAGATTAATGCTGGTGTAAATATGGGCATGCAGGGGCATAAAAATTAAGCAAACATCTGAGGAACAGCTTGAGGATCTGTATTCTTACCATTTATTTGGTAAACTTACTAAAATAGCTTCCAATTAAACCCATAATATTCAGTTATCAAATATTAAAAAAATACATTAATGAAATTTGGAAGATAACTTTCACCTGGCAAGCACAGTCAATTTGTACATGTGTCAAAACCAAAAAAAAATCAACAAAACACTAAACCCCCAAAACGACATGCAATTACCTGTATAGACACTTTAGCAAGAACTAAATTCTGTGTACACCTTTTTCATTTGTAGTCCTAGAAGAAGGCATTGCAGCAGACTGCCATACGCCTGGTAAACTTCATTTCTTGAAGGAAATTAAGTTTTGCATTTCATATGCCTCAAGAAGATAATTTCTGTATTTGGTACTTAACATTGGTTCAGATTATAGACTATAACATCAAAGTAGGCTGTGGATCAATACTTTAAAAATTTAAAAGCTGCTACAGTCACAGATGAGTATTTAATCCATGTGCAAAATGAGTTCTCCTGCGCTGTCTGGCATTACAGGTTTGGCTGTGTGAGATGCTGAAAGCCCTGAATGCCCAATCAATTTAAGATTTCAGGATGGACTCAGAACTTTTCTGTTTCAGTGTCAGAGTTTACAATGTTACAACTACACTGTCTTCATAAAGCACTGCTTAATTACAGAACATACACGACAGTAATTCATCATACCATAAGCTACTGCTGATTAAAAGCTGTAAGCTGGTTTTAAAACCTTGTGCACTCATTATAATCAACAGTAGGGAAGGATTCCTAAAGGCTTGACCCATTTCCAGTGGGATTTGACCCAATTCAGTGTGATGCAGCTTCATTTATATTTTATCTGTTGATTGGGTTTTATCCATCTAACAGATCAGCTATTGATTTCTATGTAACAGCACAATTTATAGAACCATTCCAGATTAAAAAGAGAGACATGTATTGTTCAATTTTGTTTGTCCTTGGTTATTCCATAGAGATTAATTATCCAACATCATCTAGCTAGCTTGTTTTGAAAAATGAAATTTGTGGCATAGCTATCCTGGCAGCTTCTTCTACTACTTGACCATTACGTAGAGTTACCTGATGATTTGGCCAACATGTAATATAAATAGTCCCCTAAATCCTTCTTCACCCTTCATAATCATGGACCACAGGCAAAAATCCCATCACTGAGAATGGCTGATAAATTGTAGTATAGGAATGGAAACCTATCATGTGTACAGGCCAGGAAGCTTTCCTCCTGCTTCAGACCTTTATGAGGCACCCACATCTTTTAGTTTTGGAAATCTGCAGCAATTTGTTGAACAGCAATTACCAAATCTCAGATGAGGACAATTCCCAGAAAACTCATACCATCTGAGAAAAGGGAATACACAGGAGGATATTCCAGTCAAAGCACAAAGGAGTTTATCACTATTCCAGGGGCTGCTGGCCTTCTAGAAAGAGTGGAAAATACACACATGGTGACAGAAGGTCTTAAATGATGCTTATGTCAAATCTGAGATAATAATATATGCATATCACTATATTTTTAATACAAAATTTAACCAATTGTAAAAATTCCTAGCATTTTTACCACAGCAAGAATTAAATCTAATTTTCAAGGTTGAGTCTTTTAACTGTTCTCTGCCCTGGGAGGATATCAACAAAGATGAATAAAAAAAGATTGACAAAGGGAAAATTCAGAGAAACCTGAAGACTATATTTCCTTTCTGTGCATCTTGGGCAGCTTCCCCATTTCTGTTTTAGTCAAGAAACTATTTGGAATGCTAAGTGGCAAACAATTTGACTGAACTAGAGTAACATTATGAAATATTTCATCTCTGTCTTTCCATCCCCACCCTGAGAAATGTAAAGCAGGGACAAAATTTCACTTTCTTAATGCAAAGTGACGATATAACATAATCTCTCACCCAGTTAAAATCAGGTCTGCCAGCACAGACTATTCCAGTTTCCTTATCTGGACCTTCAATGAGTTTACTTCAGCTGCTTGTAAATTTTTCATTGTTGCAGATTTTCAACATTAGTAATTTTATACTTTAGAATGGAGGGAAAAGCTATTTGTGAGTTTTTAACTTTGATCCTGCAATCGCTGACTTTTGAGTACTTGGCTTATGACATGCAAATGTAGCATTTCACTCCCTTGCTGCTGTCTCCCCACTTTTTGCTTGTTTTTAATAATAGTTGCAATGCCAAGATGAAAGGAAAGCAAACAAGAGGAATATATGTAGTCTTGAATAAAGCGTAAATATTTCATCCTAAATTTATCAAAAATTATGAGAATATGTCACCTGGAACGAGTGAGCTTCTTGAATGAGTGTAAATTACAGACCGTCATGAGATCAATTAATTATATTTTAATGAAGAATACTGATGAGCCACTTTTACACCTGTTCTTTTTAGTCTATATATTAGTGAGCTGGTGAAAGTGCAAAGCAACAGATGTTGCAAAGGCTTAGAAAACATCTCTTGTCTCCATCCGTTGCATCTACAGCTTGTAGTTATCTGAAGTTCAGGAGAAGCACTGCTAAACCTGGGGCTCCAACATGCATAATATTAATGCATGTCCAGAGTCCACAGCTGGCATCAGCCCAAAGGCTTGAGTGCACCTTGTACCCATGCCTGGCCATGGCTGAGCTGTTTGAAGTAAGAAGGCTGCTCATAATGACAGAATCACAGAATCATTTAGGTTGGAAAAGATCTCCAAGATCATGGAGTCCAACTTTTGACCGACCTCCACCTCAGCTTGACCATGGAACCAACTTCCAGGCCCAGTAATTTCTTGAATTCCTCAAATCTGTCACGAAAGAGGCAGTGCACAGTTCTGTAGGATCTGTTGCCCAGCACCAGGAGACATGCACCACAGTATGCAGACTGTGAAGGCCCAAAGCTACTCTCCCAGTACAGCTGTCCATGGCCCTGTGGGATAGGAAGTCCTGCCAGGGATGCTAGTTGGACTACTTTGCATGGATGCATCTTTAGGCAGGCAGCAAAAAAGAGCCTTTTATTCCAAGCACTCTGCCCATGCAAAAGCAGCCAAGGTTTTGCTAAATGGAAGAGCTCCAGGCCAATTAATGCAAATAAATTGAACTTGACAGATCATTTAAGATAAACTTTTATTCCTTTTAGGACCTCATGCTCAGTAAATCTCTACATTAAATTTCACAAGGCAGAGCTGAGGAATTTTGCAACGCTCCTGGACTGTTATTATCTTTTTCTTATTCAGTAAAAGAGCAAAAACAAAATATATCATTCTGGCCAGATCTCCTTTGTCAATCACAACAAAGATCTAAGGGAGGAAAAGCTTGGAAAAATGTTTATATGCTCAAATCTTCAGTTATAAAGCCAAGGGAGATGCACTTATCTGGACATCTTAAAAAAATAAGGTTTCAGCTTTGCTCCATTTGGGATGGAGCATGTCTAGGTTGACTCAGCTGCCAGCTAGCTTCACAGAATCACAGTTGAAAGGGACCCACATGGACCATTGAGTCCAACTCTTACATGAATGGCCTGTTTGGGGATTGAACCCACATCTTGGCATTAATAGCAGCATGCTCTGACCAAGTGAGATAATCTTTGGGAAAATCCACTTTGGGTAGCATTTTCAAAATGCTTGAGTGACTTAGAAATTAAAATGTATAACTCAGTTGTCTTTCCCTCCCCCTAACATTTTATCTTTTGTATTCCTTTCATTTAGTCAGACTCTCCCATGCAAATAGATAGATCATAGAGGGCTAAAGAACAGTAATTTGAATTTTCATTAAAAAGAAAATATAATTGACATATGTATTAACAAGGGAAACAGAAGCATAAGTCCAACTCAAGCCCAGAGAAGGGATGAAATATTTAACTTACACAATGATCCATGGCATCACTATAACAGTATATTCTATATCCAAGGGACACCTATCTACACATTTATTGCTTGTGAGCCCATGGTCTTTTCCAGAACTAATGTTTCTGTAAAGCCCACTCCCTCCACAGTCAGTCCACAGTTGAAGTTAGGTGCACCACTGATTTTATCTAGCACAGTAAATCAGATATGACTATAGCTAGTTGAGTCTTTCAGGGATTAAAGTAGTTCTAAAGTGCTGAAAAATGAACCTGTAACACACAGGCAATAATCTAGCATTAGGCTACAGGTTATCACTTAGGTTGTCAGCTGAATTTATCAAACCCGGATATGAGTAGTTAAAAAGCTTTTGATGATTTATAGCTTCTGTACACAACCTCAGCCTTAAATCCTACTTAACATTTTCTGGGTACAAAAATTAACCTTTTTTTTTTTTTTTTCATTCTATTCTCTTCTCTGAATTCAACAAGCCCTTTGTGCATTTACTGACCTTTGGGATTCACACGTCAGAGACTTTTCAAAGTCTTTTCCTCTGGAGAGGGGAAGCACAGACTAAATACGTGAATAAGTCCCTCATTTTTATCAGACTGTCTGCCATTTACTAACACAGCACAATGCAACATTTGCCTGCTGTCACATCAGACTGCCACAGCCATGCTCTAAATGTCACATTAGCAGAGTCAGGTTAAAATCACTTTGTGTTACAACACTTTCTGCAATGACCTTTTGAAGGGCCAGAATGAGAGGAAAGCTTAACTCGCCTTGCTCTGTGCAGGGAAGCTTTTCTTATTTTTCTCTTAAGTGTGAGAAACACATGCCTCATTTTCAAGGGGGAGTTGTCAGCTTTTATGAACAGGTGGCATTCCTGCAATCCACTGAGCTCTCCATAGATCCATCCTATAGCCTGTGTGGTACAAGCAGCACTCTAAAACACCAAAATTGATTGCCTGAGGATTAGCCTCTCTGTGTATATCAGACACCTTTTTCTTGAGGAGCACAGGGATCTGCTTTCCTGGGTGTACTCAACTTTCCATTTTGACACAGGCCAGGGCAATACGTAGGGCAATTTGCCTTACCAGGCCTACAAATAACTTGACCTTTTAAAATGGCCAGAACAGGGTATGTGCATTACTAACTTGGATCCTAGAGCATACTTTTAATAGAAGCAAGGATCCATCATGACTATATAATAGATGGGAACATAGGTTTCCTGGGGAAGGGCCATCCAGTCTGCTCAGTGCAAAAGCAGAAGGACTGGAACAGACTGGAATAGGCTGCCCAGGGAGATGGAGGAGTCACCATCCAGGAAGAGTTCAAGAAATGACTGGACCTGGCACTTAGTGCCAGGGTCTATTTGACAAAGTGCTGATCAGTCAGAGGCTGAGCTTGATGATCTTGGAGGCCTTTTCCAACTTAAAAGATTCTCTGAATTTAGGGGATACCCTTTCAATGAGGTATTGCTCTTTCCTCCTCCTCCAAGCTAGTCTTTATTGGTAGATACCAGATGATTTGCAGTGGCCAAGCTACTGACAGGGAGACTGCTCCCATGCTTCCCATGTCATGTGGGGCTTCTGAGGCCACCTAGTGAGTCCAGTCAAGTCCCAAATCTGGTAAAATAAAAGTAAATTGATTATTATACATAAGAGATTAACTAGTAAAGACTGTACAGTCTGTCGAGGTCAAAGCATGGCCTGGATAGCTCTGAATTAGATATGCAGAAAGCAGTGCAAGGAGGAAAAATGTGTCCATGGCATAAGGGTTAAACAAAGAGGGGAGGAATAAAGGGAGAGCACAGCAAGCTATATCAAACTGCTTCCTGTCAGCAGCTGGGGATCATATGAAATAGCACTTAGATTTATGTACAAATGACAGTTCCCTATATCTCTGCCTGACCCTGTTCCTTACACGAACAGTATTAATTCAATACATTTTTCATTCTGGCAGTAGTTTGAACTGAATCACTGCTAAATCATCTGTGGTGGAATCACTTTGTTGCAGGTAGATGTACTAGATCAATCTAGTGAAATAATTTACTTATGAGGAATTCATCCCTTGTCCTCTATAATCATTTAAGGAAAAAATTATACATGCACTTCAGCTGAAGATAACAAATACCAAGATGGATGGAATTTCAAACAGACATTTTTCTCAAGAGTCTACAATCATGTTCTCCTTTTGGTTTCAGTTTTTGAAATAGTAAGTCAAGAGTAAGAAAAGTATGATCCAGTCCTTCCATTGCAGGGGCAAGGGGACCTTAGGGTCCACAGTAAGCTTTTAAAAAATGTTTTGCCTAAGTCCAAAATGTACGGGGTGTGGCTGTTGCGGGGTTTTTTGGCTCCCAGACTCTATAATAGAAAATTCTGAAAAATGAGCATATTCTAAGTCAAAATATGAGTTTACAAATGGTCTTTACTGACTCTGGAAAAAGAGAAATGGCAAGCTGCTGTTTCCTGTATTGGCATCCCCATTTCTTTTCAAAAGGAGAGTGAGAAATTCCTGTTGGAGCAAATAATCAAAATTCACCAAAATAAACAGAGAAATGTTTATCACAGATGTGTGACAAATTCAATATAACTATATTAGATAACATGATTCAAGCCAGAAAATGACACCTATGCCATTGTGAAATACTACCAAAGGTCAGACAGACAAAATTCAAAAGATAACTCCCTAATCTATTAATTATATCTCCCAAATCTATTAATTACACGTGCTCATTTTCTATTACATGCTGACAGAATTAGAATTCTTTAATTTCTGAAACAGAGTCCAGTGATAATATACCGAAATAAATTAGTTTTCCAAAAACTAAAATGTCAGTTTAGAGAAATAGGTGACAATACAATGACAGCATGATTTTCTATGATTTGAAATTAAATAAACATTTGCATTGGCAGAAAAACACAAAACTATGATTAAGATGAAAAAAGGTCACCTACAGAGTGAATAAATCCATCTTCACTTTTTAAAAAAATTTCACTTTTTCATCTCCCTAGAATTGTTTTCTCTTAAAACCATGATATCTTTTTCCATCCCTGAAGTAGTTCTATGAAGGAAATTTTTGTCAAATATACTTTCTTATAAGATTCTACAAATTAAAAAATATTTTAGACTTTACATTATTATCTTTGTATCTGTAGCCTACAACTATGCAAACTTTAACATGATGGCTTCGTGTACTACTCAAAAATGCTCTGTTTTGTCTGTTCAAATGGTAATGTCAAATAATAAATCTATGTCCTTTCAGTGACCTAGATAAACTTCATTTTCTTCTTTTCTATTCATTAAGAATTAAAGTTATTCTATTTCACGGTTCTGGATAACTTGAGGAAATATTTGAACTACAAGTTAAGGATGATGTCATTGCAATAGACTGAATTCTCTATTAATTAGACCAAATTAAATATTTTCCCATAATATATACCAGAATTTCATGGGTTTCTTGTACATCTTCAGGCTCTTTTTATCCCCATGTAATGTATTACAAATTCTTCCCAAAAAAGCATCTCTCTGAGATGTCAAAGGGAGAGAGATATGCCAGCACACAGCTCTGCAGAGAGCAGCAGCTCATGGTGGCCCCATAGCCCTCAAGAAAACCTCTGTCTCTCTTCAAAAGACAGGGAGGACTGGGTGGTGATAGGGAGAGACAGCACTGTACAACGCCTGAAATGGAATATCTGAGCAAGTTAACTCTGGTAGAAGTACAATTCGGGATGCCAACTGAAAAAAAATTAAATTACAGTGTAAGTCAGAGAGCTCTGAAGGAAAAACCTGACAATTCTTTCAGGTTGTTCTTAGACACCATTTCTTTATTGGGGAATTTCTGTTGACTTTTTGAAGCTGGGTACTTCAGTCTTTGGTAGAAATTAAATCTTGTAAAATTATTTTCCATTGTTTTTCAACTTTTTTTCTTTGCTGGTACACTTGAAAGTTAGTCCTTTTTCCTTGGTAATTAAGACATCTCCTGAGACACTTTTTACACAATATAGTGACAGAGACTTATTAGATCCTGCAAAACACTTTGTGCACTAAATGAAGTGGAATCCTATGAAAATGACAGCTTTTATAATACTTATATAATATAATAATTATTACTGTCCCAGTAATAATTATTTTCACAGTTCAAACCACCTCTCTAGGGATGAACCTCTCTGTAAAGCACATGCACAGAAACACAGTGATAAACAAGTGTCCCCTGCTCCTCCCATGTGCCTGGGGGAAAACAATGAATGCAACTCTTCCCAGCAACCATGTCATGCTCACTGCAACTTCGGGTGGCACAGAAGTACCCAGCTAGCCTGAAATTAGTTGGATGGAATGCTGATAGCTGCAAAGATGTTGCCTCCTATATCTGTGTTCCCAATGGAACCAAACTGCTGATTTTGCCCCTGGGCAGATTTCCAGCTTCCAGTCTGCTCCATGTTATTGTTGCTGCACTGCTTGCAGCACTGAAGTTGGCCTGTTTAAAGCTAGCACAGGTGAAACAAAACAAAACAAAACAAAACAAAACAAAACAAAACAAAACAAAACAAGCTGCCATGGCCACCAGCAACTGCATATCAGTGATCCCTTCCAGTGTGTCCTCCCTGGCCTCGAAGTTTATATCCACCCAATACAGCCTGCTCAAAATGAGGTGACTCAACTCCCCACACTTAATCCCATTAATCTGTCTTTGTAAATAATTCCCTTAGATCCCAATCAATTTCTATAGCCGTTATCTGTCCTTTCTCCAGTTTGACAGCACAAGTACACAACTTGGGTACCTGAATTTTAATACACTTTTCTGTGTCTATAAAAACAAACCAAATGAACACAAACCCCAACTCCTAATAAATAATGCCAACAGATTACAAAGAAATAACTGGGGAAACATTGTTGCTGGTAGGTATGGAAAAGAACAGAAAATGAACAGGAAATATGTCAAAAAATCTGACCATAAAAGGGGAAAACAACTATAAACATATATTAAATATAATCTCCTGTATGGTTTCATCTGACAGAGGGCTGTTATAAAGGTGAGTGAAATACTGATAATAATATTACAGGTGATGTTCAGTGTTAGTGAGGTACAGCATAACATACAAGAGAAAATTAATCTCAAGGATACAAATGCAGCTGTTGGTACTAAGTAATTAAGAGCATCCAGGATGAGGCCTTGGACTTACTGTGGCTGGTTCTTCGGAAACATCAGTGCTGTGCTTACTGGTGGCCAAAGAGCCAAAAATAGGATGAATGTGGCAAGACAGAATATTGTGAGAGTAGTTAAAAAAATGCAGAAAGGTCATTCAGAAATGTGAGTTATGGAGGTGGATGTTTCAGAGCTGTGTGTGGCTCTAACCAAGCTCTCACAAAAAAAGAGTAAGAATATCAGGAAAGGTAGAGGCTTCTTAGAATTACAGAGCAGCTTTTACATGATGAAAAAACTAAATGGATAAGACTTGCATTTCTAAAGAGACTCATTAAAAAGAGAGATCTGTAAAGCATGAACAATGTGTAAAAAGTAAGACAGTTATTCACTGCTTATCACATCACGAGAAGCAGGGTATGCCCAGTGAAATTCTAAGACAGTTAATTTAAAACAAACAGATGGAAGGGCTTTAATCATTACATGCACAATTATTTTGTGAAACTCATTGCCAGTAGATGTGTTGAAGGCCGAAAGTATAAATAAATGGATTCATGAAAGACATGACAAATTGATAGACAATAAATCCACACGCAATGATCAAACCTTATGGTCCAAAGACACCCACCAGCTCAAACAGTCAAGAAAACACTTGTCTTTTGGATCTCAGAGTGTAAGCTATGCACTTGTTCTGATACAGATACCCACCAATAACATAGACTCATCATATACTTGGGAAATCTCAGCTTCAGTTCACTTTCTGCTTGAGGAGGACTGTCGTTTCTACCTCTTTATCCTTATATGTACATCTGGATAATGATTTTCACTATTTGTCCTGCTAAATCCTTGTACAACATAAAAAAAAATCTGGACTGATAGACCAGAAAGGGTGAGTTGACACCTATTAGCAGTTTTTATACTCACTCGGCTGAGGGGTCAAAAGATTTATGTTCAAATAAATTGAATTTAAAGGAAAAAATAAAACAACAGAACACAGAACTGATGCTGGAAGAGCAATTAAATGTTATGTTTCCTCCCTACAAATAACCTAATCACAAGTCTAGGGTTTCATGCTTATTCTATGTCTCTTACTAGAAACGATACAAAGTAGAAGTGGTACTAATGGCATAATGTGGACAAGTATTTGAAAACAAAGTGCCAGAATCACAATATGGACACTCCAGAGGAGCAGCAGCTCCAGAAGAAATACAGATGGAGTAGTAGAGAACTCAAGATGTAACGAAAGTCATCTGTTTCAAGGCACAACAAATATATCTACACCTTCAGGTGTCTGTTAAACTTGTTTTTTCAAAACTTCCAGAGACAGCAATTTTCCAGAGTTCAAATAACCTTTTCATTAAGAAGTTTTTTCCTAACATTGGCTCTAATCTCCTCTCCTATTCCAACCTCTTAATTCTCAGACAGACAATGAGGGCAGAAACTTTTATCAGCAGCTGTCATGCATTTTGACCATCTTCTCTAAGCAGTCTACATATTTTGGTTTTTGTACTGAGGTATGTTTTAATCTTATGTTTTCTCCATACATTTTTCTTAAATCAGCCCTGGACACAGTAGTTAGTTATAACCTTTTGGCACCAGGGAGATTAAAAGGATACAATTATTTTTACATCCCAGTGAAGAAATTTCCTTTTATTACCTTTCCATGGTTTTGCTTATTCATGTTCATTCACCTATTGTAATCTTTTGTTCTTTTTATGTCTAAATATGGACTGGTGAATTGTTCTTCATTTTGTATTTGTCCAGAAGTTTGTTCCCAGTGTAGCACCAGACATTTGGCCTAAAAAAACCCAGCATTCTTCATCTTCTGATTACTTCTTCAAATTCTTAATATTTGTTTGAATCCTTGTCTAGTCCTCCTGGTGCTTGCTGACTCTCCCAGACACCACTGTATATTTTGATAATTATATATTCTAGCTCATCTTCTTAATCAGTAATGTCAATATTCACTGACTCCAGATTTAAGGCACACCCTTTCAGAGATCTATTTGGTATACCTCTCCATATTGAAATGGGACTTTAAATCAGTTTTGTGGATACTTTTTTACTCATATAGATCACAGTCTAGTGGAAGGTGTCCCTGCCCATGGCATGGGGGTTGCAGCTAGATGATCCTTAAGGTCCCTTGCAACCCAAACCATTTTACGATCCTGTGAATTGATCACTAAGCTGAAAATCCACTGGTCACTACAATAAAATTACACAACTCAATATGGAGATAAAAATGGACTGGATATGGTACAGCAAGAAGTCTACAAAATACACATTCATGTGATTACAGTCAAGATCTCCTGTTAGGATGTGGCAGAAGTAAGCTTGTTGACTTCTTCAGTAATTCCCTTTTTTGCTTGAAAAATTATAGGTGTTTTATGATATAGGAATCTTTTCCAGAAGGATCCAGCTCAGAATCCTCAGCCCAGGATAAATATTCCACAGTTTAATTTAAGTCTTTACTACTCATTACATGACACTAGCAATTATTTATTGACCATTACTAAAATGTTGCGCAAACAACAGAATTCTGAATTTCTTTATATACTTTTTTCTTAAATCCATACCTAGATATTTGAAGCAATTCCTTATTCTTAAAACCCTTAATATTTATAAGGAAATTTTAATCTGTCTTTTAAAGTTTTTTGCAGAAGCAGTGAAATATGAATCCACTGATTCTGGATATTTGGCACCACAGTTTCCATATATATATATGTATGTATGTATGCATGTATACACACATATACATGTCTGAGTTTTCCAAGTTCTTACTAAATACTTTCTGTTAATTGGATTGTATTCCTTCAACTCAACATTACCACAGAAAAAAAAAATCCACAGACTGGTTCTTTGGGTTATGTACTGGACAAATGTTAAATATTTTAAAAAAATATTCTAAGGCAATTAGTTGCATTATTTCTATGAGCCTTTGTAGAAGCAAGAGCCAACAGTAGTTAAGAGTATGCTGAACTATATGTAGAATAAATAGAAAGAAACTTTTCCAGGGTTGGATTGATGCCCCTGGAGAACAAGTTATAGATGAACTGAGGATCCAGAAAAGCAATCCTGGGTTCTTGAGTACCTTCCCCTTGACTGTAGAACAGACATTTTTTTTGTCTACTTCATTTGATTAAACTCAGAAGAATATCTGAATATCTATGGCTTTTACTGCAGAAGTACAGTAAGGCTTTTTTCTGAGGAGACCAAAGCTGTTATGCTTGACAAGTCATGCTCTCCCACTCGCTTGGTGAACAGATCAGCTTTCAACACTAACAAATGTCATATCACATTACCTGGCTAAAGGAGCTGAAACACTTAAATTCTTCCTACTTCCTTAAAGTTTTTTTTCCAATATGCAGCACCATAGGCTTTCACAAAGCAAAATTTCTGCACATTTCATTTGTATTTGTTTACAGTTCTTCAATTTTCCTTTTTAACCTATTCCAAAACAGATGGCTCTTAGGTTTCCTTTAATGCCTGACAGAAATAGGAATCTGACTGAAAGCAAGGTGCCTTCTAGGCTCCAGTCAGCTTAATCAGAAAGGATCTGCCAAAGTGAAACATTTTGAAGGACTGGTACAGATCTGCTCTTGAAGCCTCCCATATCACAGCAATCTACAATCTCAGCTTTGTTACTGCCATCCTTGCTCCCTGATTCACCCACAAAAGTTGTCAGAACTCTTTTTCAGCTCCCACTGGACAAAAGATTTCTGACCATTTACTTCAACTACATGTCTGACTAGGAGAAGAGTTCTCAAATTGCACACATGGAAAAATTGCCATTCATTTGGAAGGATGAAAACTTCAATCAGTGCAATATCTCAGCTAAACTAACAGTCTATTCTTTATTTACCACTAAAGTAGAGGGAGAAAATGCTATTACATGTGCTTTGTATTCTCTGTTGCATACTAAATAATTCTTGGGAGGTATTCATGATCTATAAAGCAGCAAGCAGTTTGGTCACAGCTATCTCTGGCACCATCTGTTTGACCACTTGCAAAAGCAACAGACTACACAGAAGCTGAAAAAAGGCATGACTAGCATGAGTTTGGGGAAAAACTGCATCTAGATCCAAAATTAAACCAACTATTCAGATTTTCAACACAGTGTGCCATACTGCAGTTTCCCCTTGAACCCTCACAGGTTTTCCCCTGCCTCTGGCACATGTGCCTATCTGCTTATTCCATAGACAAAATTTTTGCAGATAGTCTCATTAAAACAAACGTTTCCAGCAAAGAACAGAAAATTTAGCTCCTGAGACTGCCCCACTGATTTTTCTACTCAAGCAAATGAGGAACAGAGATTTTGGCCATATTTTGATATGTGATTACCTATTTATCTGCTTTATTTTTCTGCATTGAATTATTTTATCTGTGGACAACTGTGACAAGTTTCATTCAAATTGTTAAAGAAATTACAAAGCTGTGCAGATGAAAAAATGACGCTTGAAGTATGGAGCACTAACACTGGTGATTCTTAATTATCATGCTTGGATAATAAGCTGCTAATGCATTTAATATAAACTATATTCATAATTACAACTAACCTTACAAAAGCATTTACAAGACATCTTTGATGTGATCTTTTTTCCTTGAAATCATCATGATTTGTATTATATTATTAAAAAAAACCACAAAAAAACAAAACCCTTTAACCAATGAGTTATATATCTGTCTCATGCTTGATCACTCCTAACAGCTATAACTACAAAGGAAAAGCCCATTTATCATTTCAGGCACTGGACTTAACTAATTTCTTTACATTACTATGAACTTTCCCAATAGTCCAAGAATTATTAAAAGTTAATGAGAATGTTTCAGAAAGTTTTCTAACCAATTAAGGATTCTTTTGAACAAATTAATAATGTCTACAATTATACCACAAATATTGAATATAAAAGCTTTGGAAAAAAAAGCAATACCAATAAAAGAACAGAAAAATCCTTGATAATATTTAGACTATCATTTGTAGTTAGAAAAAGGGAAAACTTTGATCTATGTTGTTATACTGTTCCTTATTTCAATTTCTCAAACATTTTTACACACTCTCTTAATTTCCAAAATGAGTGAGAAATTAAACAAAACTTGAGACCAGCCTTAAGATATGTTGACCAACTATTGCTTGCATGAATAGAAATCCAGCCCTTCTCTGGCATTTCTCAATAGGATGCCTGAGTTATTTTTTCTGTAGGTTAATTGAAAGCCTTTGTTTGATGATCAAAATACCAAGTATATGCCTGGATCACTTCTGAAATAGTAATTTTGCAATTACAGGAGATTTTAAAGGGGTGGCTGTCTCCTCTCTTTTTACTGATCTAACAATAGCTGATGGTAAAACCATTGGTGTTAAATAGTATCTGATAGGAAACTGAAAATATTATAAAGAACCTCAGTGAATGATTGGAGATAAAAGTCAGTATAAAATCAGGTATCCTTCTACTGCTCTTCTGGATTAGTGCAGAAGATATATATTGCATCTCCCCATGATCCCAAATCACATCCTTAATGTGCAGAGGGAACATGCCAAACTTCCTCCTTACTCAGATGTTCTAGGAGGGTACATGTAGTTCCCTTAGGCAAAATGCATTAGAGCTCCTCCAGATTTCTGAGGAATAAACACCTCTTCTAAAAAATTTCTCATGATTCTTTCATGTCACTGTAAACACCACTATTATGTAACAAAGAAAAAAAAAAAAGGGACAGAGAGGAGGAAGAAGAGGAAGAAATCAATATTTATCATTAGTGTTGAACAAGAATTCCTTAATTACATTACTGTGATAAGATGTCTGCAAAGTTTTAATGGGTCAAAATTCTTCCGGGAACATGAGTTAATAGCATCACTTACAGTAGTGAAGGCAAGAGCAATTCTGAAGATTACTTCAGTAATTCAGAGTGAGTAACAACAGAACCCCTGAAGTGCACTGCTGTACATTAATAATAATGTCCATACAGCAGACAATTTCTGTTTAAAGAATGAGCCTTTGTAACTTGGTCAGTGGGATAATGTTTAAAGCGCTCTCCTGAAAGCAAAGGGAGAGCAAGCTTCTCTCTCATGTATTGTATGGAAAGAATTTGCCAGCTTACGACTACCCTCACGAGACCATCCAAATGCAATCATCTCCTGTTTTATCTCAGCCTCAGCCTAGGAAAAAAACACGTGAATTGTGTTCTATAAACTGCAGAAACAACTACAACATGAATTACCATTTCTGCAGAAACTTCTCCAAGCAAGTGCCTCATCCTGGCTGCAAATGGCTCCTGACAAATCCCTACAGCTTCATTTGTGGTCTCTGCCGCTGAGACCATTCCCTGCAGGATCAGCTCAGGTTGAGAGGATGCAGCAGGCTTGGTGAGCTGCTGAGGAGCACGTTGCCTCCAAGGGATGGGGTCAGCAGTTTGTGTCCTCTGCACGCTGAGGGACTGACTCCTGAAGCAACTTATAGCAAGCAGTTGCAGAATGTCAAAAGTGAGTCTTCAGAGAGTGCAAAAACTAACTTGAAAGAGCTTAACAAAAATCCTCTCTAGATTTCATTTCACATTCATTTTTAAGAGACAACTGCATTTTGTTTCTTAAAGAAAACAAAAAAAGAAGTGGATACTTAGCTGACCAGTAGGGTTTTTTAAATAGTTACAGGTTGCTCTAGATCACTAGTTTCTATAAATATGGGAATTATAATCAAGAAAATTTATTAGAAATACCTCATAGCACTCAAGGTTCAAAACAAGGCATTTTAAACAGGCCACAAAAACTTATTAAGTTCCTTTTTGCATCATGCAAACAGTTCTTTTTCAAAACAATTGTACATATTTAAAATATCCTTAAACAAATGCAACTGACACAAAAGTTGCATTCATAAATATAATGAAAATTGTTTTCAACCTACCTTGGAATTGCGTAAATTTGATGGTTCCCATCCTCTCTCCATTTCTGAAGACAACTTCACCCTAAATAAAATAAATAAACATCTTAAAAGTTTTATAAATCTCTCATAATATAGCTTTTCATTAACATCTTAATTTTCCATTGACTATTAAAATTACCAAAGCAATGCTTAAATTCTGAAGACAGCAGATTCAAACAGATTCAAAATAACTCAAGAGCACCTCCTTAAAGTCTTCTACAGATTTCAAATGGCCTTAAAAAGTTGGCCAGTGTTACCACCCACTTTTCATTTAAAGGAAATGGAAGCACAATAGAGCCAGAAACTTACTGAATTTCAGAAGATGAGAGAGATGCAAACAATTGATTTTTACTGTTTGCTTTATGAATGATATGCAAAAACTTTCAAAGATCACACAAGAAAATAGTTTTCTACTTCATTCATACATCATACAGTTCTCCAAAATGGCTGTAGAAACTATTTATCTTATCTTATCTTATATACTTAGCCTACTAGATTATGGATACCAGTAGCTCCTATGGCTTGGTTTTCTCTTATACCAACATGTGTGTCCTAGTATTCATTTAAACTGTAATGTCTTTAAGTCAGTACTACCATCTGCGGTGCTATACACTCTTCTCAATATATTGGTCATGTAATGCTGAAATCTCCTCACATATTCCTAGGAAATTACTCCCATCTTTTATCCCATCTCTTTGGATTAAATTAAGAAAAGATCTTGTTAAAATTCCTCCTTACTTCAGCTATTTCATAATTGAGTATGAAAGAAGAAGGTTTCACTCATTTACAGTAGGTATTTGTAATATTTTGAACCTGTAGTGGAGAGCTGAGTGATTTTAAGAGATTGTTGTTCTACTTCATCCCTGGTTTGGCTTATTAACACCATCTCTGTAAATCTTTGTTTTGGCAGAAATCAGAGTAAAAGAAACCAAATGGTAAACCTGTGAGGCTACAATACATTTCTCTGTGCCAGCCTGTCACTTTTTGGATAACCCTTTCTAGTCACTGAAGGGATGCACTGAAGGCCTCTGAAATACTGAAGTCAGGCTCCTGCAGGAACAGTACAAGAATTTCATAGTAGAGCACACTCGCCTCCCCCCCATTTTCTGCAAGCCACAAGACACCATTTCCCTTCCATAAACAGTAGAAACCTTAAACAAGTGTAAGCCACATTGTGCTAAACTTTAGGAATCGAAAGCCCTGATCTCCTGCCTACTGTTTAAAAATAAGAGAATAATGTTAGAAGCAAAACAAGTGATATAAATAGACAACAAAATGTTGAATTAAATTTCATAAATTACAGCAATGCTAGAAAGAAATAAGCCAATCAGTGTTTCAGAAACATGTCTTTAGGAATTATGTGCTGTTTTATGGCATGAGAAGTGAGCTATAATCTGATGATATTCTACAACTCACATCAAGTCATTTCTTTGCTACTGAGACAACCTACCATGAGATTTAGCTGGAGAGTTTTCTTCTTTACACTTGAGAGTCATAAATTACTAAAAGTGTTTCTTCTTTATTTAAAGTGGCGGATGTTTGAATAATAGATATTACTGATACACATATTAATATGAGACATTCTGAAAGCCAGTCAGAACTATTTCATCCTTTCTTTTCATCTCACCACACACTCCGGCACATGTGCCAGTACAAATTGCAGTTTATGGTGCGACCCACCATAAGACATAGCTCTTATGAAATCCACGTGAGTATAGCAATGCATAAAATCCTCTTTTACCTTCCATTGTGTTTTGGTGATGTTACATATGCATATTTAGATATTAATTAGCAAAAGGACCAGTGATTACATCGAATTAAAGAAAATAATGGAAGTAATTTTATGCCAACTTCTTCAGAACATGATCATCATATTAAAAAATATTTCTTGATCAAGCAAATATTTTATTTCAAGAGATGTAAAATAAGACCTCAGTCCTGAACAAGCATTTGAATCAACTGCATAAGCGAATAACTTGCACTTAGAACAAACCCCACATTTTACTATATATTAAATATTAATTAGCAAAGCCTCCCTCTTCCATTACACATAGGTCATCCCAATGGAGACCAACAGAAACCATACTAGTATCTTGGTGCCTATTTAATTTTCTTCAATCTACCATCTATATTTTTTCTTTCTTTACTAGTTGTAAAAGTGAATGCCAGAGTAAATGCCAATCTGCCCAGCTGATCTGCCAACTTTGACAGGCATCTTCACACTAGCAATGACCCTTAAAAAGCTGATGGGAAGGAAATAGAAAGTTTGTGGCTTGGAGTCCAACAGACAGAGATGTGAACAGACGGTGGAAAAGGAGCTGAATGAGCTCAGTCTGGCACAGTCTGGTCCTCCTGGATATTGCTGATGGCGCGTACAGCCACACAGACTTTCAATTTTTTTGGCCCAAATACATCCCTGTATTTGGGATTCATTGTAGCTGCGTAACTCATCATTCAACCTTACACAGGTGCACTTTATTTAGTTTTCCTAAATGTACTACCACCCCTAAGTATAAACAATACTAGTCCCACATTACAATTTAGGTGACTCGAACAGCAGAAATATAGAGGCTTATGTTGTAGGTTTTTTAGGTTTTTATTTGTTTATGTTTGTTTGTTTGCTTTTTGATACATCTCTGACCTGCTTCCCTTTTGTCTCTTTTTTTTCTTCCCTCAAAAAGCTAAAGTGCTTGAATGTTCTTTACAAATGATGAAAACCAGACCGGACCAAACATTTCAACAGCATCAATCTCACTTGCCATATACAAGGACATCATCTCCCTATTTCTTCTGAGTACCATGATCTTTTTTGTGCTGTTTTACAAACCTAATATTGATTTGTGTGCTTTGTTATACAGAATAACTGTTTCATCCCCTTAATAAAAAGACATTTTCTATCCACCTTGCCTGTAGAGTCTTTCCCTTTCATCTGAAGTCATTAGTCCTTTATTTGTGGTCAGAATAAGAAGTCCACATCGTCCATTTACACTTACAAATTATTAGCCAACATTAGATTTATTTCAGACACATGGGACTTCCCCTGTCTTTACAGCAGTCATTTGTCTCTGCTTGAAAGGAGCTGTGTATTATGTGTCTGTATTTTTTCCTGGTGGTTAAAAAGTAGGTATCTTTGCTATATTATGAACATGTCATTAAGCTCCTTTTGAGCTACTGAGCATTAGCATTTATTCAAATTTTCTCTTTTAATTTTTATTTATTAAAATAATTTTATATATTCTTTATATATTTATATACTATATAAAATTAAATTTGTCTAAGTTCTATGACATTTGCTGAAATCAAAGTGTACTTCTGAACTTGCAGTTTCCTTATTGGACGGTGTCCAATAAAAGTACAAGCCAAGGAGAGTGAGGCATCCCGAGATAGGAAACCTAAGAATTTGCTATCACCCAGAGGGCAGCTTACTGGCCTCCCACATTGCTCCTAGCTGTACAGCTCTACACCTACCTGGTGATAGCTCAGCATTCATCAAACCACTGTGTGAGCCGTAGTGGCCTACTAAATCAGCAAAATGCATTCAGTGGGATTTGTTGTTGTTGTTGTTGTTGTTTGGGGGATTTTTTATTGCTTTGGCAAGTGGGTGATATGTTGTTTATGAATTGCTGAACCAGAGCCAGCACAATGGAGCCCTGGAAGGATGCAGGTACTAGCAGAAGAGGGTAGGAGGAAGGGAGCAACTCTCTTTTAGCCCCAGATCCTTTCAAAAGACTTTCTGTTTTCATGCAACCCACACAGCCTGATACTCACGTGTTGCACTCAATTTACTCATTCAGGACTCCTTAGCTACTGACACACCTTCCCTGACATGCACAAAGCATCAGGCTGGGATTCTGTGGCTCTTGGTTCTGCAACCTGTGGGCAGTGAAGTGCTACACACTGCAAGTCATATCCTCTTCCACCCTCCAAACTTCATGTCCAAGACAGTGGTGTTTATAGAGAAAGGGAATATAATTTATTCTATCTAACAGGCTTTTAGCTATGCAAGTATAACCTCACTTCTGAAACAAAACAGCAAACTTCCAGCTGAGGGCAGCTTGTGCACAACACTTCTGGTGTCAACCTAGTTATATCACTCATTCAGCTGCAGACAAAAAGCTAAGTACAGGAGTTGTAAGCAGAGTGCAAGAGAGGATACCAGAGAGACAGCAGTGAAGGTGTAACCTCATGTGGGACAAAGAGGTAACCATCATATTTGGATAAATGAGAGGAGAGCAGGAGGCAGAGGGTGACAAAATTTAAAATGCTCCATCAAATCAACAATGCTCCTCAGTCCATGATTTTATATCTTTAGACTACCATGGATAAAGTGTTTCTAGAACATTTGAAAAAAACAGACTCAGTGACTGCTGCTTTTCAGGCCTTGAGACTATTTTCAGAAAAGATGTTTCCTTCAAAATTTTCAAGATTAAAGACTAAAATCTGAAATAGTTTACAATCCATTGGGATGTCTTTTCCCTGCTTGTTTTCTCTCTTATGACATTTTCAAAAAGCTTTGGGTAACTGAACACTGTTGTCTGGAGACCAGCAGAGCAGCTCAGATAGCAGGGTAAAGCATAGCTAAAAAACTGGTCTTGGCTAGCATTTTCTAAATGAATACCACCATTGTCATCTAAACAGAAATTTTTGTTCTAGACATGACAGAACAGCCATAAAATAGCAGGAAAAAAATGAACAGGTGTACTTCCATACACTGATTGTCCAACTGCACTGTAGCAAGCATGCTGTGTTATGCTTAAAAAGCACGCCCCCAAATTAGTTTCCAAAATACAAAAACATTGGTTTTGGAGAAAAACAATAGGGAAGAAGGAAGCTAAATTATTGGAAGAGAACTGCTGAGAAAAAGAAAAAATTTCTAGTAACTGTGACACTGATGGAAAAGAAGGAAAAAATTGCATTCATCAAATCCCTTAACATGGGAATTAGGAGGCACTCATCTATTAGGACTTAAGTCTAAAACAGAAAAATCAGTGATGTTTTTCATATTATTCCTCTGCACAGCAGGTAATGACTTTCTGAAATTTGCATTGAGTGAGGATTACTTATATATTTGTTTCGTTTAGAGTCAGAGGACTGGAATGTGACCCAGTCTACAGATCTCATGCGACACTTCATATACTATTATGTAGCTCCTGTGACCTCTTGGTAGTCAGACCGGTAAGTGGAAAATAATATCTCAGAGATAGCTCAGAGATCAGGAAATATTAATGATTTTTTAAATAGGTTACAGAAACTGCTCCCATATGAATGAAGTATGGGATAAGCAGATGTACAGGTTCACATCAGAGGCAATTTAGAAATAAAGAACACAGGAGAGAGATATAGAGATATAGAAGTTCCCTTTTTTTTTTTTTTTTTTTTGCCTCCTCCATGGCAAATCTGTTCTGGGCAAAAAACCCAGCAATTTTAATAAAAAAGATGAGCTCTGTGTCTGATATTTGCCAAGATCTTTGTTAGCATCAGCTAATTCAAGTAGTCTGTGACATTGCCCATTGTATTTTGCTTTGGCACTTGTCTACCTTAAATGCCTACTGAATAAGCAATAGAGTTTCTCAAAATTAAAAAAAAAAAAATCCCTGGTCTATGAAACAATTACTCTAGACTATCTTGAGTTAAAATAATTTCCCAAAACCAAGTTTCCTAAAATAAAAAAAAAAAAAAGAAAAACCTACTGTGCATTTCCTTATATCATGACAGCAATGAGTTGTATTTCACACCTGGGCTGGAAGAAATGGAAACTGAAAATCAATATCTATGGTTTCAAATTAAGTACACCATGTTTATGTTCCTATCATTCACATACATCCTCAATCTAGGATCATGCGGAAATACAAAGTACTGGAAGCCTTACTACATGGTTTCATCATGCTGCCACTACACTCCCTTCTAAATAATGAGTTTCAGTCCATTCAGCCTCTTCTTCCAAGGAGAGGGGATTTTTGGTTTTTTATTTTTATTTTGCCTATCTCCCCTCTCTAAGCCTCTGTTACAATTTTATTTATTGTCTGACAAAGACATAACTGAAAAATGGATGCTTTTGCTGTGCAGAAGGGGGCCTCTATTTGTAACTAATTTTTTTGCTAGCTGATCTTTACCATATTTCAGGCAGAACTTCAACTCTTTTTTTTTTTTTTCCCAGGAAAGTGAAGGAATCAGAAAGGGAACAGACAGAATTTCTTTAGTTATTTTTTTTCCCTCCATCTCATCAGCATCCTCTCTCATCAGTTGTCACTGCATAAAAGTGTGCTGCTGCAGCACAATGACATAAGCCCAGACGAAGCTGCTCCATTAGATTAGCATTTAGATGCATCTAAACAATTTTACACAGCTATGCTGAAATGAGACAGCACAATCATAGCATTTCTTTCAGCACAGCAAGCAAAGGCATCATTTACAAACATCTGAGCAATCCGTTTACACACAGAAGCAAGACTAAGGGAATAATGTCCCTGACTAGGTACCAGCAATTCATAAGCAGCTGAAAGTGGGGAGAAGAGGATGCTTGCCAGGAAATCATGCATCAAACAGTATCGGACTTGCTGGCCATTGAAGGTGAAGAAAGATGAAACCTTTATGCTTTATTACTCATTAATGTGCCTTTACATATTCATCTTGGACTCATAGCCAGCGCAAGGCAAAGAAGTGAGATGCTCTTTTATCCTTTATGGCCATATCATTTTTACCCAGTGACAGAGTTTTTGGTGAGCCATCTCTGTCTGTGATCAGGTAAGCTCTTGTTGGACATCATTAGTGGTCTTAGGTTTAAAAGCATGGCAGGAAAGAAATTAAAATGAAACATATATACTTGAGAAGCTATTTTGCAAGTTTTTGTTATGAATACTTCAGAAACAATATGACAGGCCCTGGAACAGCGTGCAACAAATGCTTACAAGTCAAGTGATATATATAATATATAACAGCACTGACTGTTGGTATTTAGTCAATTTCCTGATCCATGGTTGGCTTCTGAAGCATGAGAAACGTAATTCCTTTTCTCTTGACTCAATCTCTTCCAGGAGTGTGTAAAAACATTGATGTAAACAATCTGCCTTTCAAGGTGGCAAGAGAAAAGGAAACAGTCTGAAGCACTGGGACTAGGAACTCAAGCCCTTCCCAGTGTGCATAAAAGAGTAAATATGAGCTGCTGAGGTGATGCTCAGAATTGCTCTTATGAGGTTGAGTCCCTGATGATTTCAGTTTCTAGCTTTGTGTGTCTGTAGAAACAGGGTAACAGCACATTATCTTCCACCACTATGTTTTTTTTCCCCCACTGCTTTTGCAAGAATGAATCAGAAGAGATGGCAAAAAGCCTTTTAAGGACACCGCATTAAGCAGCAGTTCCATCTCTTCAACAGTGCAATTTCATATGATGTTCTGAAGTAATTTCTTCCATTTTCTTTAAACTACATTAATCTCAGAAGAGAGAAGAACTGCACAGGATGTATTACATTTGTTCTGATGTTGAACCGAAAGAGGGCAGGATCCACTGCCTCCACCTCCTGCCCAGGCTCTGTCACATTTGCTGGACACAGATTACTTTGTTTACTCCACTCCTTCTAAAGAGCAGGCGGCCTCTGTTATTAACAAGGGTTTCATATCCAAAGTAGAACACACTGGCATTACCCATGTGCAAGTGCTGAGCACGGTATCTTCAGACTATTGTTTTCTAACTGAGCAACCTTAATTCAAAACCGCTTTAAAGGGGAATGAAAAAAATTTACAAAGACCAAACATCTTAACAAATCTCTTTCTAAGTATGTATACCTGTCAGTCGTGGATGATTCTCCCTACTGGGAAGAGAAGAGACTATGATAGCAGAGTCATTCCCAGTGTTACACGGCTACTTTGCATCTGAAAATTCCCCTGCAGGCAGAAGTGTAAACTGACTGACCAGGGAAGAACACTGAAAGGTGTTGTTTTTGTAGAGAGCAGCCATCTAGGTCTACAACACTAACACAGATTTTCCCTCTTTTTATGTAGTACAAGCTCTTACACATAAAATCTTTAATTCAATATTCATAAAATGTTTCCAGTGATTAGAGTATTTTAAACTTTTTTGGCAAATCAACTAAGACAGTTTAAAGCACATGGGAACTGACTGTCCAGGACATTTATTTTCTAATACATTTCCCAATAACCATCACTGAAATGGGTCCATTTTTCATTTCAGAATGAAACACCAATTTTTGTTCATCTAAATTTACAGCAAGCTTCTAACAAACTTTTAATTTAGCCCAGTTGTAGTTTTGGCTTTACTTGACAATTGCCAGAATTGCTATGACATTTAAGATGTGTATTTCTCTAAAACTAAAAAGCCTAGCCTAAGCTATTTCCAATCCTAGGACTCTCAGATTTACTTTTCTTTAAAATTTCAGATTTTGTCTATATTGCTATCAGAAAAGACTCCTGAAGACAGCTATGTTTGATGATAGTGAAGTAGAAGTTTCATCCTCTTTCCTTTCTTCAGCACTGCATGGCTCCAGGTGATGCTTTCATCAGCATCAAATTCTGACTGAAATCTGCAGAGAAGAGCATTACCATTGCTGAGCACAGAGATTTGAACAGGCTTGGCAGGGGCATGAAGAAGATCTGACCAGCATATTTTTAATAAAACCAAATTCAGACCTTTTCATTGTCCATTTTAATCCTTCAGGCTATTCTAACCTGTGCCAACGACCTGCAGAGAGTCAGAAAGGTATAACTAGAATAGTTTTGACTCTTTAAAGATTCACTGTTTATGTACATGTAGCAATTTTGGTAAGGAAAGATGGGAGCTTCTTTGTAAAACACTCAGATCTGAAGACGCCAAAGAGGCTTGGTTTGTCTTCTGAGTGATCAGTGCCATATTCCATTAGATCCTACACAACACAGCATCTTTCCAGCTGGCACAGGTCACAGATGTCAAAGGTGTAGCTCTCTCCAGACACCATAAAGCATGCTTAGAGTAATGGTGTTACTTTGGGATCACTCTTCCTACACTTTCAGAACACTAGAGTTAAATCTTACTGATACTTAAATATTTTCCCAATGTGATTGATGCTTTTAAAAACTTTGGTGAAGTACTTTGCTGCTTTAAATACATTCTCTGCCTAAAATTAATTAAGAATTAATGTCATACTAAAAATTTGAGACCTACCTAGTCACTTAATAGATAAACAGTGTATTTTTCAATGAAATATACCACTTGCAAACTCTTCAGGATTCCCTATGGACACTTTGACAGAGATGAAAACAAGACAACAGATGATATTCCCTCATTACCCCTCAAGTCATACCAGCTAATTTGTGGAAATTAGGATAAAAGCAAGTTAATGAAAAGCGAGTCCTCTTTGGTTTTCTTCTAACTCAAGGTAGTGTTTAAAGTCCAATTAACACTATGAAATAGTTACAGACCAGACTTGCCCCCCAGCATTTCCACAACCAGGATGTTATCTATACCATGTCCTGCAGACTAATTCAGATGCACCCAGGTAAATTAACTGGTAAATCTACATAGGAAAACAAGACTGGTGTCAGTCTAAAAGTACAAGCAGATTCCCAGACTATCAAAATTAGTCTAGGGAATTTCCTTCCTCAGCTCAGACACCACTAAGCTGTGAAGCTCCTTCTGGACAAAAAAGCCCCAACCAACCAAAAAAAAACCAAACCAAAAAAAAAAAAAAAAACAAAAACAAAAACAAAAACAAAAACAAAAAAAAACAACCAAAAAAACCCCAAAACAAACAAGCGGAAAAAAAACCACCAAAAACAAACAAACAAACAAAAACAAAAAAAAAACCACAAAAAACCAAAAAACAACACAACCCAAAAAAACCAACCAAACTAAAACCAACCAACCAACCAACCAATCCCCCAACCCCCAAAAAACCAAGCACAAAACCAAACACAACCTTCCCCCCCCAATATTATATATATATATATATATATATATATATATGTATATGTATATAAAATAAAAGATTTGCAGTTGTTTTAAAAGTACTGCTCTCAGTTCTTGTTTCAAGAGGACCACAGGCAGAATCAGAGTTGGTAAATTTGGAACTGGAAGGGAATTAGGGAATTACTACTCATCAATGCATTTCATGGAGCTATATTCATATCTAAGCTCTTGGACTTATAAAACTCACTATTGGGAGCTTTTTTACTTACATTATTTCCATCAGAGGACTGCTTCTGAACATGAATCTTATCATTTTAAGTTTTCCTCTTGCTTTCAGGTTCTCTTATTATTGACCATATGCTTACCTTTAGCCTGGCAATATTATTTGAAGGAGATTTCCCTGTTCTTTTTTTAAATTATATTTATGCAGAGAACAAATTGTTCTCCACACAGTAGCCTAGGTATTCTCAGAACTGCAATAGGGAGAGGAATAAAAAACAGCTGAGTTATCTTTCCATCACAAAAGTTGATTTTATATAGGAGGAAGATTTTTACCTAGCCAATCTGAAATGTTTCTCTCATGCACAAACTGTATTGGAATTTCATGTTCCAGAATGGAGGCAGGGATTAAATTTCAGTGTCCTGAATGTGAGACTGGAGAGGAACCATTCTGGGCTGCTCTCTGAATCTCAGACACCTATGCTCTATTTAAATGCCTCTGGTATGCCTAAAGTAGACAGACAAACGCACTTCTCTGATAATTGCCATTCAATTTCATTTGCAATGAAAAGGAAAAGTGGGATAAGTTTTAAAAGACTTACAAAGAATGCTGGAAAATAAGAAAAAAACTGCATCTTTTCAGTGGAAAAAGAGTTAAAAATCAGTTTTCAGACTTCATAAATATTTTATTTGAAATGAAAAATCTATTTTTTTTGAAACTGCAAAAACAATTTTCTACATATTGAAAATACTGATATATTTAAATTTTGAAAAAAAGTGTGCGTGCCTATCAAAAGACTGAGCATGGCAGAATACCACTCAAAAGAGCAGATAATCTTTACTGACTCATAACTGCACTCTTTAGACAACAATGCACACAAACCTACACTCATTCCCCTAATTTATATTCAGAAAGGACTGGACGCATTTGATTACAAGCTGAGCTTTTATTTCCCTCTCAAGAGCAGCGCCCTAGCCCCACACCCCTGAATCATACTGAGCTGGGCTGAGCTGCTGTTTGAGCCCCAGCAGTGCTCTAGCAACTGAGCAAGCTGATGCCAGCATAAATCCACTGGGATTGTAAATCCACTACTCTTGGCAGCACCTTAGCTTGTGTTGAAGGAAGTCCTGAAACTGTTCTGCAGGGCAGTTGAACTGATTTTAAGCTTAGATTTTTCAAGGCAAGCACAGAGGCCCAGACCTTGCTGTGCCAGTTTTTCTATTCCCAGTGAAAGAGAAGGTTGCCTGATACTCAAAAGCCTTCTTATCAGTTTGGCTGCTTTTTTCAGCCCTGTTGAAGAGATCAAACCATCAAGATCTAGGAAGCTTTAAACTTGGAAGAGATCTCACTTGAAAACAAAGAAACCATTGCTTAAAAATGCAGTACCCTTCATTTTCCTACAAAAGATCCAGCACTATAAGTTCCAAATAACCATTGTGAGTTGAAGCTCATGCTGACACCTCTGTAATTAAAACATTCCAGCATCAGATGCTTGGCTTCTTGGAGAGACAACAATAATATCTAAACAGCCTGAAGGAAGACAAATGACAGAGTCCATTATTTTCTCTGGCTATCTCCAGTATCATAACCTTTTCCTTATCTTGGTCAACACACTTGCACTGAATGGAATGGGACTAAATTTCTTTTTCATAATCTGACAAACTGCACTGCGCTCTGAAGAATAGCAGCAAACCCTGTACTCACAACTGCCCTTAAAAATTAGTTACTTCTATTTTTTAATTCTTGTCATCAATCATCTATGCTAATTGGCCAAGTGTATGGCATGCCTATAGAGTATTAAATGCCCCAAAATAACTAATAAGAAGCCTTTTATTTCATCTATTTCAAATGAAAGTGGTATTAGAATAAGAAAGTATTTCCTTCTCTGCCACTGGCATTCAATTAATATTTATGATGTTTTTCACTATATTGCAGTGGTATGACAATGTTGAATCCCAGCTAGAATGAGGATATAGCACTTAAAAGGAGATTCTACTCTCTATCACTCATAAAAGGAATTAATAATTGCAAAACAGCTAACAATTGCTTCTCAAATTAGATCATATTTATCTTCAAATTCTAAGCTGGAAAAGGAATATCTTAATTTGTAGCAATAACTATCTTTTAAAACACTAATATGGTGAACCCATTTATTAAATATTTGTAAAGCTTTTTTATGCACGGCACTAATGTAGACTGATCAAAGCATAAGTAATTAATGGACAAGAAAGCAATCACTGCAATAGTGGAAATCTTATTAGCATACAAATTATGTTGTTTCCAAAAACTCAGAATACTCATATAAGGAAGATACCACTTCTGCTAGACTATTTTTCTGAAGCCTATAAGCCAAGTTAACTTCATTGGAAGGGCCATATTGCTGTCTCTCATGGTATCAGTAAAAGCTTTACCCTCTGCAGAGGGTAGGAAATGATTGGGAAGTTTCAATGCAGATCTGGGTATTAGGTGGTACTGCTGGGCTATGTTACTGACAATATTGGATAAAGGAATTTATGCAACATTGTTTTTCAATCTTGTTTCTCTCTCTTTTATCACCATCCACCAAATAAGGTGCATTGGTAACGCCTAGAGACAGAGAGGGCTTTATCTCTGTTGCTTTTCTCTTTCTTCTCACCAGAAATCTTCCCTCTGCAACATGGCAGGAGGAATATACAGGAGCAGAAGAGGTGAGATGCTTACTGCTGCTGATGTGACTTTTTTGAACCCAGTGTATTCAGAAAAAGGATTTTGCTTACTAACCCCTGACAGTAATTTTTGTGGCTGCAAGCCAGGAACAATTTCCAGCACTCTCTGACATATATCCCAGGGTGGGCACAGTCTGTCTGACAGACAAAGACACTATGTCTGTACTCTTTTCTGCCAGGGTATGTTCATACTCTTGAAAAGAGAGACACAGTGTTCAAACTCTTATATTTTAAAGACTGAACTTTATTTTGCTCCCTGCGTAGTGCACACAGGGAGTAGTGGATCCACAGATAAAGTTGTTCCTGGTTGCAAATCTTTTTATATCTAACCCCCAGAAGACTATCAATATCCTATTTAAAGGGGGTGTCTGGAGAGAAAATTAATGCCTCCAGTCATTCTAACCAGTATTTCATCAACAGCACCACAGAAAATATCAGAAGTCTTCTACTGACATTGGTGAAGTATAATTAACACAAATTTCTGTCTCAAGACAGCATTCATCTTCTTTTTTGTCGAAAATATATCCAAATGATGATTATTTTTATCCAGAACATGTACTACTTTATTAATAAAGACCATAATTTGTAGATTTTCTGAGCCTCTGAACATCTTTAAGATTTGTTCCTAGAAGTTGAGCTGCTTCTCACTCAACCAAATTTTTATTAATGGAATTTTCCCATGAAAAACAGTGGACTAAATATTCTTGATGACAGCTATCAAAAGAAACTTTCTTACTAACAGAAGTGAGACAGATAAGACTTTGTATTTTGCATGTGGATATCAGAGGTGATTGTAACATTTTAGTCCAAACAACATGCATTTCACATGGGGCTACGTATTCCCACTGAAATTTAAGTGTAAGGCAGCTTCTGTCTTTATTCAACAGTGCTTCATTTGTACAATCTGCACATGTTATAGAGCACTATGATAATTCTCTGTTTCCTCATGAGGAAAAAGAATGGTCAGGTAAGTATAAAGTATTCTCTATTTAAAAAGCTGTAACATAAAGTGTATGAAAATCAGTTTGACGCACCACACAGATATACTGAATATTACTTACAGGTGAGGAATAGGGAAATGACAGACAAAGTATTTTGCATTTTATTTGTTTATATTTAATGAAAAAATTGCAAATTCCCTGTCGCGATAGTTTAGTAGCCCACCACATCAAATATGTTCTAGGAACTATTACGCCATTTTTATATTACAGGGTTTTTCTCTAAAATTTTCCTTTTATCAGAAATGGTTTCCTGCAAGAATAACTCCAATTGTACCTTGAGATGAATCATCTTTAGTTTCAAATTTATTTGTGGAACCTATGGTAGGAAAAATGACTGTTTTTCAAATGCACAACCTCCTATTGGAGTTTTATTTTCAAATTTTCTGTATATCAGATGCTGTAAACTTTCTCCTAAATCTATTCTTCCCAACAGGTAATAGTCATAATAAAATTGTCCTTTTTGTTTCTTTTCGTATTAAGTAAATCAAGATTGTTTGGTCACTGTATGCAGTCAAACAAATTTGGTATATCTCAGCATGATGCTTTTCAGGGAGATATGTTATGGTTCCGTAACTTTAGCCTTCCCTCTAATGAACTAAGGATGCTGTTGTATTAAGCCTTTCCCAACTCTAGGCATTTTGTTTCTTTCCTACTTTTATCTATTTTACCTGATTAGGTAAAGAGAAAAACAACTGAACAAAAATACTGTTGCTCAATATTTGAAATAAATAACTGTTTTCCTCGGAGCAAAGTACATTCAACAGAGCTACAGTCTTGTGTTAGCTCTCCTTTTCCCATTTAATCTACAAACACTGCAAAACTTCAGCAAGCAACCGATCCAGAAAAAGCTCTCATGTTTTGAAAAATCTGGCTGTTCATTTCAGTGTGCAGCAAACACAAGAGAAGTTTTTCTTTCAGACACACTGCATGAAACACCTCTCATTCAAAGGAAAGATCATGCAGATAGTTGTTATAAGAATATGCACTCAGTAAGAAAATACATTCAAATTCAAATATGTTGGCTACGCTTCAAACATGCTCCACAACAGAGCACTGATTGCTGTGTCTGACCTTCTAACAGAGCCCTCTCACTATGCAGCAACTCTTAGAGACTATCAGAGAATATATCTTCAGACAGAGTGGGAATTGCTGCCTATTCTGGAGCAGGTTTGACTCAAGTGCTGCCTCTCCATGTATCCTGGTTCACACAACCCAGCCCAAGCCCACTGATCCTGGGTTACTCTACACCAAAAAAGAGCCCTGTGAATGGCAAGGGAGCAATTACTCTCAAATCCCAGCTCCCACCAGAGCTCGTTCTACTGCCCAGCATGGAGGGTTTGCTGGTATTACAGAATCGTACAGGAAACAGCAACAAAAAATGGGGGAGAGCTGACAAGCAGCCCTGAAATAAAAATGACATCATTCTTTTTTGTGATATGGTGACATGACACCATTTTTTAAAGACAAATCATCTTTTTTTCTTTAATATCCAAGATGGCTAATCTGAAGAGAGTTATGACTGCTTCTGCTGAAACAAAGAGCACTATCTGGTTTTAATATTTCCTTTTTTTGCCTTTTTATAGCAGGACAGGGATATATGGCCTTCAAAAATTGGTGGCTTACAAATTACATCATCTTTAAACTTACACTTAACCTTTCTCTACATTGAAATCAGGTCAGGTTTTTCAAACAGATCATAAAAAGAGTGCTTGTCAACAACTTCCTAGGTGCAGCATTCAATGTTTTTTCAGCGTTTCTACAGAACTAGTAGGAACAAGCTTCCACCCTTCTCCTGCTGCTTTATAACCCTTGATAACCTCTTAGGGTTTGAAGAGTTTTTAAAAATGGTTTCCACTTAATCCGGACTTAAAACAAAACAAAACAAAACAAAACAAAACAAAAACACAAACCAAATTTGCAGTTTCTTTATGGTGACATATGTAGAACTTTAAAACGTAAAAAATAACATTCTAGTTTTGCGGAGAATTTTGACACATCCAACCTTTAAAGAAATATTTTGTATTCTTAGTGTTAAAAGCTTGCCATCAGTGAGTACAAATGCATACTGATCACTGTGCATTTTAGAGGCACTATACAGCAAATGCAAGAATGACTTGAAAGTCTTGCCTTTATTAATATTATGGACCAACAAACTGGAAATAGTCTGCCAGTAAAGGCATCCTTGTTACCATACTTACAAAGAGACCAAGGAAGGCTGGGAAAGGTGCCAGCTATACTCACCTACATCAGTGGTACTACCCTCTTGAAGTTCATTTCAAGATTAAGCTGAAAACAACATTCAGGCTTTAGGCATGTGGAAATCAGTACAGGAAAATAGCCAGTGTTTGCCACAAAATAAGGTAGATCTGAGCAAACTAGCCTTCAAACTAGAGTCAAAATAGTGAAAAAGATAAGCAAAACTGCCCCATCTGTCTGGAGTAAGCTCTGGAATAACTTACATTGAGAAAACTCCTATCACACACAAATGCTGCCACTACAAAGAGATGTGAATTAATGAAGGGAAATTCAGAAAGCCACAACACAAAAGCAGCTTTTGCCAACATCATGCATGTCAGATACTATTTCCCCTCTCAGATCACAGTGTTTAAATCAATGGCCTCTCACTGCCACATAACTTCTTAACATATATATTGGTGGAGGAATTGAAATCAAAGTACATAGGGATTAATTTCCTGGGGAGGATTAAGACCTTTCCATCTGTATCGAATAGCTGAATAACAAGTAAAAGGAGATATTGTCACAAATATTTGAAAGAGGCAATCAGCAGACAAAAAAGCTTTTTCATTTAGGAATTGCAAAGGTAAAGAAGAGCTGGAGCAGGAGTAGCAGATTAGATCACAGCACAAAGGCTACAGGGAAGCAAAAGATAGTGCCATCTTGTAGTGGAAGAGAAAATGTAGATGTGACAGTAAGGTGCATATCCTGGGAGGGGAAAGGGTTCAAGGCTGTGCACCACAGCATCTTCAGAGCAAACCATCCACATTTGAGAACTGCAATCAGTGTCTAAGTCAAAGTGATGTCTGATTTCTGAATAGATTTATTTTGGCTGCCAGTGAACAAAAAGGTAAAGGGACATAAACGTAAAGTTGCATTTCCCTAAAAGGTTGTGGTTATTAACTCTTCTAATTTTTATAACTGAAATACAACTGAAACAGCAACTAAATCCTATGAATGTAAGAGTGATTAAATATTATTATCAAGATGATGTAATTAATTTTTAATTGAGAAAATAAAAATAATAATACTTTGACAGAGAAAGATAGCCATCCCTCTTTTCCTTTCTTAAAAATCTCATTAAAGCACAAAGGAATTGGTGTGTTTGAGAATTTTTTTCACTTGTTCCCCTTCTTATATGAGATCAACTGCTGAATGAGATTATACTAGTGATACACATGGCATTTGGAGCAAGTTCTTTCTTAGCTTCTCTCACCTGTGTACTGCCAGGAGTTGCTGAGCTTGGTGGAAAGCAGTAGATGAAGTCAGTATGAAAGATAAGAGAAAATAAGGCTGCTGTGGTGCATTGGGATTGCATCACATACAGCTGCATTTTGTGACTGAGAGGAGTCCACGGTCTGCAGACCTCAAAGAACAAAGCCAACCAAAAATTGAAACACTTCAGTTTTATTATCTCAGTTTGAAATCAGGATGTTCTATGATTCTGTTATACCTTAAGATCATAAAAAACATGCAGTCTGCAAAAGCCTTAACACGTTTTATTTCAGAGGCAGCACTGCCTCGCCTGTCACTCAAGTGAGAAGCATGTCACAAATTAGATTTTCAGCCATGACAAGCCCCCAGGCAACGGCATGCCTTTATTGAAAAACCTAAGTCTGACATGCCTTTAATTTCACTGAGATGCATATTTAAAATTGTATAATATTCACATTTTGTGTAACAAAGTTTATTCTCTCTCACAGCTAACATTTGGGTTACTGCAAAACAGTTCCATAAAGAGGGGATACTAAACATTAACTCTATAAGGGAAATGTTTCTTTGCAAAACAAGGAACATACTCTTCAAAGACTTGATTCAATACAGCCCTCCACCAGCCCATTTGGAATACTCATTCTTAATATTCAGTGTGTTTTAAAGCACTTTACTTAAACAGAGCCTAACAGAAAGACCTGTATGAGCAGTTTGAAAGCCTCAGAGAAAATATTTTTCAGAAAGAAAATATGAAAGACAGCTATTCTGCCCCTGATACTTTTAAGTATAAGTAGAGAGAATATATTCTGAAGTTTTAAACATTTGGTTTCATATTACATGTTCCTTTGACTTACTGCAGAGAGATAGGCAATTTGATATTTGTAAGTGGGCAACACTTAGGATATTACAGGTTTATTTTATAATTATTATCTTTTTAATATCACACTTTTTTATCACTCATCATTGGGTGAGCCTTTGACCAGCTTACCAATTGATCAAAATCCATATCTAAAACACGCTATAAATGTATAAGACACATAACATGATTATCAAGATATACATAAATTTCATCATCCACTTTTCTGGGGAAATACCTCATAGATGTATTTCAATCAGAAACACAATAAAGTTTGCTTATGTTTAAATATATACTAAATATTAAGTTGCAAAATAAAATCAATATTCTAGGTGCTTAGCTGCATCTTTAGTTGCCTGAACATTTTAACAGCTGACATTTACTCACTGGTGCAACATAAAAATCCAGAAAACTAAAGTGCCCAGATCTTAAAAACCCCAAATGCCAAAACATAAAAAACAGATATGAAAAGAAATAATTGGCAAGGTAGTTACATTTTTCTTCCTTCCTTCCTTCCATCCATGTACATGCTATTTGCAGGAGTAGCTACAGAAATTCATGAGCCCAATGAGTCAGATGCCACTACTTAGGTTTTAAGGGAAAGTACACTTAATATTCATGATTCATAACAGCTACTTATCCAAATGTTTTCTGAACCACATCTACAGGGATTTCTGTTCCCTCTGTCACAGCTTCTTCCTTAGCCCAGGAGCAGCTGGGATGCATTTCAGAAGTGCTCTGGAGCAGGATCCCTCCCCTCTCCCGCAGGCTAAGGGTTGACTCAAATTGGGGAAATGGCCCCTGCTGCGTCCCTTGGGACTTGACAGATGTGCTATGGAAAACAGACTCAAAGCAGAGAGAAAGCCTGTACTTTGCTGTACACTGTTAAGAAATAACCACTAAAGGATGTCTTTCTTCCCATACGCTTTCCCCTTACTTTCTGCAAGAGGGAAAACTTGACACTAACACACATAGGTCTGGAACATTAGGCTGAAAGCTGAGCACTGAATCTTTTCTAGAATACTAATTGTAGCTCTTTGGCCTCTATAATATAACTTGCATCTTCAAAATGGAAACTAGCAAAAAACCCATCTAGATACAAAGAAATCCTAATTTCCACAGTGCCACAGTTTGCTTTTAAAGAGTAGGCTATAGGA
Organism: Cinclus cinclus; assembly: GCF_963662255.1. Classification (NCBI taxonomy): domain Eukaryota; kingdom Metazoa; phylum Chordata; class Aves; order Passeriformes; family Cinclidae; genus Cinclus; species Cinclus cinclus. The sequence goes on along the minus strand of NC_085046.1, from coordinate 90,752,946 downwards.
TAAATCTCATTAAAATTAATAGCTTTAAAATCACACCAAAAATCATGAATCAATTAAAAATTCCAAAATTTGTGATTGCATTTGTGATGCTGCTGAGGTCTACTCACAGAAATCAGTGTCTGACCCGGTGTTTAATGCTGTGTCAATTTGTTGTGCACTCGTCCAAAGGGACCAGCAAACAATTATCCCTCAGCTGTATGTGTAGCTTGACTGATTTATTTCTAGATGCAATTTAACTGATCTATGTGTTCTTACCTCAGGCAATTTATATTTTTAATCCCTGACCAAATTTTGTGGTGTCATAATTGCTTTTCTTTTATTTTTGCCTTGTCCTAGATCAACGAAACTGTCATAATGGAGAAGAAATTGTGTAGCTTGACACTGAGAAAAGATTTTAATTAAAAAAAAATAAAAAGGAAATTAAGTGACAAGATAGATATTTTGTGTCTGAAATGCCGGTCTTCAGCGTCGTTCATAATGAAAGCACCAGTAATAAAATGCGTGAGATTTGACTTAGATCTTAGAAAACTTAGTGTTAGGAATATCTAACAGAAAATGTCATTGCAATCACTTTTGTACATGCTCACACGCTTATCTGGTCTGCAGCAAACATCTGAGTTCAGCAGAACAAGAACCTTCAGGCTAAAGAAGTTTACCTCTGTCTCACAGAATTCACATTCAGCCTAGACATGCACTTCTGACCACTGAGACTTCCTTTCCCCTTTGTAACTCCTGAAGAACATTTTAACCGAAGCAGCTCAACACAAACATGGTGAAGCCAGGTAGTCACCAGGCAAATGCAGCAACACCACAGAGTATCAGAAAGCAGGTCAAGCAGTAGCACGCAGGACAAGGAAGCCACCCGAGGGAAAATCTTCAGTGCTTGAGACTCCACAAAAAAATCAACAAGCTATTTCCTTCACTGCATAGAGCAGGACCCTGTTCTTCATTGGGGTTGGCTGATGGAGGGAGGGAAAATTGCCAGGCTCTGGTGCTGTCTCTCACTCTGGGACAATATTCTTTGCAGTCTCTAGGTGTGGGTTTTAGCTCTGGCTGTTCTGCAGCACTCACAATGATGACTGCTTGTTCACAATATCACCCTAATTACATGGTCAAAAACAATTGAACTGCTGTCTAATTCAGCAGCCAGGATGAATGAGGCTGAACTGAAATTGCACAGGCAGAAGAATTTCACCAGAAGTTTTTGAGGCACAATTTAGGAGGTAGAAAAAGTGTAGAATTTACAAACTATAAAATAGTACCTCTATTTTTCAAATAGTTCCAGTTAATGTCTTGGCATTTATATAGCTAAGTTATGCAGACAAAAGCCCCTATGTCAATCCATCATAGAGGGAAAACCATGCTGATTTTTAAACATGCTATTATGGAGCACTCTTTCCTCAAATAATTAACTATAATCTCTTGATTTGTGTTGAGTTTCTCTTGAAAGAAACTCATTTTTTTCAATGTTTCAGTATTACAGTCGCAGTCAGAATTTTCCATGTCACCAAGCAGCATGTAGAGTGTACTCTGCAGTCAAGAAGAAACATCAGCCCTGGACAGCTTTATTTACACAATTTATGATAATATTTGATGGTGAGTGCACTCTTTATATTCAAATTATCTTGTTGGGTTGTTTTCATCTAATTACCTGTTATAACACATACTGATACTAAATAAGTAGCATCACACAGAAACTCTGCAGATTATGCTCATGAAGGGTAACTCAGCCAAAAAGTTTTGATGACATGTAAGTGAGAGAGCTGGGTACAGCTCTGCTTATCTTACATACACAAGATTTAATGTCAAAGCAGTTTGATAAGCTCTTGGATGAAGGGCAGAAATATTTTGTAGGAGAGAAAATAAGGTTTAATGAAGCTTTGGTTAGATGTTGGAGGCTGATATATAAAAATATAGATCCTGTTAAAAGTAACAACAGCAGAGTGATGTGTGAACCTCTTTATAAACCATGTTCTAAAAGAATGATCTGATTTCTGACAGTGGTTAGTAGGAGGCATGGTTATAAGTTTTGGTGCATTTGAGGCCAATGTGAATTACAAACCTGGAAAAATTACTGTCACACAGAAAGATTCAACAAGTGAAGCACAACAGGTCCCAGGCTTGATTAAAACTGTTCATAAAAAATGAGAGAATAGTCTGATTCCTGCCCGGTACTTTGGGTTCATATGCCAACAGCCTCAGCTGTCACTGGATATGAACCAGATATGAAGCAGGCGATAATGCAGAAATCAGAATCCTAGGATTATTTTTCTAAAATGTGTAAAATAGAAATACCTGAAAATTGTTCAGATGAAGTGTTTGGGGGGGAAAAAGTCACAAACAAAAAGGCAGCCTGCTTTAGTTTTCCAAGTGGTGCCTTTGGTCTTGGCCTGCTTTGTCATGGCAGAGCTGAAGGGGGGATGCAGCCCAAGCGGAGCATGTTGTTCTATACTGAAGAGGCTCCATCAAGGGCCCTGCTGCACTTTCTGCTTCATCACCTCCCAAAGATTTATGTGAAGAACTCCAAGGGGGAAGTTCTTCACATAAGGAAGCTCTCCAAGGAAGATATACATGCCATATACTCTACTGAAGTGCAAGATCTCTTTTGTTTTATGAAATCCTAAAAAAATAACTATCTTTTTGTGGCTTTAAAAGTGGCTGAATTCATCCTCAGCAGCAGCAGCAGCAGCTGAGAAAAGAACCTATGAGAAGATGTTAGGAAGAAGAGCAGAAGGTAGCAAATACAGAATTTCTAAAAGCTGACTCCAAAAATACTAGAAAACTATTTGAAAATGTACTATGCATTTATCTGTATCTAATAAATGCCTTTATAATACTTTTACTTTCCTGTGTTTCACAAAAATTTTTGCAGGCTCCAAGAATCTTATTTGCAACTGGAGCACCTCTCCAAGGAAGAAAACTAGTTCATCATAGATTGCCAGAAAAGACAAGCAGTGGTGTATGAAAATATAATCCACTGAACATCAGACCTGACAACCTCAGAGCATTTCCAGGCTAAGTCAGCTAATAACACCACTCTTAACACCGCTGCAGGTGGATTCACACTCAGCAGAATTCTACATTCAAATTAAGGAATATTTTTGCCTAAAGCTGCTGTAAAGATTAACAGCAGTGGAGAATGTATTAATTGGTGAAGCTAAAAACTCAGAAATGCTGCAGGCTGAACAGAAAACTAAGATAAATACATTTTTTAAAGTTAAGGGTTTTTTACTGGCCATAAAGTAAAAAATGCCACATTGCAAAATATTCCCCAAGGGAAAATTTTGCTTTTAGGTGCACACAAAAATTCCCATCATGCAAAATTCTAATTCTTGTAACATCAAGTGGGTCACTTTCTCTGAAGACAAAAAAGGCTTATTTTAAAAGATTTTTTGAATTGCCCAGTGATGGGGTAACCTAGATGAAAGCAGAATATCAATAAAACTTTGCCAAACAACTATTGAACAACGGAGAGAAGTACAATTAACCTAAATCAACAGATCTTTCTAAATGTGGTGCAAAAAGTGTCATAGAACATGTATATATTTTATTTCTTTTTTTTAGAGTATCCATAACAGTGCTGTAAAGGATAAATATAAGCAAGTTAGAATTAATTTTATACTTCAGAATTTATTTACTAAATGAACCTACTTTCAGATCTAAGCACATTTAGACAAGTATTTATCATTTATGAGTTTTACTCATTCTTTAAACACTCAAGAAAAGCAGATGTTGAAAAGATTTTAGAGTAGTATGACAACTCTTCAAAAAACAGTAGAAAACATATTCTTGAGATTTCGACAACTGGCTCATGAATATTCTTCCTATTGCTTCAGCCTTCAGAATACTATTTTTATGCTTTGAGGTTTCTCATTTATCTTTTTTCCATGTTTCATTTTCCCAGCCATCTGATACCCTGCACTGTTGAGCCGAAAGAATATATACAATGAGCACAACTGATCACCAAAATATTCAGCATTTCTTTGATTTACATGATGTGCACTTAAAAGTCACAGGCCCTTATAGTCATCACTAGACATTATTTTTAAATTGCTATACTCCACCCCATTATTTTAATCACTTGCAGTTATTTGACATCTGAGTCATGTAATTCCATATAGTACACTCTACATATTCTCCAAATGCTCTTGAACAAGCTCTTGAGCCTAATCATTCATTACTAACTTACAGCAATACACCTGATCAGCGCTCTTAAAATACCTCCACTAATTCCAGACAGCATCTCAAAAGAAGCTTCTCCTACATTTTCTGTGAACAAAAATTATTTTAGAATAAGGTTTGGAGTTATATTTGCAAATTGTTTATTAGAGCACTTTGCTAAGAACTGCCTCCTGCTCACAATGAAGCTAAAGGGGATTTGTCCCTGATTGAAACAAGAACAGGATCAAACCAGTAAAATCCTGTTATATTTTGCCTATACAGTGAAATAATAATACAATGAAAGTCTACTTAGAGAAGGGAGAACAGTAACACTAAAATTTTGCATCTTTATGGCACTTATGGTCCCAGAGGAGTCCTGGTGAAAAGCTAGTAAATAATAACTTCCTCATCCATCTGAAACCTCAGTGAGAGTTTTAGGTACACAGAACAGAATTACCAGAGCTGGAACAATCCCAAGGCAGCAGGGCTAACATCTGTTCTTGTGGAAAATAAAACAAGAACTGTAACTCCCTCAAGCACTCAGGAATTCAGTTTTATGCTATTTCTAAAATACGTTAGCTGCAAAATAATAGTGTTTTTTAACTCTAGAATTGTAAAAGAAGAGCATTTACATCCCAAATATTAAGCTAAACCATGTTCTTCTCTAGTGCTCTCTTGTAGGAGGGAAGAGGTATAAATCAGATGTAGCTGAGGAAAGAGTTAAGAGGCTGAGGCTGATGCATGATACCTAATCTTGCTGTTCTGACCAATGTGTCCACTTAGAGAATGTTGCATTTCAAGGTTCTGTTTGGTGGTTTTCATCCCCAAACCTCTGGGCAGCTGAGGGCTTGGAAATATCAGTGTAAGATGTCTTTGCTTGTAATTTCAAATGGAGAAATATCAGGCAGAAACAGTAGCATCCCTAAATTTGCCATACATCTTTTTTTCTTCTCTTAGGGGCACTGAAGGCAGGCATAATTATACCACTGAAAACCACTGTTGCTCTGGAATGTTCATTATTCACAGATTTCCACCCCCCCCACCCCCAGCTTCATTGCATCATCTGCAAATACACACCTGGAAGTATGGTTCAGCTGTGCCTGTACCAGCCTGAACCTGTAAGAGCCACACACCATCTGCTAGGTAACCATAAAAGAGCCTCTCTGGCTCTTCAAGACCATCAAGCTCTATCTAGTAAATACTTATATGGTCCAGCTACTAAACACATGGTTCATGCACACCTGGCTTATCTGGACATATTTCTGTGGAATTGATGTAATCTGTTACTGATCTGCTCTTCAACAAAGACAGTAAGAATCAATTTCAGGAAATGCACAGCCAGGTAAGATGTTCATTAAACTCTAAGCACTAATAAACAAATCAGAACTGGAACAAGAGACATTGGAGACTGGAAACTCAGAACGGTTCAATGGTGCAGATTAGAAAAGAGCCTTCCAGGAAATCTTTTTCCTTCCCATTATAGTCTCCTAAATACACATTCTCCTGCAGTCTTCCTTTCCAGAATCACTGTTAAAAAAAAAAACATGTGTGCAGGTTAGGGACATGGCTATGGATATAATTCCTCTCCAGGGCCTCTCCACCCAGAACTCAGACCCTGCTGATACTTCATCTGTTCCCTCTGCACTCAAGTTATTTCTCTCTTGGGGAAGGAGCAGTCCTCCTTTACAGACAACATTACTTGAAAGGGGCTTGAAATAATTTTAACCTGCACTATGTAATCATAGCTCTCTAGACAGTTGTTTGCTAGGCTGCTGTCCTGACTGATGCTATGTGCTACACCAGCAGCTACCAAGAACTGCAACTGGTCCCAGTGCAGCTAAAGCACTTCAGACCTTCCCTTCTCCATCACACTCCACTTTCCTTCTGCAATTCCCTTTACACCAATGTTTCAATCCTTTCTAGGGGGGTTGTACCTGCCAATCAGTGACAGAAATTGAAAAATTCCAAACAGAAATTTAGAAATTTGCAACATCATCAACACCACATGCCTTTCACCACATTTCAATTTTGTATAATTATTGCAGGAGAGACTGTCAAAGCAGTTCTTACAGCATATATTGCCAACCCTGAACTGTTTTTATGGACTTGTATATGATAAAGAGAAGTGCTGATGTTTTCTTGCTGATATGGGATCATCACCAGAGGTCCACACTGATCTATCATCTGCCACTGATCACAAGATACTGACACGGTTTGAAGTCACAGTACAGGTAGATGGAGCTACTCCACATTTTCTATAATTTTAGGAAATGGTTTTTCAATGGTACACTTGTTGCAAACAGGATATTTCTCCGTAAGTGTCTGTAGAATTATATCCTATCACCCTTTTTCAGTAGGCACACAACACTTCTTATCTCATATAAAAAAACCTTGAAGCAGGGCACAGGGCTTTAATGCCGTGATACAAGGTACACAACATTTTTCCTTCTTTTTCTGATAGATGGTGAAGAGGTGGCAAAGGAATCTACCTAGTAGTACTTCTGACCAAGCAGAAGAGAAAAAGCCATCTAATCATCAGAAAAAACAATGTCCTACTTATTCAACAGACACCAGAACCTGTAGTTCCATGTTGTCTGTCCAACATATACACATTGCCTGGTCTTTCAGTATCTTGTTATTTTCAAAGACCCCTATGTAACAATTTCAGACAAACCCAATGGTGAAGGAAAAAACTGTCGTGAAAAGTTGCTTCAAAACCATCAATACCGTCTCCCAGCTTAACTGCTGATCTGGAGCAGGACAGAGATTTCATAAATTTAACTCTTTTCTTTAGAATTTTCATCCTTCAAGGAATACAGACAAGAATAACAAAAAAAAAAAAAAAAAAAAACAAACCAAGGCTGTGGCGCTACTGAAATACGCTTGGTCTCTTTAGAAGCTTGAAGAGAACTACCCTGTGAAGTACAACTCTGCACCACTGCTCAGACAGTACAATCGCTTTCCCTTGAGCTTTGTTTCTTTATTATTTGTAGGGACTTACCCTCTTTGTCCAAAACGTATCAACAAAGCAGCTTCTAATGCATATTAAGCATTATGTTAAACACTGTCAAGATACAGACAAAATTAAATACAAGCAGAGGAAGCTAAGAGATATCAGCAAGAAAATGTCTCACTAGCTTTCCTATAAGTGAATGTTGTTCATTTATTTTCGTCAAATATCCAGCTATTAAAATGACAGATGCAGCAGTAAGTGTTCTACAACTTCAGACTAAAGCCTTTTTTATTTGACACCCACTATAACTATTAAATCGTCAACTGCTGATTAGCTTGAGGGCTAATCTTTGAAATGTCACAGTTAATTTCAGATCTCATTTCTAAAAGTTAGTATTTCCTTTTGTAGGCAGTTTTACACTGTTGGCAGATGAAAACATTTGCAATTAATTTTCCTAATGAGCAAACATTGTTTATGACCTTATGCAAACTTGCTGATGACGTAGTTTAGCATCTCTCTAATTTGAGGAGTCTCCTAAATGAACTGGCCACATAGAGAGCAAATTAGTTCATCAACCACCTGTACTGCTCTCGCTTGCTCATGGGAGTTGGATAATTTACTGGAAGTTGGAAGGGAGCAATGTAGTGAGTGAGTCACCTTATTTATCTCTTCTCAGGTAAATGGAGATTCAAGGAACAAGAAAACCAAAAATCTTTGCAGGGGGTCTTGCACACAGTCAGATCTCAAGTATTTTTCTTTTTCGTGCTACACAAGAAATGCCCTAACAGGAATCAAGTTCTGAAAAAATGAAAAGGCAAAGCAAGGCATTAAATTCAGGACAGCTCACACTCATGGAGTCAGGTGTAGAAAAAACCTGAGATTTGCCAAGAGTTGGTGGGGTTGTGAGCATGTGCATGTGTGTGCATACATTTATAGATTTGCCTGAGTATGTGTTTTTCTAGCTTGTTGTAGTCCCTCAAATCACCCAATTATGGTTAATGTCCAACAAGAAATTTTCAAATGCTCAAAATTAAGTTAAATTTGATTGAACATTCAAAAGCATTTCTCAGTAACAGATGTCTTTATAGTGTTAAGTATTCCACTGCACACTAAACCTTTATTGCCACCCTTTTTATAAAATTAAATGTTCTTTTAAAGCTCTATTCTATATTGACAAGAAATTGTTTGATTGAAATTTCTGCCCTCCCCCAATACTTTTACTATTCATCCTACCTCAACCATGCCAGCAAAAAAAATTAACTGCAGGTATAAATAGCTCCTGAGGCTTAATTCAGAACCGTTCATGCAAAATTAGCTGCAGTGATCAATGCTACTAACAGAAATGTTTGTTAGATTCCCATATGAAGCATAAGCTCATCCTGCTGAAGTCCATGCGAATTTTATCTGATTCTCTGCCAAAGACCGACATATTTTTTAATTTAACCATCTTGGGGATGTTATTTTTCCAGGATGGTATGAAATAATACTTTCTCCCTGTTCCTATTCCGTTACTAACACCTCCTGTATCTCTGAGATTCCTGTACAGCACTGTGGCTATTGAAGCCTGGAAATTGGAGGCAAGCTGCTAAGATAAATCTTCAAAAATAATCAGCATCAAAATACAAAGCAAACTTCATCTAAATAATTTTTCCAGCTATGAAATATGACTAGATGCATTCAAATGTGGGATGCCAGGGACAGACTTGAAAGCTATTTCATGGCTGTGGTTTCAATTGTGCAGCAGCTACTGTGATGGAATTTTATCCTACTGTGCTAGTCTCTGGCTGACATAAAAGGAAAAGACAACACTGTATTTAATTTTCTCACTCCTCCACTGCAATTCTTTTTCCATTACACAGAAATAATAGAAGGTCATAAGGATGAGAAATAAATTAACAATTTTGAAACTTGATTTATAATAACAGATAATAGCAATAAATGCAAGAAGCAGAATACCCACCCCTGCAACAGTTCAGGCATAAATCAGTGAGAATGGTAACATTCATAACTTCACATCAGCAACAAAGGTGAAGCAAACAGAAAATTACAGGAACGTATTTTTTAAAAACAATGTCGTGTTTTGAATAAAAAAGGAATTAAAAATTATCTCTGGCATGCACTGTATTTTTCCCACTACCTGGCTCCCCCATGGAACCAGAATTAACTTCTAATATCCTGAGAACAAATGTGGTATTTAATATGGAAGCCTTCCAGTGCCTAAAGGGAGCCAACAAGAAAACTGCAGAGTGACTGTTTACAGGGGGATGTAGTGATGGGATAAGGGTAAATGGATTCCAACTGAAAGAGGGCAGATTTTTAGATTAGATATTAAGAAGAAATTCTTTACTGTGAAGGTGCTGAGGAACTGGCACAGGTTGTCCAAACAAATAGTGGACATCCCATCCCTGAAAGTGTTCAAGGCCCGGTTGGATGGGGCTGAGAGGGGTTGGAACTAGATGGCCTTCAAGGTCCTTTCCAACCTAAACCATTCTATGACATCTTCCCAAGTACAATCAACATTTTTTTTGCTAACAAATATAAATACTGCTGTAATTTTAAGTTACTGTGTAGTCATCTATAGTCTCTACAAAGCGAAAAAAAAAAAAAGGGAAAAATGACCAAAAAAAAAATCCATCTATTCTCTAGGTGGATTTTAATTCGACATACACTAAATATTATTTGGTATCCTGAGAAAACAGCACTAATTCTTCACTAATTATTAAGCCTACAAGCTATATTATGGTAGCATTGCACAAAATAAAGTTTGACTTTTCTTCTTTTTTTTTTTAGACAAACAGCCTTGCTTTGGGAGAATAATTTTGACTCTGTAAAAAATTCTGCTCAGCTTTCACATGATGAACATGTTATAGGTAGAATGCTGTGAAATCCTATAAAATTGAAATGCAGATGTATACATCTCCCAGACATTTTTTTTTTTCCCCATCACTTTATCACTCTTTACTGATTCAAAGCAGCAACAGTTCAACAGAGACCTCAGTAGATCTTGCAAATCTAAATTACTTCCAGTGCCTCTACCAACTACGTCAGGGAACTCCTCAGACATCTAAACTGTGTCAAAAAAAAAAAACTGTGCAAATGCTTCCTTTCTTGTCTTCCATTTTCTGACACTTAAGTTATCAGAAAGAATGTGTGCTATTTGAGAAGAGGAATATATTTAGCAAAGAACCAAGACCTGGCACTTTATAAATCACAAGGGTAGTGTTGCATTTAGTTGATACAAATGTCTCTATCTGGATTAAGAAAAGTGGAAAAAAAAACCTCCTTCAAAATCCTTTATTCTGTTTATTTCAGCAACTTTCTCATTTATAAGTAATCTAGTGCTCTGATAACTAAGTAAATTAGAAAAATACATGCCATGAAAGCCAAGGTAGTCTCAAATCAAAAGTACTCTTCTTCTGAAAGCTGGTCATTGCAGAGGGGCCATTCTAACCCTGAAATGCCTTACTCAAGTAGAAGATGGCCAACACCAGTGAATCTGACTCCAGAACTGGGACATTCAGATTAACAAAACTGTAGGAAGATCCCTGCAGGTCTTGTTTTGCATTTCTCATTAAAAAATCCTTTTCCACCTGTAAAACAGTATCCAGTTTATCTATTAAAAATGCAGCAGATAGCTGTATTACTCTTTTCTGATAAAATACCAAACTTAAGTTTCCTTGCTCTGCATTCAGAATACACAAGAAATTTATATGGCAATCAACACGATTATAAGTCCTACAAGCCTGATAAGTATGAAGGCAAAATAATAGAAGGAATCAATTTGCTAAGGGGGAAAAAAAAATCCAGAAAGAGAGCAGAACCCTCAGGAATATTTGGGGAATATCCATAATTTCCCTTCAAATAGATTTCTGACAGTAGAATTAGAATAAATAACATTTTGTACTGAGTTTCTGATACATAAAAATAGGATTTGTCATGCCAAGTCTCTGGGCAATAGCCTTATCTGTTTTCTAAATGCTGTCTCCTAGAAAATTAAAAAAATAAATAAATAAAAAAGAACAGGAAGTTGAAAGAATGATACTCCATATAATCAGGAACCAGCACACTTCACCCCAAGTCTTTTCAAAATTGTTCAAAAAATTCCACAATCCCCTCCCCACTCAATGGTGATGTTTTCTATAAATAATTTCAAAGAAAATGAAAACTGGGAAACGGGATTTATTATTTATGACATGACATTGTTTCTGATATTATATTCACAGAAAGCATACAGAAAGATGCCTCTACTTAATAGATTTTCTAGTTTTAGATTCTTGTCTATCTTCTCTTACCTAATAAATAACAAAATAGTTTATTATTGGATGAGTTTTTGAATATTGATATGATTCAGTCCTCCCTTTTATTGCTTCCTGTTTTTTTCCAAAACTCGCTTTATATTTGGCATAGATACTCCTTACTAAAGTAATTTCCTTTTCCTGTTTAGAATAAGTTTTCAAAAATAAACATTAAAAATATTTATATTAAAATACATATTCTGGTAAAAGATATTAAATTAGATTTAGCACTCCAAGACTTAAAACTCATATTCTTCAAATTCCAGTGAAAGTTTTAAATTGGGTCACAAACTACAGCAATTTATTAGACTGAAGTTTAAAAAGTTTAAATGTATTTCTGCTAAGAATTAATCTGCTCCTTCATCTTCAACTTTCTGAACACTACAATGCAAAATAATTAATATTCTTCCAAAACTAGTTTTTTCCATGCTGTCTGGAAAAGCTTGAGCATTGTGTGTTGCAATTGTGCCCTAAGGAAGTGTGGTTGCTCCATATCTCTCTCAATAAAATGTTTCTGTGAATTACAGGTATAGGAAGCATGATCCTTGCAATTACCAGATTTGGGCTGTGCATTGTCATTATGACTTGGTTGACCAATGATAAAGAGAGATTACCAAGTACCTCAGACAAGTACTAAATACAGTGAGTAATCATGCAGTAATTTATTTGAAGACCATTATACCTGAGACAATAAAGTCAGTAAACATAGTTGAATCTGGCTGTTGAAGCTTTGATTCATTCCCTCCCTAAAGGGATTCATTCCTTCCTTTCTGCTTGTGAGGTTTTGCTGGTGTCTCTGAAACTAGTGAAAAAGAGCTTTCTTTCAATATTAGATTTTTTGGCTTTGATTTTGTTTGGTTGGGGGTTTTTTTTGTTTGTTTGTTTGTTTTCTTTGTTTGTTTGGGTCTTTTGGCTTTTTTTGTTTGTTTCGGTTTTTTTTGGGTTTTTTTTGTTTTGGTTTTTTTTTTTTTTTTTGTTGGAAGAAGCAGTGAAGAGTAATCAAGCAATGCTAATGGAATCTATCAATTTCACCATAACTGGCTGTAAAACTAAACAGAAGGCAAAAAGGACAAGAAAAAAAACAAACAAAAATTGAAAAGGAATTACATAGCAATATTAAATTTCAAGCCTACTGATAGATACCATACATGGAATAACACAGGACAAATATAATTGAGTCCCTAAAGGATCTGGTTCATACCTTTCATGTCTGAAAGCTTCATCCAGTCCTACTATAGATACAATGGAATAACAAATTATTTTACTGAAACTTTCAGTCAAATTCAGTGTAAAAAAAAAAGCAGAATTCATATTGTGCAAACAACTAGATACCAGCATTGTCTTGCCATATGGTTGGTTTTTACTTAGAAATTCTGAATTCGTTTCAATTACACAATGTCACAGAAAGCTTTTTCAGCAACTAACAAGGACACTGAAACGTTGAGCTTTTGCACCTTGCTGATTTATTTGTGCAGGCATTTCCTCTTTGAAGAAGTTTCTGACATGTATGACAACCTTAGTTCTGCTACTTCAACATGTTTAGATGTTAAGTGATATCCAAAACAGTTTAACATGGAGACAGAACCTGACCAGCTCCCTCCAACTTCCTCCATGCTCTTGCTGCAAGGAGATGCCCCTCTGTGCACCACTGAAATACCCTTTCCTTCAAACACTGTTTTCCTTACCTAGCCATATTGCAGACCAAACACACCTCAACAAAGCGTGTTCCAGTAGGTTCCTTGTTGCAGCTATTGGAAGCTCCAAAGACCATTTCCCCTGAAGTGAAGTCTGCTCATCTCTCTTGGTGAGCTCTGCAGATTCCTGAACACATATGCACCACTAACTTCAGACTAATGCTGCCTTAGATACAGTTAAGCAATTAACAACTTTTAAGACCACGCTCCTGTCCCTTGTTTTACTCTGCTAAAAAGCAGAAGTGTAAACAAATTCTAAAAAAACAAAACAAAAACAAAAAACCCCAAAAAACAAACAAAAAACAAAACAAAACAAAAAAAAACAAACCAAAACAAAAAATAAGGGTTTGCAATTGTACAGTTAAAATCAGAATGAGGATATTACTGTATATGACCAGTTCTTCTTAATTCAATGTGAGCATGCTTTGTACTTAACTGTGAAAAAATACAAATGATAAATAAATTTAAATCACAAATGAAGCATGTTGCAAGAATATCTAGGATGTACAGCCATTGAATTAGAGACAGACCTACTAACAAACGTAAATGATGGAGAGAAAGATGTATTTTCAGATCACATTCCAGCTACTCCTTAACTGCTAAAACATTCACTTATGAGGTCACTGCAGCTTGCAAAATCTGTAGTTCCCTTGAGACCACTTTGATTTGTTAATTCAGATGACGTTCATGCTTAAAAATCTGATAACTGAGGAACTGTACAATGTCATCCCTTGGCATCTGAAGACAATGAGCAAGACTGTCAAGGCAACAACATTAATTTTTAATATAAAGTGGAAGTGGAACCTCTGAAGGTAGAAGAAATACTGAGCTGTGTTTCTTTTTCAAGCATACTTAATATTTAATACTTGTTTCCACTACTGACACAAAATCACAAGCCTCCTGCTTCCCACAATTATCTGATGAGGACTTACCGTTACTCCAAAGAACCTGGTTTCATTCATAGCATTCAGAAAAATTTTGCCAAGTTTGTGATTTGTGTAGTTAAAATCTTCAATCTTTTGGTGCTTGTTGGTGGAATTAAGATAATTCATCGCCCGCTGTAGGGTCCTGGCAATCACCCATATTCCATCATAGGCATAACCATGAAATTTGCTGGATTGCCCATCACCACGTTTAGCATTGTATTCTTTTTCATACTGCTGTGGAGTCTGCAGAAGAGATTAAATTCAGTTTTACCTCAATACATAACATTTTACTGAGTTGAATCTAAACCAACACCTCAATCTGTACTATCCAATTTAGAGACGTGCATAACTAACACAGAAAAGGCCTCCAAAATAAAAATTATGAAAGAAAATAAAATTCAAGAAACATGTATTGCCTGATTTAAAAACTGCTGGTGAGATTGGGACGCAGAACTAGAATACATATGGACTGAAAGCAGATGTACTGCCTCACTGTATAAATGACAACTTGCTTTATTTTTGTACTTTTGTACAAAAGGCTCCAGTTCAAACAAAACTGTATGCTGATGAGCCACAATACTAGAACAGAGAATAAGTCTGTATCCCTGTAAATTAGTGGTCTGATTACACTTTATAGGATAACACAAATCAAATAACCTTTACATGAGCAACTATTTGCTCAATACGAAATTCTGAGTGGCAATTTGTCTCTATTTTATAAGTTCACTTTGTTCTGGACGGCGTGCTATCACACGACGAGTTGGCCTTCACTAAAGTTGCCTTTCAGGATCACTCAGCAAGGCATGAAAGGCAGATGGAAAAAAGATAAAACTCAGCAAAATCAGGCATGTTTATTTATTGGCCAGTATTTGTATGGATTTGTTCTGTGATAAAATTTAATGTGCTTTATTATTTAAAGCAAGCCTCACCTCCTGCCTCCTAGTTCTGAGAAGCACAAATCACCATTCAAATTGGCTGTTTGCAGAACAGGTTTAAATATAAGAATTTTCTGTTTCTGTGCTCAATTATTTAACTTAAAGTGACACAGCACATGATACTAAAGACTGTAATTCAAACTTTAATGTATATTTAACTATAGTGCTCATACTGGGGGAAGAGGGTAGATTTGAAGCAAGGGACTTCACTGCTTTCTTATCCTGCAGAGAATTAGATTTTATTTTCAAATATTTAAAAACTGCAAACGAGTGGAAAGCGGTGAAACTAACTGTGATGACTGCCAGGTCACTTGGTATAAGAACCCTTGAGTTTCATCTCCCTCTTCGGTGCTTTACTTTACAGCAGTGAGAGAACTGAGGGTATAATAAAATAGATGGAAGAAAAATACTAACCTTTCCTGATATAGTCTTGTTCGTTTTTGAGCTGAGAGGCTCAAAATCCACTCCAATATAACCTTCCATGGCTGCAAGAAGATTTTTGCTGAGACACTGTGAGGAATTAATCCAGGATTCCCACCAAAGATTTTCATACCAGCCTGGAATAATCCACTGATATTTGCTGCCATACATTTCTTCATCATAAGCCTGCAAATCAGAAAAACAGAAAATATAATGGACATTGTAATGGAGGTGTTGAACATAAAACCAATTGCTTTTTGTTAACTTTTTTCATTATTAATGAATTTATGGTGTAATCGAGGTAGACAAGTATTTTTAACAGTTTAGAATAATTACTTGCTAATGACTTTTTTTTTAAGACTCCTGACTTTAGAATTCAAGATATGAGAATTTACTAAACCCTGTTTTTCTTTCAGTTGATTATTTCTCAAAAAATAGAAAAATGAAACTATTCTAGAACTGAGGGAGTTAAAGAGGAACACAAACAGAAGGCACAGCTTTCCACAGAAAGTTCTTCATAACACAACTATTACATAAGTGATAGAACCATCATGCTACCACATTTAAACTAAGTTATTATGACACTTAAGTCAACCTAATGACTAGGTAAACTAGAAAATTTGGATAATAGGCACCATCAAATCACATGTTGCAAATATGGATTAGGTGAGTGCTAAAAAGCAGACCACAGTAACATTAAGTTAGCAGCTCCTTCTGAAGAGCATGAGTGAATAGTGAACTGGTAAAGCAAAATGTTAATGATTTTTTTTTTTTTCTCAGCAAGAATTGTCTTCATATGAAATTCTATATTGTTGGAATACTGAATGCAGCCCACTGTAATCCAAGATAGTAAGATTATAGTTATCTCTTTTCAATACTTAGCAGAGATATATGTATAACAGGCAACAGAAATACTTCCTTAGTCAGGGACATATGCTGTTGTACCTAAAAGCTGATCTATTCTCAAATATTCTCTTTGATTGGGAAGAGTGTTCTTGGATAAAATTAGCAAATTTTATCTCAGATGTTTCTCTCACTGTCTTGCAACTAGTTATTTTTCTTTTGACATTTCAGTCAGACTCCATTTCAAAACTGCAGGTTTCATGGTTCTTTGGCTCCTAACATAAGCAATACTTGAGACAGAAGGCGTAAGATAAAACTTCTACTTTTTAGAAGTACATGGTGCAAGCTTAGAGCTCTTAACAGGAAAACTGCTATGTTTCCACAGAAAATATTACAGGAGGAAATTAAAAGAATGCAAACAGGGCACATTCTGAAATAACCGTTTTGAAAAGTATCCCAAAGATCATACAAAAACCTATCAGAGAAGTAAAGATCAATAGCAGAATATATTAAATAGCACAGCCTCCTAAATATGTTAATACCCAAATTAAAAATGGGCTTTAAATCTGTGAATTCTATTATAATGTTGCCAGCTCAGTTCATAAGAGTATTGTGCACAAAGCAGATTTATTTGGCCCCTGGTTGCAGAAGCTTTTGTTCAGCCAAAATCAAATTTCATGCCTTTGTATACAATGCCGCTTGAAAGTCCTGTCTGAAATCTGGTGTCTTGCATCTCATATATTACTTATTCCACAATCCACATAAACAGTTTGTCTTTCTCTTGCTTGTTAATTCTGTCCTTCCAGAAACATATCTGCTTCTGGCTTTTCACCTACCTCCCCTCCTGCACAGCTATGGACATGCTGTATTCCAGGGCCACCTGAGAGGAAAATAGCAATTCCATCCTGCAGTATTTCCTTCTAAAAGAGTTTTCATTATACAGTTAGGTCATTCAAGATCTTTCAGTGACTCAGTGTTTTTTATCTGACAGTTTTCGAATCATGAGGATGCAAACTGACACAGAATAATGCTTTTAGAGAAGGACAATCTTATGTAGCTTTCCCTGCTCTATAGAGATAAAAGTATCAGATTGTGTGTTGCCAGAAAGTATTGGCTGTGAACTATTCTGAAATTAGAGCTGCTGGAAATTTTCTGTTTGCATAAGCACTTGTACTGTTTCCTGCATAATCTGTGAATGTCCTGGGAAATGGGCTGAAGACTGAAAATTTCAAAATAGCCAGAAATTTCATCCTAGAAACAATGGAGCATTCCCAACACGGTTGCCTGAACGACTGGTTATACTTTCACATTTCTGTAACAATCTGGTTTAAAAAAGCACAAAACAAACACTTTAAGACCTGTCAGCTCTTCCTTTGAGATAAGGTGGAATGACAGGGCTTGAAGGGTAGTCTGGGGAAGGTAAAAGTAGGAAGAAAACCAACTCCTCTGAGGCTGAGCACCATGACCTTGCCGTCATTTTTCTAGTGACAGCACAGCTGATAGCATTCAGACATTTCAGTGTTTGGGCACCAGAAGACTTGTTGCAAAATAATGCTTTTTCCCACCATTTTCTCCCAGTTGATTCTGCTAAATGGAGGTGATTTTGTTGCTTAAAAGATGTAAGTACTTGAAACATGTGGATCTTTCTTGAGCTGTTTGAGTGCACATAGACCAATATTTACAAGTTCCAGTTTCTAAGGGGAAGATTTTTTGACAGACAAGAGCAAGAAGGTTTGCACATACTTTATACCTCCAGAACAGCATAAAGTAGTCATACAGTTTCCTTAATCTTTCTCCCAATCCTTATGTAGGATGCAAATCCCCCAGTTGCTGTCAAACAGCCAGGAATCTGTCATGGACCCTTTTTGCACTTGTAAAACTGAATTTTTATATATTTTTTTCTTTTATAACATTTCATTCTTGTTTGAATCCGCAAATAAATGCTTATTTACAACAAAGAGATTCATGTAAGAGATATTTCTTATGTGCATTAAGCAATTGTTGGCAATTTGTGGATTGTTGCAGTATTAAATTTTGACCAAAAGGCCCTAATTTCTATTACAAGAAAATATCCCATTTCACTGAGCTGAAAATGAATTATAAAGCTAAGATTTCCCACAGAACTAAAATCACTCACTGTTTTAGACACTGGTAATAAATGAACAACTAAGCTTATTTAAATCCTTGTAGGAAATACCTGCCAACATTCACTTTGGCTTGAACCAGCCATATCCTGTTTTTAAAGTTTGTTACTGAATTATACTAACTTTTAGTCAATTTTTTGTTGTTGCTGTTGTTGCTGTTGTTGTTGTTGTAGGTATGGGCATTGGTCTTCTCTTCCAAATAACAAGGAATAAGAAAAAGAGGAAATGATCTTAAATTGCAATAGAGGTGGTTTAGATTGAATATGAGGACAGACTTCTTCACCAAAAGGGAAGAGGTTGAGTCAGGGATCAGAGAAGAGGTTGAGTCACTGTCAGAGAAGGCATTCAAAATATGTGCAGATGAGGCACTCAGGGACTTGGCTTAGTGGTGGACTTGGCAGTGCTGGGTTAATGGCTGGACTTGATAATCTTAAAAGTCTTTTACAACCTAAAGATCTACATGATTTAAAGATTTTCATGATCTTATATAAACTCCTATGGGTATCCTGAGGATATGGCTGTTGAATCCAGACAGAAAAGTGGGGCAGACTTTAAAGACTTTGCCATGTAAATAAGTCATTACCAAATAATATTTAGGATTTAACCACAATCAGAAAAAAAAATAAAATTTTAAAAAAATAAATAAAATCCTTACACTAGTGGAAAAGCATCTTCCTTTAACAAACTCAAAATCTTTTTCTGACTGAGGTCAGTAACTCTACAAAATAAACCCAGGAAATCACAAGTGAAACCTGTCTGAAGGTACACCTGGAAAAGAGGAGTTAAAAAACCTGGCATATCTAAATTATTGTGCTCTTTGACATACATCTGTAAGAGTGCATGAGTCAACAATATATTTTATGAGTAATAGCAAGCTTTCTAACATATTGTAGTGCGTTAATATATAAATGACCTATTTTGAACTGCCCTCTCCTGCATTCAGTCTCCTGCTGAAACTCGCAAATAAATACATTTAAACAAGCTTAATTATATGATCTTTCAGATCTCTCCAGGCTCCAGAATAA
Source organism: Cinclus cinclus (assembly GCF_963662255.1). NCBI lineage: Eukaryota > Metazoa > Chordata > Aves > Passeriformes > Cinclidae > Cinclus > Cinclus cinclus. The sequence continues at coordinate 90,733,550 of NC_085046.1, read as the reverse complement.
TCCACCTTATTACTTTTGGCACTAATGTACTTTAGAAGCAGCCATCACGCTTTGAACTGCTCAGAGTTACGCACATTTCCCATGTTCACACCAAACCATAACCACAGAAATCTCCAGCTGGCAATTGGGTGACAGAGATGTCCTCTCCCTTCAGACAACAGCAATACAGACTAAAGGACAGCCTTTCCCCACAGGGAATTCTAGGTTTTCTTCACATGCACATGGATTTGGAAGTGATTTCTAGAGAAATGCAACTAGAAATTAAAGGCAACTAGAAATGAGGCTAATGTTGGATTGGAAGATAATTCTGACCAGGACCCCTCTTCTGGGGAAATGCAGCCCAACCCCAAGAGATCTGAGGTGGATCTGGGCTGCAGAAGCACCATTCTTTCTTCCAGGAATGAAAAAATAGGAGATTATCTCTGTCAATCCAATTTAAATGGCAGTACAAAAAGATCTATATACAAAGACCAACGAGAGATGATGAGAATGAAAAATAGAATAATACTTTCCATTTCCTTTTGCATGAAAACAGATTTTGTTCCCTCCAAATATACTATATAATCTCCTTTCCAAATTTTGCCACCAACTGGGACAGCTGCTGAGTAAGAGCCAAAATGCATCTGAGGCACATGTAGCACTCAGATTTTGAACTTCTGCCTTTCCTCTCTTTCCAAGGATCAGTAACTGTCTCACTAAGTGAACACTGAAAAACACCCTTGGAAATTTAGATGCTGTCATTATTGCTTTTCCATTATATTTACTGTGCTATTGGTTTAATCTAACTATTTAGACTAAGAATTCAATACTTAAGCCACTAAAATCTTTCTCTTTGGGATTTTTTTTCAAACCAGTACAAGTATAGATCCACATTTTAATCCTGCAACTTTTAATGGCAATACCAGTGAATAAGTTTGCAGCACATTCACGCAAACAAATGGTGAGGATAGGGAATTTTGTTTGCTAGTGTTACTGCTATGGTTAAAAAACCTTTATTTTTTACCAACCAATATTTGCTTTCATGTAATACATGTAAGAGTTACAGCAGTCAGATGGGAATGACAACAATGTACAATTAGCAACATTTTAATAGCAGAGATTATTAATGTTGCTGAGTTAGGATATATAGGAACTAGCTTGAATTTCTTATTCTTTAAAAGCAAAACATGCAAAATCTATACACACAGATATTATCACCAGAACACAGCTCTTGGACAAGACTGAAATCTTGAATTTTCTCTCTATCTGCTGCTACACACCCAAGTATTTCCTTGGATCTGATATGAAATTTGATTTGACATTTAATTCCACTACAGGAAAGTAATAATAATAAGCTAACCATGCAGCCTATGCCTAAATTCCACTGAAGTCAAGTACAAAGTATTTTACTGAAAGAGAAATGGAAGTAAACATTGCAACCTTTCTTTAGCATATAAACTTTCACAGAGCTGAATTCCATGAAAAAATGTTTATGCTCAGGTTGCTTTTTATTCAAACGCAGCACATTCTTTATTCTGACATGCAATTAAATATATTTACTTACACAGCAGAAAACTTTCACAGCCATTTCCTCATCAAACTGGCCAAGGATTATCCGAACGTCATTGCCCTGCAGATTGGATAAAATACGTGGCAGTTAAACACAGTTGCAGCTTCCAGATACCATTTTAATTGGCCATTCAGCTCACACAGGGAGTTAGCACAGATTATAGCTGCAGACAGAATTAATACAGAACTATTTCACCTTCTCTAAGTTCAAGAACTTTAAGTTCTGCAAAAGAAAAAAAAAAGCTGAGGTGTAGAAAATTATTAGGCAATAGTACTAATGAGAGCAAAACTGATACTACAGTAAAATACTAGCATTCAATAACACTAAAATATCAAATATTATTTTGCTTCCTTGCAATATTTCTTCTACAATTTTGCATATTAGAACCAGTTGAAGACACAAACTTATCACTGTCTGCATGAAATAAAACTGTAAAATTAAAAAAATGAGATTTGTTAGATCAAATGCCTTGATATTATGCCTGCCTGAGTAATTTTTAAAGGTTTTACTCATACAACATCTTCTCTATAGTCACTATAATGCAGTGACAACTCCCTCTTTACTCCCTCCAACCTCCACACATCAAAGACAAAAAAATCATCACAGTTTAAGAACCTATGATGGAAGTCCAATGACAATTTTACTTTCATACTTAGAAACATTTAAGAGAGTCTTCCTAAATTCAGGAGGATATGCAGGAGAACATTTCTCCAGGAACAGGAATAACCACTTCCTGACATAAAATATTACTTCTAATATCCACAAAACACATTTTTATGACTTCACATTACCCTTTCTTTCACACAAAGGCAGAGTTCTCTGCAAAGGCTTGAGGAAATCAAATTTTTCATTTCTTTCATATAAGACCTGTTTAGAATTACTAATAGCTCTTTCCCTCTCCAAGGAAAAAAACAAACATATGATTTGGTATGATTTTCAGTGGCAAAAAACATTTAAGTTTTAATTAAATCAATTTGTCAAAGATTTCTAGTTCAGATAATTTCACTGTTTATTTCCTGTTCAGCAGAAAATATTATGATGGACAGAGCAGTAAGATATTAGCATGCCTCTGTAATTAAATGCATGACAACAGTATCACTCCTAGCATGGTTTAAATCAGAAATAATGTAATGTGCTTTGCTCATTCTGAACCTGTGCATTTTCAGTAAGCCTGCTTCTCTTCATTTTTATATTTAGCCACAGACTGATAAAGTAATGTAAATCTTTTTCAAGTGGATTATATTCTTTATAAACAAATCTTACAAGGTTACATGAAACTAAACAAACAAGTTACACAAATTACAGCAATAGTATTACAGTTTTTTGTAAGGACAATAAATAGATTTAGGAATTATGCACAAAAAACACTACTTTATCTACTATTTCTTTTTTTCACATTTAAAAAAAAATTGGTTATTCTTGGAACCTCAGCTCTGAGTCACTTGACTGCTCTGAACATTAAAATGCAGACTTAATATTTGAAAAAAGAGTAGCAGAGTTTGATTAAAAAATAAATGGCACAGCACCTCATAATTAAGCTTAAAATTAAAGACATTCCTCTCCATTTTATAACTTGATGAGAAGCAATTAAACAAACAAACAGACAAAATATGTAAACTGTGTGGCCTCATAAATAATAATCCCAGAGTGCATATGCAGCAATGCTGGCTGTGTGACAACATTCCGACTGAAGTCACAGTGTCTGTGGTGTGTGGTTTCCTGCCTTAAGACATTGCTTCCACCTGATTAACACATACTTTAGTATGCACTCATGTAACCAAGGAACTGTGTGTCAGAACACATGCAATTTAGGAGCTAATTCAGGAAAGTCTATACCACAGCTCTTCCTCTTTCTTTCATAGCAGTCTTCCTCTGTGCAAGGAAGGGAGGAGTGCGCACTCCTCAGCCAGCCTCTTCCTTCTGAACTCCACTTTCATCCCCTTCCATATTTTCCCCAGATTTGTTCTTGAAGGATTGCATTCAAGATTGCAAATAAGCCTAGACCTGTAGGATGCCAGGCTTGGGTCTGCTGGTTCCATCCCACATAAGAGACACTGAAGCTTCAAATTCATACAACTGCACATAGCTCAAGTCCTTTGCAGAGGTTTTATCCATATCAGAGTTGGGTTCATGTCTGCTCGTGGGTCAAAGGCCACATTACAGACTCATGCAAAGAGATACATCAGATGCTTGCTGGGCATAACTTTTTTACCCCTTCATTCATACCATTAACCAGCATGATTTCCTTGCAAGAATATACTTCTCCTTTACACAAACCCTTGCAGAATGATGTAAGTTAACATAGTGGATCTTCCTCATAGAGATCAAAGAAATCACCCACTGGATCCCAGCAAGTGTCAAATCCCTTTTTCACAGACCTGTAAATTGCTTGCATGGAGCTAAAACGTACTTGATAGAAGAGGTTTTAATTCATGGAACTAGGCAGGTGATCTACAAGATGATTAAAAACATCCCAGGGGGAAGGCAACTCCCAAAACTGCACTTACATAAAAAGACCAATGTTTAGACTGTTTGCCAGATGGTGAGCTGTCATATTTACTCTTCCCAGAGATTACAGTAGCAATATCAGCATTTAAGCTTTGCCCCTCAGTAAGAAATACATATGTTCCCATATGGACTGAAGTTCAAACAAGAAAATGAAGAACAGTTACATTTCATTTATCCATAGTTGTGGCAAACCCTGCATAAAAACATGTTTTATAAATGAAGACTATAGCAAACCTTCAAAAAATAATTACTCTTTTTCTCCCTTCTTTCTTTCACATAGGTGAGCTACTAAATATAAAATGTCTTTGGAAACACCAGGAGCTGAGTAATATAAACCCTGAAGAGAGTGAGGATCAACACATCTAAGATGCTCTACTGAGGAAGGAAGAACAACTTGTCTCCTTTGCTGCCATTTCTAACAGCCTCAAACACGAGACACTCTTTAGCCTTTTCAGAGTTTTTGAGTGATGCATATTATGCTGGAATAGGCAGCTATTTTTTTTTCAGCCTTCAGAGCTTCCCTTTTTTGATCAGATTTTAATCTGTTTCATTTCTAATGAATAACACCACAGTGTTGTATTATATAGCTTTCCAGAGAAGGATTGCTACAATATCTCATCTGCCAGGAAAAGTCAATGTCTTGGCAGGCTCTTTATGAGACACCTAAATTGAATAGCTCAGATACTCTGTCTTATTCTCCACCATGTATCTGACAGTCAAGAGGTTATCAATAACTCTACAAAAATCTGGGTAACTTTGACAGCAGAAGTAGCCACATGTTCTGCTTTCTAAATGCTTGGATGTCCAGTTGAAGAACTATAGATAAGCCTCTGACCTTAGCTATGGAATTGCTGATGGTGAAGGTGAACTAGAGGACATCAGCTCCCACCATCATAACATGATGGCAATTCTTTTGTCCTACATGCAAGATACAAAAAACTTGGAAGCAGAAGTGTTATTGCTCTTAACAATTTGCATGCTTAGAATTTTCAAGTATTTACATGGATGTACAAATGCATCCCTTTCTCTGAACACAAAAATGAGTTTTAAAGATATTCTTCTTAAGCTTAAATCTACCTTTTAACTATGCAGTAGAAACTAAGGTATTACAGAGAGAAATATAAAATATATTTCTGCAAATCATACCAGATTTTTTTCTGTTTTCTATTCTATAGTCATCAGTTTCATTAATTTAAATGTGTTTGTGAAAATAAAAGATATTTCAGGTAAGCAGGTACCAGTTTATCTATATGAGGTTTACATGTTGAAGAAAAATGAATATTTTTAGAATTGTTTAGCTAAATTCCGTGTATACCATGTACCTAACAGCCACTAACCTTTTATTTCTGTCAAGGAAAAGCAATTCTCTGGATAATTGCTTATTTATTTTTTAAATTGTTTTTGAAAAAGAAATCAAGACATAACAAATATACCGTGTAGTTCAGTCTCCTGGTGTTCCCTGAAAAAGAGCCCAATATGTTGTTGATGCAGAGGAAAGCTAGAATCACATTGCTTCTTCTGACTTCCAGCCTAAAGATCCATGCTTAATATGTATTTTTTCTTGTTATCACACCACTGCTAGTCAAAAATATTGACTGTACTGTAACACCTACTGGAGTCTCTTCAGCCCAGACAGGTTTCCAGACAGGAAATGCAAACTGGCTTAGACTGGACAGATACAAATGGCTTTCCAGAAACGTACTCTTTACCTATTAATACTTGAAGCATTCAGGTTTACATCTCTAGAACGTGGAAGTAATAAAGCGCACTTAGTTTACAATGCTCCAGAACCTTTTCAGCTTCAGTAGTGTCCTAGTCTTACACAGGTCAATATTCTTGCTTTAATTTAATTTGTTTAAACATCATTTAGGGTTTTTTTGTAACCTGTTTTACACATATTTAAGCATTTGCAGGATTGTGGCTTTGACTGTGTGTCAGTATGTACTTGATGCCAGAAACAAGTTAATCTTTGCCTTTTAAAAGTGTATTCTCCTGCTGTTCAATCATTTTTTCATGTTCCTGTGCAGTTTAAGAATCATATCTCCTACGTCTAGTTTCTTGCAGTTTGCACTGCGTGGTAATGCTAAAATATAGTTTTAATTTTATGAGACAGCAGAAGTCTAATAAATCAGTATAACAAGAGAAGGATTAGAAATTATTCTGCTACCAAATTTGTTTTTCCTTCTTTTTTCCTTATGATTCATTTGAAATCATGCAGATGATGTTAGAAAATAATTCAATTTAAAATGTGTAATGAAGCTAATGGAAAGAGGTTCAATATTCTTTCTACATGATAATTTACCTTAAAAGGGTCTAGTTCCAAACCTCAAGAGTTTTCACATGTATATCATTATGACTGTGGCTTTAAGTGCAAACATTAAGCCAGCAACAACTTCCTTTATTTAGTACCACTATTGGGAACTATTAAAAATATTTACTGTTCACATAGACCTACATTAACTTAAGAAGGACTAGGTCCTCAAAGTGCCATTTTTTTTATATTATTATGCAATGGAATGTATTAATACATCATTCTAACACAAATTTTGTTTCCTTAAATCTCTTCATAGAAAAAAAAAAAACAAAAACAAACCAACACCATTTTCTCTTTTTCATCGAACAGCAGCACATACCTTAAGCTTCTTTACACTTGTGCAGGGATCATTGGAAAAACTCTCAGTATCTGAAATCTCAATGTCTTCACCATAAAGGACGCCTGTCAGATCATTCCTCACCTGTCACAAGATAGAAAAAGGCAAACTAGTGAACCAAGAACCAGTGAGAAGGAAGCAGATGGGCTGCATTTATATATGCAATGACAAGCAATGATCTTGATGATGATATATGCACCCAAATAGTTTTTTCCATTTCACCCAAGATGTGATCAAGATGCCATTCCTCTACAACCACCATCTGCTATCAATGGCTGTACCACATAAAGGACTTTACTACATGTGGCAAAAAAATATTCACACGCAGCCCCACAAACTGGGCTCCCACTTTGTGTCATGGGGATGGACAATTATTCTGTATTTCCAGGGCTGTAAGGACAAAAACTTTGTTGTAGCCAAAATGATGTGTGAGACAGTATCAGGGGAAAAGACTCATCAAGGCTCCTCATACATTCTCAAGTACTTATTTCAGCTGGTCCTAGCGTGAATCAGCAGAGCTTAGCTTACACCACTTAGGGACTGATAAAGCCTAATGAACCCCACTGTGGCCTAACCCTCTCTAAAACCACCCGTCACACCACGGCCCAGCAAGAGGAACAGTTGGCTTGAAGGTGGCACAGGCAACCAGGTATTAGCAGATTTTTTTCACCTGTTTAATACTGGCAAGACTGTCCTCTTTGAGGTGCCTAATAGCACAAAGAAGCCAGATAACATGCAAAGCAATCTGACTTTCTGATTTAGGGGGTTTTTTTCCCATATAACTACTTCAAGGTTTGCGTTCTTAATCACTGCTGGTTTTCCTCCAGCCACATGACTGCAAAGCCAGTTTCACATTACTATTCCTAATAGATAAGAGAAAATAATTTTAGTCTGCAACATGATTACAGACTGAAATGAAGAGAGTGGCACGCCAAATTTAAGTTAATAGAATTATGATCACATCAATTGCAGTGATTGTCTATTTAATTTGTTTGTGATAACAGAAATAGGAGAAGCAAATCAGTGTAAAACAGGTATACCACATGCAAACACAGAAAATAGAAGATGGAAGATACATGATATTAAACAGGAGAATTTAGAAAGCTTGTGTGTCATATGCAGATATTTTCTGATGACCCTCTGTATAGGTCATTTCCTGACAATCATCACTACACCAGCTGTCTTAATTGCTTCTTTCATGGCCTCTATGTCATCTTATCCCCTTTAGTCATGCTTTAAAATTACTGACACATTTTTTACTTTATAGCCTTTTACAATGATTAGAAAAAATGGACATACAACTAACTTTTTTATTAAAAATTGTTTTATCTCAGAGAAGCAAGTCAGAATGGTCAACCTGCCAAGATTTGAGTTACATCCTTTATCCTTCTGTAATGTTACCAGGTTTTAAATTCATTCTGTGAAAATGTGCCATAAAAAGTGATCAGTAGTGACTTCTTTTTCTGCTTCTATACTAGTAAAACTGAATTATTATTATTTTAGCTCCAGCGATGCCATTAACTGCTCCTTGAAACAGAGGTCTTTCTCAATATAAAGAATTTTTTTTTAAAAAAAACAAACCATCAGTGATAACACAAGAAAACAAACCTCACTTGATCATAGTTTAGCCAATGTCCAAAATCTTTCCACCTAGTGCCAGAAAACACTAGAACTATCATTTGCTACTGATGAAAAGTAGTAGTATTTTGCTTACTTAACATCGATGTACTTTCCAAAGGAATACAACTTGTATTCTTCTGTATTGCTTCTACCTGATAGTGTCCTACATTCTTCTGTATGACAAGAATTTTTTAGTTTCAGATTTGCTTTTCTGATATTTTCTGACCAATTCCAGTCAGTCTTTAAATCAAAGAAAAACTAGGTTAACATTACTCAGTTAAAATGAGCAGAAAACAGCTGATTTACCAAATACTGTATTGTCAAATTAGACCATTATTAACATAAAAACAATGACAGAAAACACACCTTAAATATTATTAATACTTATGGATAGGCTTCAGTGGTGGGCATAAATTATATTTCAGACATTCTACTGACTTGTTGAGATTCCATCCCTTCAGAACTTTGCACTTGAGGAATTGAATTGTGTATGTTTGGCGTTTGTTCTGAGCAGTGCTAATTTAAATTCAGGCACTGAGAAATTTCTCTGACATCTCCCTTGGCTCAGCTGCTAGAAGGAAAGTATCTGTGACTTTCAGAATTCCTAGACTTTTCATTTATCTACTGATCAATCTCCCAAAAGACACACTTCTCTAGATTTTGTGTCAAAGACATTGAAAACCTTTTCCCTTTACTGCTGCAAGTGGATATTTGCTGTTTTCCAGAGTCATCTGTTGTGGAGATTTTGCCAAAAGAAAGGTAATTTTTTTTCCCATTATTCCAACAAGATATTAGCAGCTTTGTAAGAATTTACAAAGTTTTTCTAAAAGACGATGTTTCCGTTTCAATGCTCTGACCTATGTCTGACTTGTTGTCTTGTGTCCCTGTTCTTGGAGAATCTTTATTATATTTTCTCAGTTTTTACTTCCTATTTCCATATTTTTCTCCCCACCAACCTCAGGTTCTTTTTTTCCTTTATAGGCACTCTAAATATATAACGGAAGGGAAGTTTGTGGTCTTCTTTCTACAGAGGTTCTTCACTTCTTTCAGATAAATTTAAGTACAGAATCCTCTGATTTGGATTTGGGTCCAAAGTCAGTCACCTCCACTTTTAGAGCTGCCACTCCTGATGTAAACATTCCTATTTTGGATGAAATTTATGAGGCTGAGTATACAAAGTGCTGCATTTTTTGTTTTAGCAGATGCTTACAGTCCTGGAAAGCAAAGCACCAGCAGTTTTAGTACAAGCAGTTTTAGAGCTCAGCAGCAATCGTTTCATTCCACCAACTTCAAGTAAAGAGTACCATAAACTACTGTGCTTTGTTTCTTGTTGTGCAAATAAGATAATTTTAACTTTCAGAAACTGCTGTAGAAAGTGGTAAAAAAACTGCATTAAGTTTTTATGGGGACCCACAGTTGCTAAGGAAATTTTGCACGGCCTGTAACACAGAAGCAGAGTTATTCCATGGGGTTTTAGACCCTTTTAAACAATTTAATGAAGGCTGTAGTTCTATGTCTGTTTATTTCAACTTTACGAACTTTAAAGACAGCAATATTTCATTTCCCAAAACAGGAACTACCAGCCCTGATCATCAATAAACCTGAAAATTTTCACAAACCAGTAGAAAGACACTTTTGCACTGTTCTGCCTACAAAACTAGATGAAATCAGTATTTCGCCATATTACATATTTAATCTGTGTGGTCAACTTCAAAAATTCCTGGGGTGCAAATACGTTTACTAAGGAGCACATTCCAAAAACTGAAGGGTTTTTAAGGGATGCTTTTGCAGGAAGAAAAAGATGGTCCTTGTGCTTTAGGCAAAAGAGAAGATGGGACGCAAGAGAACTGGTATTTCTCTCTCATTCTGCCAGAGCTGCTCTTTGATTCAGCTCCTATGACTGAAATAAAGGTTTTAAAGTTTGCTACCAAGTCGGGTGGTATATTTTTCTTGTGAAGTGGATGGCAGCAATACTTGCCTACCTCATAGCTCTTGTATCAAATTTAGTGATGTTTGAGAGGTGAACAACAAAGTCCCTCACCCTGCACCTGTGAAAGAAGAAATACAGGGATTTTGAGGAATAAAGAACTTGCACTACAAAGGAAGAAATTTTAATTTCTTTAATCTCTAGTAAATTGAGAGAGTAGATAGAATAAATAAGTGGGCTGTAAAAAATGGTGAGTCTAGAGGAGATAAAATTGCAACACATTTGTGGTCTGCACCAGAAAGAATGCATGAAGCGTTAAGGAAAGGAAGAAAATGTCAGGGAGCATCATGGTCTAGCTCCCTAAGGAAGAGGGGTGCAAGAGCAACAGCACAGCCCCTCATCAGCAGCAACCCAGCAAGGGGAGCAGCACAGGCTTGGAGAGAGCTGCCAGTTTCAGCCACGAGGTGACATCTCCACGCAAGTTCATGGTAATAAGGGAGGCCCAGTGTAAAGCTGGGAAGTCAATCCTCAAGTCTGGAACAGGATCAGGTTTGGTAAAAATAACCAGGGCCAAACAGAACCTATGATTATTGGGCAGGTCCACACCAAAATGACAGGACTGGGGACAAGCCTACAGAGTCCCTGCCAGGCATAGCTGTGATAGAAAGAATGAGCACCCCACAGCATCATGCGGGCATGGACTGATAGCTCTGAGTTGAGCTGAAATGGGGTCAGGGACAGAGAAAGGACTGGGGGGAGGTGAAGTTGCAGCCCTGGGGGGATACTCAATGGCAGAAAGGACTTTTGGTGCTCTCAGAGCCCAGACACTGAATTTTGTTTGTTTTTTTTACTTCCTGCATGAACTCTGTATGGTGATTCTCTGCATATGATATATAAATGACCCTGTCCCTCACAAAGATACAAAAGTTGCACATACAGTGATTTTATTTTAAGAGAGATGAGATTGCTCACTTCAGTGAGGTTATTACTGCAAGCACCTTGTGACCTTTAGTGAATAGTTAACATCCATTTGACCACAGTATTTCAGTCTTTTTGCAAGCCAATTTTATCTGGGTTTTTTTTTCAGAAAAAAAAGTAATAAAAAAATTTTTTAGTAAAAAAAAATTATTTCAGTAAAAAAAATAGTAAGGAAAGGTGATATTCCTGATGAACTATCAGTCTAGTGATGATAGTTTGAATTTAGGGGTCTCCATTGACCAAGATTTCAAACTAGGTTTCAAATTATACATTTAAAGGCACAGTTCACTCAGTTAATCCTAATGCTGCCAGTTACAAAATTAATTTAATAATTTTTATATTAATCATACTACTTTGCTTTTAACAGATATTTCAAATGACCTTTTGGTTCACTAAATCTGCGTGTAACTACAGCAAGCTAAATCCTTGTCGTTCAGGGCAGTCTAATCCCACCAGATGTTGATCATAAGAGAGACCTAACAAATGAGAACTGGTTAGACAGATGGATTGCACAGTCAGATATTTTAGTAAGATTTCCTGTTGTCCAGAATATACAGTGCAATTTAAAATGTTACACCATAGGAGTGTCTGTACAGACATATAAATATATGTGTACAAAAAAAATGTTTGAATGATAAGAAAATATTTCCTCATTACATGGACAAAATGTAAATTGCGAGTAATTGCATAGGACAGATTACAGATTTTGGGATTAGTAAAGATAGAGGTCTCACCATATACAATGCGTTACAAACAAACATAATTATCCCTATTTCCATTCCAATGGGACACATTACTCACATTTAGAGGCTTAGAAGCATTAAGTGAAAACTTACATCCAAGAAATACAAACTGCAGAGATACACTTTCATTGATATACACATAATTTGGAACTACAAAAATGAAACAGGTAGTAGAACCTTATTTGAAGCAGAGAGACAATGCAAAAATAAAGTGTGAAGCAAAAATACATCAAGAGGTAACAGTAAAATATGTTGGCTATTAGGAAAGTTTCATTTAGAGGGAACCCAAAAAATTAAATATGTTTTATTGTGTAAAGGAGAAATGAAATGAGAACTGCATTGGATTTTCTTTTCTGTTCAAAAGAAATCAGATATTTTTTAAAAGTACCATGTTTATGGGTTTCATTGTGACAAGAAGGGAAGAAGGAACCCTGGAAAACTGGATTTTTGCTTGGGTAATCTGCCACAGTATAGGCTTTCACAAAAAATATTACTTTTTTCATTGATGTAGGATATTAGTAGCTGGGTCTAACTTGAAAACTAATGCAATCAATATTAGTCTTGCCTACAAGAAACACCCGTATATTTCAGACAGAATCTTTCAGACTAGAATAATAATAGCACTGCTAATTTTTGTTGTATTTGTATTATAGCTACATATTCCAGTAAAAAAATGTAAATTATCCTCCTTTCTGCCTGGAATGGCAGTATGGCAAATATGGTTTCACATAAAACCTACATATGTGTGACTATCAAAGAGATCATACCTATTTAAAAATAAACCTCTATGATGTCACCTACAACATGCTCTAATTTCTTCCCAAATTCTCTACAGGGAGAAAGAAATTTTCCTACTTTACCTTTCTTATGTTTTTTTTGATCACGGAAGTAAAACATAATTGGGAACTCTGATTTTAAGCTTACCAGTTGTGTGCAAAAATAATTGATAGGCGTGTAGAGTTCTTGTGGTAGAGGGAAAGTTAGTTAGGGGGCTTTAGGGTTACCTACAAACAGTCCAAGTTAGAAGGTGATTTCTCTCCAATAGAGACAAAATCAATTCAAGAGGTGGATCAGTTACTATGAGTCATTTGAAGAAACCAGCATATGATAGCGAAATAAAAATTTAGCTAGGAGAAAACCCCAGAGATTTGTACTATAACAAAGTATCAAAAGGTTAAGTTCCACTTAATCTACAGGCATGTTAAGAACATGCACATAATGTTCAGCAGGACTTTGAGCAGTCTGAAAATACAAACTCCCTTCACTAAGACTGGACACTAAGACAAGTTAAAACACAACTCAGTAGTACAGCAGAGAGAGAAAAGGCATGTTACATTCCTTACAGGAAAAAAATACATAATGCACTGCCAAGATAGAAAGGATATCAAAGACAGTAGTCAAGGATTGAAAGTAATGATATATTCTATAAGAAATAACATCAGTTCACATGACGAGTTAAGGAGCACTGATGAACAAAACTGGAAAAGAAAATACACACAAAATATACTTCTGACTCCTTCACTGTGAGATACCATCTACAAAACTGAGGATAATGTGATTTCTGATGGCTTCCAGGGAAATAGGACAACCTTTCTTCTATGAGTTTATCAGACATGACTCGTAGAGAAAGCAGCACAAAATTAAAGGTTCTAGAGGCTGCAATATTATACAACAGAAATTTTCATGTCAGGTATTATGAAAGTAAATAGAGGCCATATTGAGAATAGATTATTTAATAATTCATAAACCAATGCCAGAAGTGCAAGTAAGTAAGTGAGAATTTAGAAATGTTTGTTTATTACAGCAAGGGAATGCAATAGGACTGCTGAAGTTGGTGCAAGCATTCAAGTAACTGGGAGTGCTGAAATACTCAATATTTTATCTTGGAGGGAATGTGGATGCAGACAAGTGGAGGTGCTCTATATTATTATGTGTGAAGTGCAATCAGAACATCAAATAAAAAATATAGAATCTTTTTCTGGGAAATTAAATCTCACAGGGTTTGAATATGTTTAGAGAAAAAAGACATAAACATTTTTTTAATTTTTAAAAATTAAAATAAATTAAAACCCCCAGAATATATTGTAAGGCTGTTTTACATTGGTGAATTTAATCTAGCCTAGGAAATAAGAATAGAACAAGATGGAAAGTCTCGTTGTACCACAGAAATAAAGAATAAATTACAACTTAGAAAAAGATAATTCATTTCTTTTGAAGATCACACTATACCACCACCCTCAAACCCACTTCTATAATAGTCTACACATAGCAAAGACTGTTCAAATACTGAAACAAAAATTAGGGACTCAAGACCTGATTATATTATTAGAGGTGGGCAATGTATAGTAGTTAATAATTCTTACTTACATACATATTTCAAACACATTTATTAGACTCAGAAAGAGCCCCTTTACTAAAATAATTCTAAACAGAATTCATTAAGAGGGATAATTCAAACAAACATGAATGATAATTAAATATTGCTTAAGAAAATGTTATCAGTGCTGAAAGAGCTTTGATTTATAATTACATAAAGAAGCACCTTTATGTAAAATCCTCCTTGAGCACGCAGAATGAAAGCAACCTACCATTTATACATTTGAAGTCTCCTAATCCATGATGGATAAAACACTTTTTATTCCAACACTAACTAGGAAGGGTGTTACATGCATATTGCCAAAGTTAAATAAACGAGCATTTCTAAGGAATGAGTCATCAATAAATTGATGTGTAAAACAGGTGAGATTAATTGCACCCTGGAAGAACCTGTCTCCTTTCTCCATCAACTATAAATGGAGCTCAGAGGACTCCCAGATACAGACAGGTGAACTCTAGCTGAATTACAGGTCTCAAAATCTAACCCTGTCTCAAAATGGTGTACCAGTAGCACTGCTATCCACTGAAACTTGAAAGCCCCAAAGATCCCTTACCTTAATAAAAGGTTCTAAGGGCAAGGTCAGAGGAACGAGCTGCCTTCCTGAATCCCTTCTCAATCTGTCCACCCAATGGCTGAAGGAGAAGACACAGGGTCTTATTCCACTTCTTGGCTGGCAGAGAAGGTTTGTCCAAACTGTGGGTTTGTGAAAAACTTTAAAAATCCTTGTGCATTGGAATTTTTTTCTTTTCAGAAAACCTGGACCAAGTTTGAAGTTTTGCCCTGCACTCAGTTGCTGTGGCAAAGCTACAGCTCCTCACTAATAGTTTAATTGCATCAGACTCAGGGGGCTATGCCAACATTTATGAAAACCTTTGCATCCAGGAGTTAAGTCTACTTATCAACTGAAAATGATGAATACAAGCCTCAGTAGGAAACTAAAAAAGGAAGAAACATTTACCTAATATAAAAACTGGATGACATTTTGATGAGAGGGAGATTATAGAACCTGTGAGGATAGAGATCACAAGGAATTATTACATTATTTCAAAAGTCCTCCAAAACAGCAATTCATATTCCTCAGACTTCCTAAATGTGGAAAGGTCAGCAACATCAAGTTCGGATTTAATTCTGTTCTGAAGTCTGAACTATGGGAATATTTGCCCTCCTGGCAACAGACCGGGGTATTTGGGCTTTAGGCTTTTTGGGAGTACAGGGATAGGTTTGCTTAAAATTTGAGAGCAGTTTAATAAAGCTTTTCATTAACTTATTTTCCACTGCTGCAAATATCTTTGTTTGGACCAACTTTTTTAAAAAACTCTGCAAGTTAAATATCATAAGTGTCTATTTCTTCTTTTAGATGAAAAGCAGAAAACAGACACCATTTCAGGGATCCAAGGTCATCACATTACAGTGATAATGCTGTTATAAATATACAATAAAATTTTACCATATGAACCATGCTTCAGCCCCATGTTCCTTCTTTCTGGAAAGACACATGAGAAGTTGCTTTCCATCTCTTCTGACTCAGAGAGGTTCTGCTATACTAGAGAACTAAACTGGATACTAACTGGAGTGATATTACCAGGCAGAGACAAGCAATAAAGAGATTTTTTAAATAAATATTCCTCTTTCTCTCCACTGTGTTTCATTTACAGTCAAACAACTTTTTTCACTTGCACATGTATATTAAATGAGCATTTCTTTTCTGTTTCCTTAAGACTGAAATTTTGTAGCACATTGTACTAAGGACTGTAACTTTAATCCATTTGGAAACAAAGGTCAGAAGATAAAATGAAGATATTGACACTAAAGTACTACTGCATTTCTTAGTTAAATATATTGAAATTTCATACTACTCTTTTGTTTTCAAAAATAACTTTTTAGAGTTTTTGAAGTGGAAACAGTCGTTCACTTATTAATTTTTTGCTGTCTCAGATGGTCACTAAAATAATTCCTCTTATCACTGGGATTATTATCTGAGGAAACAATGGGTTTACAAACCCAAATGACCACCTTTTGCACGTGGAAGTACTGCTGATTTGATTGTTCTGTCCAAATGTTTCAGCACTGACTCTCTGTGAAGACACCATATTAGCTTTATTCATAATTTATACTTATTTATAATGCAGCATATCAAAATATTACAAATATTTGTGAAGCACATTTTTTAAAAAATTCTTTTTGCATTCTCTCTTTCTGTGGGATGCAGAAAATCATCAGCAACAGGGATCCAAAGAAGGACTGTGAATCTGGCTATAATAGATGGCACCAAGAGTCTGCACTCACCCACCTGTACTGGAGAAACTGGGGAGTTATGAAACCTTGAACTAAGATACTGTCAGTGTCATAGGAAAATCTCTTTTCTCCCTGCTTTCAAGGTCAAAAGCCACAAGAAGGCTGAAATTCACAATCTTAATTGTGGCAGACTTCACAATGGGGCCGACATCTTTCCCTTTGGATCTTCTTGAAATACTCCATATTTCAAAAAAATAGACACACTATCTCACAGCCTAGCTGAAAGGCTACATAACTTAAGGGGGAAAAGATCATCCCCAAATACCAATCATGCCTTATTTTACGGAAAGGACTTCTGTAAATTCCATCTGTAAGTCCCAACTTGCGCCCAAATCTGTTAATTTAGTGGTTACTACATTCAGATATACATGCTACATGACTCTGTAGGGTGAACTAAACATTCTGGTAAGAATACTTGAAAGTTCAGTTTTATTGTAATTTGATGCTATAAGAAAGTTGAAATCGACAAAGACAACTAGTATTTTTTTTATTTTTTTCCTTGGGAAATCTATTCTTCAGTGCAGTAAACCTCTGACAAAATGATTACACACCACACCTGTAGGAGGAAGCAGCAGTCTTGCAGGAGCTGTATGGTGGTTATGGTCATAATTGTTGTAGGAAACCTTGCTTGAGTCTACCCATCAGGAAATGCTTCCTAAAGAAATGTCTTGATTTTACTGTTCTGTTTGCAAACAAAACAAAATAACAAAAAACCAAAAACAAAATCCAAACACAAACAAACAAAAACTCCCAAAAACAACAAACAAAAAACAAACAGAATAAAAGAGGGGTGATCCTAGAAAATGTCAGAAATGCATATAGAGTGGATCACACTCAAAATTAATGATATGTAAAATTTAGTTGCATTTAGATTGCCTATGAGCTCAGGGACAAAGGATAAACCTGAAAGTGAAGCTTGAAAATTCAAAACTAATAAAAGACAAGGCAAACAATTTGAACTACTTAAAAGTGTTTTGAAAAGGTGCCCTGTACATGACACAAGAGCCAACTGTGATTTCTAGGAAGCACACAGAATTGACCCTGTCTCTTATATGCAGCAGCAAGCTGAAGTTCAAGGCTGCTTCAGGCAGTGTGACAGAATGTTGCTAAAAATCTGCAACAGAAAAAATAATGAATGTTTAAACGACACTCTCTGATATAAGGGAAGCTACAGTAGTTCATATCACCTGGAGAGAAGAAAGTTACAGACTAAACTACTATTTCTCTTTCTAATCTCTCTGCCTCCCACCTCTTTCCCCTAAAAACTGATAATGGCACTATCATATATTACACGAGTGATTTTCCCAAAATCATAATGAGAGACATGATTGTCCTCTGCTAAAGGCTTTGGAGAGCAATCACCTCTGTTAAAAAAACCAAACAAGTTAGAAATTGACAGAATTCACAATCACATTCGTTGGAAAGCACTAATTTAGATAAGTAAGGTAGTTAATAGCTCAGTTAACCCATTCCAGTTAATGTAATCAATTCACATGTGCTAAGTGAATTAAATTCAATTTTTAATCAAAGTTAAATTCAGGTAAAGCAAGAAAATGTACTGTTATTATTAGAGAATTTTCATCCTCTTTTCTAGGACTAGTAGATGATTAAACTTTATTTTGGAATTTGGGGATTATCCCTTAATTCTCCAAAATTAAAGAAAATACAGTAACTATATAAATATCTTTTTTAATAATGAAGAAAACCTTGCAGCAACATTTTCTGCAATGGCGTATGACTGTTATTTCACACTTTATTTACTTCAGAATCCTCAGAAGGACACCATATGGTGGTGATAATTTACTGTACTTGAGTGTCTCAGTTTGATTCACATACTTCCTCCACTGAGATTTCAATTGTTGGCTGATGCTTTACTGCAGTTACCTGTGAAAAGTCTTTCTAGAAAAGAGATTTTCCTCTGGCTGTTTTACATGTCTGTTTGAATCCTTTAATGCCTTTGTTAATTGCTCTTTCTCTTCTTTGACAGACTTCTATGTTCTGAGATTTCTTCCTTGCAGTTTCTTTTCCTGAAATTTCTTAAATAAAAATAATATCTTGGATGTCTCATATCAAGTCCTTTCTAAATAAGTTCTGCATATTATTTTATATTATTCCCAATGGGATTCTGAATAGGCCTTGTGCTGCATCTTGGCAGACTGTCTTAAGCAGCCTTTTGGGGCTTGCACTCATTCTTACAGCAATGTAGTTTAAAAAAAAAAAAAACAAAAACAACATGGTGGCATCTTTTCATTTCTTTGGCTTCACATTCTCTTTTCCTGCAGAGTCCTCCAGAATCACATTAATACAAGCTATTTGGTTTAAGAAAATAATGCCAATTTTATCCATGAGTAGAAAATCATACAAAAATGTAAGCAGTTTATCAGTACTGTCTGAGAGGAAGTCCTTAATTCAGTATGGAAACCAGAAGACAAAATCTTCTAGGTAAGAATTCCAGATGAGAACTACTTGAAGTGCTTTATGCTGCAAACTAAGGAATGAGTTTCAATCTGTATCTTTGGGCCACTTGTTGGCAGCTTCAAGTGGTAAAAATTATGTCTGTTTGTATGGACTTTGTATGGATCTCTTTGACCGTAAGTCCTAATTCATTTTAGTGTTGCTGCCCTTTTCTTCTTAACCTCTTGGACTGTGTCTGGAATTCAAAGAAAACCTGGAATCAGACTTCTATATCCCAACAAGACCAAACAACAATCTGGTATGAAAAAATGTTTGGTACATTCATAAGCATATACAATGTTTTATCCCTCCTAGGAAGGAGAGTATACGTGTAACATCTTTACAGGCTACACATTTGAATTCAATGGAATTGAATAATCTCCCTCAAAATAACTTCTGTCTATTTATAAGTTTTAAATTCCATGCCATTTGTTATATGTTTTGAATTAGTCAGAAGGAAAATACCCATTTGACACTAAAAAACCCAAAACCAAACTGTAACATTAATTGCCTGTAAAATTAATCTCCCTCCTTTAAACAAGTAAGAGACATAGAAGACTCTCCCTTTGTCCATAGAAACAAACTCTGTTTTTGGCAAGAAGAAGCTATACTAGACTGGGAGTTAGAAGAAAGACTTTTTTTTTTTTTTAATTATGTTCTCTTTCTTTACATAACATTTCTGCTAAAGCTCTGCAGACATGTTTAAATTTACATTTGTGGATACTGCAATCTGAATAATTAAGTTTCCATCCATTCATTTATTTCAATGCCAGAAAACTTTGGTGAATATTATCTAGGAGTGCAGGTGTTACTAGAGTATTTAGGAAACTGACCACTCATTACTGATTTGTGTGAATAAATGTTTAAATAACAATCTATTGACATGGAACCATATTTTCCTCCACATTACATGAATACATCAAAGTAAGGGAAGTATCTTCTACTACTGATATTTGGATCTGAAAAAGTATATTAGAGAAAGGAGGACAGGAATCTTCCCTCTATCTCTCCCTGCCCTGATTCCCTGTTATTACCAGATGATGTGATATTCTTAATTATGGTCCTAAAGGAGAGGAGAAATGGAGAAACTGAGAATACCTTATAATGTGGTGTGTCTCTTAGTTCAAAATGCTATATAATAGATTCTACTAGATTAAGCTTTATGAGGTCTTTTTTATATAAGATTAACCACATCAGTAGCACCCTGCATGACTTCAGCTCAGCTCCTGCCTCTTTGCTGCAAGGGCTTGCCAATGACTGACACACCAAAGGAATTTCACACATGATCCTAGCTCTGCAACCCTCTGAAATACACTTTTTTTTGTACCAGCTGCTCCATTAGTGATTACACTTACACAATTTTTCCATAAAATATGACTCTTATTATTACTGCTGAAAATGTTCCTTCTGCAGTACATATTTCCTTCAACGGCTCACAGAGAAGTAATTCCTTATGTTTCATTAATAAAATAGAACCCAACAAATACCTGAGACACATTAGAAATATCTATACTTTCAGACACTCCCAACATCCTACACTGCATGATTTTTTTTAATATGTTTCTTCAACTCTTCAGCAACTCTTCTGTGCCTCTTAAAACAGTATTTTGCTGACCAGTGGAGTTTGTCACCCTATTGTTTGCCATGCATCATTTCAGCCATTTTCACTGGAGCAAAAAGAACAAGTGTTGCCTCAGTAATATGGGCCTTTTTGTATTTTTCTATTAAGTAAGAAAATTCAGTCTTCTTTTAAACATTTAGCATTATGTTTAGCTATGTAAAGTACTGGACAGACTATCACATGACTTTACACAACACGAGGCCTGTTTTCATGTTCTGGAGGCTCAAAGTTTAAATGTTTATCTAATCTCAATGGCTTCATTTACTGTCAATATCAAATATCTCAAGGCACAATATACCTTTAGAGCAAGGTTTACTATTAGCAACAGTAGCTATAAATCTATATTTCAAATGGTCTTGATAATTTGGTTTGTTTGTTTGTTTTTTCTTCACTTCATGACAGATCTGCTTGGCTCGTCATAGTTGCTATCCATAATGTGACTGATAAAGAGCTAGTACTAGCAGGAGGAGAAATGTCAGCTCTGTCATTTTCTTCCTGTTCACTTCTATTGGCATTATCAGTATTATCTTCAATCTACAGTTGCTGTGCAAGAATCTTTTTTAAGCCCCTTGTCCATTTTGTAGTTTAGTGAAAGCTAGATAATATAATCCATAAATCCACTTAACTGGACACGTGTAAACAGTAGTACATGGAATAAGCTGAAAGTGAAAGAATGAGTGAGAATGCCACTCTCAACTCTCCAGTGTTGTGAAGTAGCACTTCTTCCCTCAGGACACTTCAGGAACCCTACGTGACTATCTGACACATGGATTAGCTAAATGCATCAGTGTCAATCTGTACACCAAATATTAGTAAAGCTTAATTTCTTTTTTTTTAAGATAAAAATAAAAACAAATGTAAATGTGACAATTTTCTTCCTGCACCAGCAGACCATCTTACACAGCCCTTGATGTGCAGACACCCCTATCTGGAGACCTTAGCCCTACTCACTCTTTAGCTGGGCACAGTTCAGAGTTTGCCAGCCTATATTTGGATTGCAGAATAGATTGAAGGCAATCTCTGGCCACGTGCAAAAAGATGTGCACTTCAACATATATGCCTAGCAAAAAAAAGACATATGCTTAAAGTGCCGACAGTACTACTACAGAACTTACACTCTTCTCCCAAAACTGAAGACAACCAATTCTATCCAATTTTTCCACTAAAAGCAATGCCAAGATAAAGCTCAAACTTTAGAGGAAAACCATAAGATTGATTTGCAGTTTGGAAATAGACTGTACAGAAAGAGACTAAATGAGCTCTAAGATGGATTAAGACAGAACTGGATCTTGATGATAGTCTGTACATGATAAATTACCTACTTATGGAGATTTTCTAACTTCAATCTCTTTAATCTAGCAGACAAAAATACATAAAATATAGTGACTGGAAGTTAAAGATTAAATAAGACACATTTTTTAACGTGCCTCACCAACCACTAAAACAGTGACAAAGATGGTAGTGCATTTCCCAGCCTTCTGGTGTTCTTGAGCATGAATACATGGGGAACAACAGGATTATGCATCTATTATGCATTAATTAGAATCTGCAGCACTTTCCCTTAGCAAACCAAGAAAAACCTACATTTTGACTAGATAAAATCAAACTTTCTCATTTTGAAATTTTCACTGGATCCAGTCTAACTCCCACCCCCTCATTTATTTGTACTTCCGTGTCTGCATTTTTGAAATGAAAATAAATCCCTGCATATAATAAAAAAGGCAAATTCTTTGTTATTGGCAGAAAGTAGGGGGTTTTTTTAACTGTTTATGATCTACTCATTAAAAACACTGATGACTTTCATTCTCTGGCAGCACCCTGAGCACAAAGGGATAATATGATGTGCTGGGTCTGGCTGGAATTAAGTTATCAACTCAGCTTTGTTCACAGCAGCCTGTGTGTCGCTGTGCTCTGCACTGGTGGCTAAAACAGCAATGATAACCCACCAGGGTCTGGGCTATTGCTAAATCATGCTTGCACAGCATTAAGGATTTCTCTCTGTCTCCTGCCCCCTTGGAATAGCTAAGATGTTGGGAGGGGACTTAGCCAGGACAGCTGATCCAAACTGACTAAAAGGATACTGCCTACCATATAATGTTGCAGTCAGCAACAGAATCTCAGGGAAAGATTGTTATACCACTGTATTAAAATCTGGAATGTAACACACTTTTAAAAGAAAAATACAAATATCTTAATGCCAAAAGGAACTCTATCAGTAGGAATTTCTGAAAAATGGAGGGCACAATGCTTTAGTGAGAAAGCACTGCATCAAAATCATGTGATGGATGCTGGTAGGATCTTAGCTTTAATAAACAAAATTCTTTTTGAAACTTCTTTCTGTATAGGAGACAGGCAAGAACTTTTATATTTTTGGTGCAGACATATTCTTAAAATCTGGAATCTTAGATCCCATAGAGTTCAGCATGTGCTTATCAAGTAATTCTATTTAGCTATTTTTTGTTTTCCACAAAGTTTGCAGCTAACCCTAGCTACAGCTGAGATTGCTTTTCTTTTGTTGCATTGCTGACTGAAATTCAAACATACATACTATGTACATCTGAAAAGACATGCAGTATTTTTCCCTCCCTGTCTTTCATTCTTATGTTAAGTTTTACAAGAAAGAGGTCTTTCACTCTAATAATTGAAAACCAATGTATGTTTAGTTCTTGTCTACAGTTTTATTTTAAATTGGCATAGAATTTCTACCACAGATTCAAAGGATCTGGGAGCCTTGCTTAAGGTTGCTTTTTAGTAAATGAAAATCACTTACTTCATCATAAATTTCCACAGACTGTTTAACAGTAATTCCACAGAAGTGATGTTTCCATAAGAGAAATAAAAATTAATTAATTTATTTTCAATTAAACATTTTTTTCTTATGAAAATATGTTAAGCTTGTATTCAAACCTCAGTATGTTCCATATTTCAAGCTGCCTGATTACTTTTGCTAAATTCTGATCAATGAGAATAGCTGCCACAACAGAGCACTGTTCTTCTGTATTTTCCAGTAAGGGACTAAAGACATTTGAGGCAGGTGTCCCTTCACCTTGCTTTATTGCTCCTGTAGTCTCTCTTGTTCCCATCACCCTGCACGCTGTGCTCTTGACCCCTCCACCCATCATCTCACTCAGCTACAGATCATAATCTCCCTCCCCTGTAGTTAATACTACACAAAATGAATCCCAAACACAGTGCAATTCCTGTAAGAAAAGGGAGCATTCCGGCCCTGAGGCATCAGTTATGCAGCCCTGTCCTCAGTCATCTGAAAAACTGAAACTTTACATGGCTCACACCCTGTCAATACAGTAAATATTTAAGGGGACCAATTCTGAATCTAGTCGTCTGTTTTATCGAGACCATTCCGAATTAATCTTTACCTTTATTTGAGTCAAAAATTTGCCTAAGGGTGTTGGTCAACAAAATATAGGAATCTTGCCACAGGAAGAGTCTTTATCACAGGTAAATTTAAGAAAGTACTTTATATGGAAAGAATGAAACAAGTTATGCAAAATATTCTAAGGACACAAATTTAAGCTAAACAAGGCACTCAATGTAGAGGGATTAGTTTTGTATTTGTAGAGCTGCAGAAATTATAAGTAAATTTAAGAGAAGTGAAAAGCTCAAAACAGCTGGTTTCCAGGACAGTGTTGAGTAGTTGCTTTTTGCCTTTGTGCCTTTCACCCTAAAGCATCCAGTATTCATATAAACAAAAAACATCCATTAAATCATTGGTGATGATATCCACCACAGAAAACTTCATACTGTGGTTTTCATTTCAGCAAGCTAGACAAGCAAAGCAAAGCTGGTCTGAGGGAAAACCTCTGGACTGATTTGCAGAAGACTGACAAATGGAACACAGAGCACTTGTCTGTACCACCAGTGCAAGACAAGAGCAAACACTTTTGCAGCCATTAGACCTGACAGAGGCAAAACATGAGAATTTTACTAGGCTTTAGGCAAATTGGTTTGCTAGTGCATCAGAACATCATACAGCCTAAAATTAAACAAATAAAACTACAGCTAAAATGAAGAAAATTACTAGAAAACAAAATAAGAGCTAAAGGCTACAGTGCAGTGTGTACTGCATAATCAAAAGGTAATTCATATATTTCTCTCCTCCTCTTCTCCAGGGAATATAATTTCAATGTGATGCCAACAGCCCTGCAATCTCTGGTACTATGAGGAATATAACTTTTCAGTAAAGACAAAGAAACATATCAGAGCTGGGAACTTCACATGCAACACACTACATGAGCTTGGCAATTTGGATTCATGACAGCTTAAGAGTCTGTGAACTCCTATGAATTCTTACATGGTTATCAGGACTGGACAGAAAAACATATAGTGAAAAATCAAAATTTATATAATTTGTTGCATTCTGAAATAGATTCACCCTCTTATACCTTCCAGCTAGTGATTTTAGTGCTGACATAAATTGAAGTTTTACAGTCTTAGAGAAGATGTCTTAAAAACGTGGACAATTCTTGAAGAAGCTGGGCAGTGATGAAAATGACTTGAAGGAAATGAAAAGCTACACTTTTCATAATACACTTTTGATAAAAAATATGTAGCTGGCTCCTGCACTCCTTCTGTATAAAATTAATATCTCATCTACAGATTCACTTTAGATAAATGAAGGGTACAGTAGAGCACACCTCTACTACCTGCAACCTCAAGAGGCAGAAGGATCACAGAAAGGAAGTTTTCAAGCTGGAGACATGACAAGGTTCAGAAGAGTTTAGCAAAAAGCAAGGGGGGAAAATGAGTCAAATAAGGTCTATGGAAAACATTCCTCCTTCCTTCTTAGTGACTGCAAACAAGCATTTTGTTGTGTTCTTGCTAGAAGGAAAGAGGAACTATGGGGGTGTAAGCTCTACATTGAATAGGACATTTGTTTTATGGACAGATTCCTGCTTCTGTAGGAAGCCATGGTTTCAGCAATCACCATGCAAAGCACCGCTCCTGATAACTGCAAAGCCAGAGCCTCTTGTTTCTCACACATACACTTTGACTGATGCATTCTTCTAAATACTACTGTTTATTTACTTATTAGGAAAAGTCACTGCATCCTGGGTGTGCAATTGAGATGCCCTCATGGATTACCCTCATCCTTGACACCAGTTTGTCTGTCTGGAAAGTTGCAGTTGATCACAGAGCACTATTAAAGAAGCTTTGGTGTGCCTGTTCGGACCTGCTAATGCCATATATTGTCTTGTCTGTCATGGTGAAATTTGCGCTTCTCCTAGCAACCCCTATATAGACTGGGGATGTAAAACATGTGAAAACAAATCTCCACTATGTCTCTGCATGGCCAACAAAGGCACAGCAAAAGCACTCCTGCTCATGCCACATTACTAACTGTGCACATCTAAAGAATGACTAGAACAGTCTCTGCAGAAGGAGCGACACAACATGTGCTTATTTCTTATCATCCAAACACTGCCACCTGAATGTCCATATAGAGGCTGAACTTCAAAAAAACTTTTGCAAGCAACGCATTCTCTACAACACCGTCTAATTCTGTTCTGTACTCCTCCTCCCTTTAGTAGATGTGTAATTTGCAGAATGAAGTACAGGAATTCACCACCCACCTTCCTCCCTCAGAGCAGTGCAGAGCAAACATAAGCATTTCTTGTTATGCATCTGTTTAAGAGTACCTGGACATATTCCTCATTTTCCACCTACACTGTACCCTTCTGGAATGGGTTATGGTCCCATTTATTGCAGTAGTAAAAGTACTTGGAGTTACTGCCAAAAAAGTTAGCAGACGTCTGCCACTCTGATGATTAGGTCCCCATCCTGGCAGTAGGCTGATGTGAGTCGGAATTCATTTCAGAGGATTCAAAGAGAAGGGAACAGAAAAGAGAATTTCCACTTCCTTGGCATGTTCTTGAACGAGAAATTAAAGCAAAAATGTCACCTGCAGGAATAGCTTTCTGAGAGAAAGCACCGACCTCCATTCAACCTTTGAAATACAGACAGTAGCACTCTGGTGTCCAGAAATTTATCTTGGAACATGAATTCTGCATGTACAGAAGTACATCCCTGTAGCTCCAGAAGAAGGCTTTAACTTCCTAGAAAAATGTCAGCATTTATAATACAGAAATCTCTGTGTTGACTCTTGGTTGACTTTACTAGTTCATTGGCCTGTGTGCTGTCATCTCTGCCTCTGATTTTGGGAATGCACCCAAAAATGATTTATCCATTACCCCATCAATTGTATCAGGAGGAAGAACTAAACTCCACAGGTTTGGAAGCTAGAGATAAGAAGCCTATATACTTTTTACAGACCTAGATTTATGAACCTCCTGAAAATTCCTTCATAGCAATCTCTCTGGAGAAGAAGCCAAGACAGCCACTGCAACAGCTTTAGTGAATTCAACTCCTATTTAACATGTATGTGATTTAGCTTTTGACATTTACAGAAAGGGTTGATCTCAAGTTCTTTCTGACAGTACTGATTACAGTCAAAATTTAGAAATTTGTATGCTGGAAGTCCTCATGCATTCATTCAGCCAGGTAATGCTAATACAATGCCCAAGTAGCTTGTGTGATCTAGACCAAAAAAGAGGCATTTGGCAAAAAATTAGACACCTTCAAGTGTATCTCCAGTATCATAACAGTATGATTATTATCATAAAGTTTTCAATAATCAGTGTTTGATTAATTCAATATTTTCTAACAAAAAGAAAAAATATTTTTTCTTAAGTAAGTTCTCCTTAAAGTAATGGAAGACTGATTAGATACGCCAAAAGTTTTCATTTTCAGAAGGAAGTTACAATTCTGATTGACTGGATCTAAAAAATGACAATGAAAGGAGGTTCTTCTCCAAGAATGGGGTGTGTCTAAAATCCACATAAATTTATCACTGAAAGGGATTGCTTGCTAAAACCAAAGAGTTGATGCACAGATTTAAAATATTCACACATGAGAAGTTTCTTCCTATGCTGCAGGCTGTAAAACATTTCACAGAACTAAAATTTAAATCTGCAATAAAGATATTTAAGGCTACAGCTGTAATGATCCAAAGAAAGAGTTAAAAAGAGGGTATTTGAAATTATCACCAATGTCTGCAATGTTCTGCAACAGTTGGAATCTGTTTAATTATATTCTTGAAGTGTCTAGAAAGCTTATCACAGGTAAAGCCTACCACACCTCATTTTCTGATTCCTGTTAACAAGATCATACAGAACAACCCTTGTGATGATCTGTTTCTTATTTTGTAATGGGAATTTCTTTATTCCCTGTGTCATCTACAACTTTCTCAAGTTTGTAAGTTGTTCTCCCTAAAGTAAGGAATTAATACAATTAAAAAACTCGGTCCCAGGGCTATTCTTTTAAAAAGAAAAAAGTCACTATCGACTTATTTGTCCTAAAAATACTGCTTTGCTGCAGTCTTCCCTCTGGCTGTGCTTCTGAACTGGCTTAGAACTCCCTGCACTCATCCGATCTTCCCTGTTCTGCCCAGGTCCTGCAGGGCACTGTACCAACCAAAATAAAATTCAGCCAAGCATTAAAATCTACTCTAATAGTTCTAAGAAATCAATTAGCTTACCAGCTCTGACAAAATTTTCCTTTAATAAAACTATGTTGCGATTTATTTTTGCTGCACTCTGCCTCTCTTTTTATTATCTCCATGCAGACATTGCTTTTTATGTGTCCCAAACAGATACAGCAGTCTGTGCAGTGGTTGATGGTCTTTGTTTTGTGATCCTCTGGGCACAAGGCACAAGGATAATGAGAAAATTCAGGAATCCGCTGAGAAACTTGAAGGTGCCTGCTACTGCCAGGCAAGGATGAGATAAGGAGAGGCATGACAGCATGGCCCCAAAAAGCTCTAGAAAATTCTAATGAATGTGACCAGGTGCCCTTGACCCAAGGTGCTTAGAGCCCTCTTGCAGCTAGCTTCTACAGGGGGTCAAAAATCCTTTCAGCTGGTGCTCAGGAGAAGCCTCTGTAAGTGCCAAGCCCAGAGCACAGCTCCGAGGGACAGTCAAGCACAGAAGCTTGTGCAGAGGGGCGCAAAAAAAAAACAAAAAAAAACCAGAAGAAATGAGAAGTGGAAGAGAGAGACAAAGGCACACAACTACATTCAAATCAGCATAAACAGTCTCAGTTGTGGTTGTGACACACAGGCTGCACAGCAGCAGGAAAGATGAAAGAGAGACAGACAGACAGATCGACTTCTTGGAGACACTACAGTTTCAATATCCATGGACCCCAAGCTGCAGTGGAGATTCAGGTTGGCCGTGCCAAGACAGTGATTTCTGGCACCAAGAGGAAAACTCCTGATTCACATAAAGGTTTGCAAATATGACAGATTCACTACCCTCCCACGTAGTGTAGTGAATCCTGAAGATGACCAAAATGTGCTTTCAAGCAAAGTATCTGGGTCCCCTAAACCTAAACTTAAATCATGCAAGACTGCCAGGAAGAAGTAACAAGAAATAATAATGGGTGGCTCCTTGCTGTGGAAAACAGTGGAACTCATCTGTGGACCTGACCTATGATCTAGGGAGGTTTGCTCCTTTATGGGTACCTGGATCCAAGATAATGTTGAGAGGGTACCAAAGCTTTCCTGACACTATTACTGCCTGCTGTTCATCCATGTGGGTACCAATAATGCTGCCTGGAGAGTATCAAAAGTGACTTCAAGCTCTATGGGCAGTATCCAGGGACACAGGGGCCCACATGGTGTTATCCTAACTCCTGCTGGTGAGGGGAAAAGTTGTGGGGAGGAGGCAGCTGGTAATATATATCCACAGCTGTTTGTGGAGCAGATTGTGGTGAGAGGGTTTTGATTTCTACAGCTATGGAACCCTGTTTGTGGGTCAACATTTGCTTGGGAGAGATCGGATCCTTCTCACTGAGTGGGACAAAGTTATCTTTGCCAGCAGAACGGATGACCTGGTAAAGAGGCACTTTAAACTAAGAATGATAGAGGAGAGAGAGATACCAGAAGCACTGCGAGACAGCAAAGGGCAGGGAAGGTGATAAGCAAAGGGCCTGGAGTGACATGCCCAAAAGGGATCACAAAATCAACAAAGCAAAGCTTAAGCAGCCTAAGCAGGATCACCTCCAAAACGTAAGCAAGGATGTGCCTACAAGGCACCATAACAGAGAAATCTTCCCATAATTTTGGGAAATCAGCATGTAGGGTTGCACTCTGCAGTGCCCTTACAGTAATGCATGCAGCATGGAGAATGCTTATGGAGAATGGTGACTTTTGTGTCAGGGAGCTGCTGTGGGGCTACTATTTTATGGAACTCACAGATAATGTAGAATAATCATGTAACTTGAGTGATGCAATGGGATACAGGCTCCTTTGGAAGGAGGGGTGGAAAATGAGGAGGTGGGGTTGCCCCTTATGAGGAAGAACAGCTGCACTATTTGGAGCTCTTCCTAGGGATGGATAATGAGCCAACTGAGATTTTGTGGGCAGTTACTGAGCACACCAATGTAGGTGATACTGTGTTGTGTCAATAATCAAACAATCATGGTGAATGGGAGAAGTGCCTGAAGACTGGAGGAAAGGAAATGTCAGGGAACTACAGACAAACTTCACATCAATCCTTGAGAAGGTGATGGAGCATATTGCCTGCCTAGACTTCAGCAAGACTTTTGCTGTTGTCCCGTAAGATTCTCAGAGAGTTAATAGAGTATGAGCTGGACAAGAGGACAGTGAGGTAAATTGAAAACTGGCCCAAATGCCTGCACCCAGTGGCATGAGGTCTAGGTGGAGCCCAGAAGGTAGCAGTGTACCCCAGGGGTCAGAACTGGCTGCAGTCCTGTTCAACATCTTCATAAATGATTCACATGATGGGGCAGAGGGTGCCCTCAGCAAGGTTGCTGATAACACATAACTGTGAGGAATGAGTGATACACAATAGGGTCAAACTGCCACAGGCTGACAGAAGCCTCATGTTCGATGAGGGAAGTGCGAAGTCCTGGACTGGGGAGGAGCAACAACCTGCAGCAATATATGCTGGATCTGCCCAATGGAAAGCAGCTTGGTGGAAATGGTCCTGGTAGACACTAGGTTGAAGATGAGCCAGCAATGGGCCCTTGTGGCAAATAAAGCTAATAGTATTCTAGGCTGCATGAAGGAGTGTTGTCACAGCATGTCAGGGGAGGTGATCCTTCTCTACTTAGCACTGCTGAGCTCATACATGGAGTGGCAGGTTCAGCTCTTGGCTTCTCAATACAAGAGACGTGGACACACTAGAGAGAGACCAGAGAAGGACCGTGAAGGTGCAGAAGATGAAGCAAGGCTTCTTTCAGTGGTGCCTAGTGACAAGATCAAAGGGCATAAACTGAAGCCTAGGAAGTACCAAGTACCATCTGGACATCAGGAAATCCTTTGTAACTGCAAGGATCACCAATCACTGGCACAAGTTGCCCAGGGAGGCTATGTAGTCTTCATCTGCAAAGGTACTGAAAGGCTACCTGTACAGTCAGTTCTAACTACTATTTACCATTCTCACCTAAAATGACCCCCTCCTCTGTAGCTGAATGTACACACCATTTCCTATGAAGAGGGACAAACCTGGGCTAAGGTTCAATCTCTCTGATTTATCCTCATTTCCTATATAATAGTCTTATGACCTTGCCATAATCTCACAGCTTCTATTTACCAGGACCCAGAAGAATCACACTAGATCTAGTACTTCAGTTTTCCTTAAATTAGTAAAAGTCACTTTCAGAGACTGCCTTTCTGTGAAGTTCTGAATGTATTCAACTTGAATTATAGGAAAGCATAGTTACAAGACAGAATAGAGGAATTTATTCTTCTCTGCAAGGTCAAGAATTCTTGAATTAAATTGTTCCTATGATTTTGCTATAGAAATCAGCCAGGAATTGGGAATAATGCAATATGAAAGAAGTTTTCAGGCACATGAAACTTTGGAAAAAAGAGTTAGGAAGAGATTAAAGAGTTTTATAGTTAAACAATTACATTTATAATGTCTCCATTTTCCTGCTCTCAGTATCTTCTTTTCAAGTTTTTTTCCCCCATATTTTCCTTTTATTGCCTTCTGTGTCCCTCTAATCTTCTGCCTTTCTTTTTTTCTGTTCAAAGTTGAAGATAGAGCACTCCTAGGATGAAATTGCTGTGTACTAATCAAGGCTCCCAGATTAAACATTTATGTTATTTGGTATATTTGAGGCTTCCAACTCATTCATGGACAAAAAAGTAATGTTTTTCTTGCTGCCCTAAAACTTCTTGGCAATTGTGATGGAGAGTGGAAAGCTCTGCTTCTCTTTTTGATCCCCAGAAAAGTCAAAAAGCATAATCACACCATGAAATCTACATAATATATACCTACAGTCATTGAAAACTAGTGCCTCAACCCTGTTTTCTGGCTGAAATTTGAAAGGTCAACAGTTATCTCATTTATTTTCCCTGGGTCCTCTTAGCCCCACAATAACTCTCTCATTACCTCTGCTCATCCAGTGAATTCTTATCACAACTGACCACTAACTCAGATGTGAGTTTTCAGACTGCACAATGACAAAGCGAGGCTACAATAAATAAAATTCTAATTAATTTTAAATTCTTCCACCCTGATTTTTCCACAGCAACAGACATATGTTGAGAAGACTTACTGTTAGCTGCTTTGCTTGGGAACAACTTTATTTTTTCCAGTATTACATTTTCTGGGATGAGACTTGGAATTCAGAGATGCTAAATTCTTTAAAGTTAGGTAAAATGGACCCTGATGGCCTGCTGATTTTCACAGATGTTGCATTGTCAGTGTGCAAAATGGAACATAATCTAAATAAATTCTTACCGTTCATCATGTCTCCCAGAAAAAAAAGTCTTTTTGTCCACTTACAAGGTTTATTTCTTTTAAGATTTTGTGCTGTCATATTTTGATGTTATTGAACTCAATGAAGACTGTGACAGCCACAGGAGAGAATATTTTATCTTGATATTGTTAATCTGTTTCATTATCATACTGCACACTTCTCATTTCTTCTGCCTTTTTGAAATGCCACCTACACTTATAAAATTACATTATGAGTTCTCAATATTTCCATGAAGAAGCAGAGAAATCATGTAAAGAGATGACTATTAAGAAGTGGGGAAAAACAAAGATTCACTTGAGATGAACAAAATTTAATTTATTTTAAAAACAATCCCAGACAAGGTATTGAGTGGGAGGAAAATGTATATATATATATTTTTTATATCTAGAAATATCATGAATATGCTATCAAATGCTAAGTTAAAATGTAGTTTCAATGAATTTCAACACAAGATGATTGCAAAAAGAAGTAATTGAAGCCAGTCTACATCACAAAATAAGGAAGCCCTTTTAGTGCATCATTGCAATCAAGCGCCAACTTCCAGTTTGAAACATACTATAAATAAAAGGGTGTATAAATACAATGAAAAATATGCAGGAAATAACAGAAAAGTACTGAAGCAAGGTAAACTGGAATTACTCATAAGCAAATAAAACATTTTCTGAAAACCAGTAATAAGTATACATTTTTCTGTTTCCCAGTCATATTCTGCGTCCTTTACACCTTCTTCAATAGTGGTGGCGTCCAAATGTTTTGACTTACTGATAGTTAAGTATAACTTTATTCCCATGACTCTTCCCACTGAATCATGAAGGACTGCAATCATGAAGGACTACAAACCACAGGAATATTGCTTGGTTTGCCTAATTCAAAATACAATCCCAAACAGGTAGCAGTAAAACTTGAGACACCAACCACTGCATAAAATTTAAATTAGCTGAAAGCTCATCTGTGAATCAGAAACAGGACATAGTCAGGCCTTTTCTGAAAACTGTGTGTGCAACAGTGTTGTGGTTTAGGAATGTTATTCTCCAGTTCAGTGCTTCCAGTGAAACTGTGATCCTCTTGCTCACAACCTCTTTCCCTTCCCCTGTGATGGGATGGAGAGGAAAGTCAGAGGCACAAAAGGTGAAGATCACAGGATGTGAACGATTTACTGGAATCAGCAATGAGATAAGAGAAGGAAATGTAACAGCACCAATACTAATGACAGAAGGAGTAAGAAAGATGTGAACAATTCATATGGAAACAATTCCCGACTGCTCCCTCCACCACACTGTGCTGAGCTGGAAGGGACTCCTTCTCACTGGAAGAGACTTTCTTCCCCCAAATCCCAGCAAGGAGGTGAGGTGGTATAGAATAACTTCCAGGTCCTGGAGATGTCCCCTCCGGATACTGCAAAAACCAACCCTTCCTGCCCAGAACCAGGACAAACAGCTATAACTCTTCAGGGCTGGTAAACACAAAAGCTAGCCTGGCTTTGAGCAGCAGGTTGGATGAGAGACCTCCCAAGATCTCTCCCAACTTAAATTACCCTACAGTTATATAGCACAGCAAACACTTTGTGCTGAAAATCCTGGAGATATTTTGTAACCTAATTTATAAATCTTTGCCCCAGAGTTAACTTTTGAAACAGAATCTTCTCCCAGAGGATGAAAACAGGGCAGCAATCCATAAAATCTAGGACACAGAAGCACAGTAGGTATGAATTTGTCCTATTTAAGTAACAGAATTGATGAAGTGTGTACATTATTCTTATAGCAAGTCAACTTACACAATTTATACATTAACCCAATCGAAGGAATATTTATGGTTGTACAAAGAGACCTGAAGAACTCACAGAGGATGCTAACAGCGAGCTCAACTATTGGCAGCCATAGAATACAGGTCACTTGAAAAGTCATAATCCTTGAATCCAAGTAACGCTGAGAAAGGGAGTCTCAAGCCACAACAGCAGTGTAGGATGTATAGATATTGTCCATGTGCTCCAAGAACTGAAAGAACAGTGACATAAAATTCTCCATTCTCTCTACCTACCCCTTCTCTCTCTTTGTGACCTGGAGAATACGGAAGATATAACATTTTTTAATAAGAAAGAGAAGATTTTTGACCAAGAAAAGGATGTGAGTGACAACCCAAATCTTCAGCAGAAAGGATTCCCAAAGGAAATAGAAGAAAGAGCTCCTCTGTGATCATGGCCTTCAGAGATAAAGATAAACTAAGCAATTGAGAGAACTGTCTCATTACAAGGCAAAGTAAACTAAAAGACAGCTTGATGACTTTAAGGGGCAGCTAACCTGCATATAAGTTAGGTGAGCTTTAATTATTCAGGAGATGAGATCAAAGTACAAATTGCAGAGGGACAGGAGACAGTGATATAGCTAAGGATAAAAAGGCATCAGCCCAAAAATCCCTGAAGTTAGATGGCAGGTAAAGAGATGCAGTCAGGGCTCCTGTTGACTAAACT
Source organism: Cinclus cinclus (assembly GCF_963662255.1). Classification (NCBI taxonomy): domain Eukaryota; kingdom Metazoa; phylum Chordata; class Aves; order Passeriformes; family Cinclidae; genus Cinclus; species Cinclus cinclus. The sequence goes on along the minus strand of NC_085046.1, from coordinate 90,698,552 downwards.
ACATAGTTATGAAGTCCCTATGCAAGAACGATAATCTATCCCCCCATGTGTTTAGGTGGAAGGACCAGTGGAAGAAATTTAGACAGACACTGAAACTGCTCCAGATTAAAAAAGAGAAAGAGGTCTGTCAAACAGATGCAGTCTTTATTGAAGATGGAAAAATGAGAGAACCGCACTCTCCCACTGCTAAGAGTAAAACCACCTGAGTTACTACACAGACTTCTCTAAAGACCCCATTAATTTGTTTCTGCTTATTTTATTTTGCATGAGAGTAAGAGAAGACATTCAATTACTTCTGATCTAATGGCTTGTAATCCATTTTCATTATAGATAGGACCATTCACATCCCAGGCTCACTGGCATCAACTATTTTGTCACTTTCAAAAAAAGCCAGAAGAATAGTTTTGACTGATGTTCCTTTAGAGGGAAAAGTATAGTTTCAGTTGATATATAGACTTATACCAGCACCTGAGAGTCACTAACAGCCTTGATGGTCCTTCCTCTGGGAGCTCTATCCAGCCTTTAGTCCTGTGTCTTCAGTCTCTGCCACAGACCTGTCCGGCAGACACTACACCTGACCCTGACTTGCAGATTGATTTGCCAGCTTGGCCTTGGACCTGCTTCATTGCCATGGACTTACTTGCCTGATGATCTGCACACTTGGCTGATCCTGGCCTCAATCCCTGGGTCTGCCCTCCTCTCTTGATGGCTCTGCCCAGTCATCACATGCTCTCCTGCTCTACTCCACTTCTCACTGCTCCCAGACAGCTATTTAATTAGTTCTTGAAGTTTTTCCTGTGCTTTCACTGTCTGCATGGGGAAGGGAGAAACTCTACATGGAGCTGAAAAAGGAAGAATTGAGCTCTAATAATTTTGAAGACAGGACTCAGCATGTTGTATAAAAATCATGGCAATTCAAGGAAGCTTTACTTGAAAGCTGTAATGAATCACAGTAAATTGAGTTTTCAGACACAGAAGGTTGTTGCTTACCTTTCAAGAGAAATGGAGAGGCTTTGAATTCAAGTGCAGCTCTCTTGCAAACCCTTGAAAGATGCAGTTTTAGAACTTCTTAAGTGACCTTGAGAGACAGGAAGTCCCTCTGGCTGTCCCAAAGGAAGACCAAGAATCCCTGTGTTGTGTTTGTTTAGTTTTATCCTAAAAAACCCTACATAACAAAAGTTCAAGCATCTACCCTTTCTATTTTACTTTTTTTTTTACTTTTATTCTTTAGCATTAATTATGTTTCCAGGTGGCCTAACATTTTTAATAGACTTCTCTGATCTACCTCCTTCTTGAAGATATTACAGCTGATGTTCCAAATTCCATCTGATGAACACTAAGTAGAGTTATAGTTTATTCTGTGTGTCTTAAGCATTAATATTGCATTACATCGGGGTCGTGCAATGAGAGCTCTTTGCTTCCTTTCTACTTTTTACAGTAAATCAAGAGGTCTAAACATCTTGCCTGTTACTCAATTTTGAGTTCATTGTAGTGCTTGCCATATCTTTCTCTGGAGATCTGCTGCCTACATAGCCATGTTGCACTTTTTCATTTATATATTCTTTTTTTATTAAAACCTTTATCAATGTGCTAGTTTTGACTGGGGTAGAGTTAGTTTTTCTTCACAGTGTCCAGTATGGGGCTGTGTTTTGGATTTGTGCTGAACATGGGATTGATAATATAGAGATGCTTTTGTTATTGCTGTGTAGGTCTTGCACAGAATCAAGGCCTTTCTGCTTTTCATACTGCATCGCTGGCAAGGGGCTGGGCTTGTATAGTGGGCTGGGAGGAGACACAGATGCGAGAGGTGATCCAAACTGACCAGAGGGATATTCCAGACCATATGATGTCATAATCAGTATATAAAGTAGGGTAAGAATGAGGAAGGGGGGAACATTTGGAGTGATGGTGTTTATCTTCCTAAGTAACTGCTATGTGTGATGGAGCCGGGCTCTACTGGGCATGGAGGAACACCTGCTTGCCTATGGGAAGTGATGAACTAATTCCTTGTTTTGCTTTGCTTGTGCACATGGCTTTTGTTTTCCTTATGAGTCTGTCTTTATCTCAGCCCCTGAGTTTTCTGGCTTTTGCCTTTCAGATTCTGTCCCCAAACCTATGGGGACATATTCCTAGGGGAATGACCAAGCAGCTCTGTGGTGCTTGGCTGCTGGCTGGAATAAAGCCAGTATCAATATCATTATGAAACTCAATCCTGTCCTCAGCAAAGTACTTGCAGCTTTTCCCAAGCAGGTATCAATTGCAATTTAATAAACATTTTCTATATCATACTATCTAGAGAAAACCTTATCTCTTTCTTGAGAATACCACTTGACAGAATTTCATCCTTCTTGTTTGACAGTATACCACTGATAACTACTTACTGAAATTATTTCCAAGACAGAGAAGGGTAAAGCAGACCATACTTTTTGGTGACTTTTTGCTTCAGCAATTGTTTTATAAACAAATATTCAACTGACCTGATGTCAATTAACTTTTGTTGCAGGAATATTGGTTAGAGACTAGACTACTCTTACAGTATCTTCACCAAGATTAAGTTTCCCTACTTATCTTGAGGAGCACATTTAACATTTTATAAGTCATGAAATATCACACATCACCTATCACACCTCCTTGAGACTTGTTACCTTGTCATAGAGGGAAATCAGATTGCTTTACATAATTTATTCTTGAAAAATCCATTTTCACCATTGTTTAGCATTCTTTAATCTCCTGTGTGATTCCAAACAGAATATTTGCTCAAGTGTCTTTCCAGGAATCAAATTTAACCTGACTGGCCTATAATTCCCAGGGCCTTTGTGCGTTTTCTGGAAAGACAGACACACAGATTTCTTCCCTCCCCCTAAAATTCATTTACTTTTTATCCTTTAATTCTCAAAGCTCATAAGAGTCGAAGATTTCTTAAGTATTCCATAGTGAATTAATTGTGCCAGACAATTTGAAAATATCTGACTCATCTAAGATGGCTCTAACCTGTTCTTAGCGTTCTTCCCTAGTTTTAATTATGCTAGTCTTCAGAGCTCAGTCAGCCTTTTTAAAAATCAATGCTGAGGAAGAAAAAAACTCCCAACAACCAAACAACCAGGCATGTCTCTGTTAGTTTTACCTCTCTGATAATTAATGGGGCAACTCTTTTCCTTGTCTAGTTCTGATTAATTGCGTATGTTTTCTTTTACTCAGTTGTTAAAGCCGTTTTTGGCACTTAGTTCATACTTTATTGCAACTTCTATGACCAAAATGTTGTTCAAGACGAAACTTGAAAGATCTGTGGGGTGCATTGTATGTGATCCTATTAGTTCTTGAGGCTTCAGACATTTTTGTCTCAGTAAGGTCCTCCAATATTTTTAACTAAGGACTTACCAGATTTTGTTCCTCAGTGCTCAGATTGATGCTTGTAATAAAGCAGAGCACAAAATGAACGTGATGAAATTGGATTTCTTCTCCCTTTTAAGTGAACCAGAGTCAGAATGCAAGCCTCCCTCAAAACCATATGATTTTGCAAATCAAAGAGTATAAAGGAAGCTTTGCACTGGGGTGCATTGATCTTGTGTGTAAAAAACAGACATGCAAAAGCATGGGTAGCTTTCATTACAGACATTCAAATAAACCCCAGAAGGGAATTAAGCTCATTCAGTACAGCAAATGTGACCTACTAAGAGAAAGCCAAAGAGGACTGAAACAGCAGGACTGTTTCTTTTTCCTAAATTGCTATTATTAAAGGAACTAACTCCTTAGAAGTCTGATATTAGTATCTCTCTGTGTATACTAGAAATTATGCAAATCTTACCTCAGAGAACCTTTGTACATCTTGGGTTAAAGTTCCTACTCTCTTCCAATGATAATGTTTGAGTAACTTCAGAATTGCTGGATTCACTGCATTATCAGATGGCACTGTCCGGAAGAAATAAGGATATTTTTTCTTATCAGCCAACTCTGGAGTTGTTGCTGCAAATGAAAGCTGCAAAAAATCAAAGAACAAAAAAAAAAAAAAAATTAAAGTCACCATAAGTCATCTAGCTGTCAGTAAAAAAACTGCTTTTCTCGGTGCAACAAGACACAATCTGTGCATTGCTGTCATGCAGAGAAGCTTCATCATCATAGAGCTTGAACGTCCTACCAACATCACTTACTTTTAAAGAGATTTTTGAAACATTTTAGCTCTATAAACCACCTGCTGCAAAATTAAACTAGGAAATCTTAAAAGTCAGTGATGTAAAATTCTCTGTTTAAAATCATCATCTTACATATTGCACAGAGCAATAAGGCCTAAGGGATTAAGTCTCTATGGTGAATTCCCCATCAATTTCTCTTCATAAAAGTTGAGAATATCTCCAAGAGAATATTATTTTCTCAAAGTCTTATATATCTTAAGTTACTGGGTAAATCTCTAGTAGTATTTCTTCCTATCTTCATGTAACAAAACAGCTCCAGGTAACAGAAAAACAGAAGATCATTATGTTAGCCAAGGCTGAAACTCAGAAGTTTACTTCTTTCACTGAAGCAGGGTCCCCTATGGTTTGTGTTATCAAAGAGGATTCAGTGGATAAAGCACTAGAATTTGCTAATGGTTAGAGAATGCTTATTATAAAAGAAAATAGGAAACATTTTAAAACATACAAAAACAAACAGACAACTTCATTGAATGCTTCTGCCCAAGTTAAAGGTGGCATATTTTTTGTGAATGTTTTTCAGACAGTGTTTTGAAGGGAATGCCTGACATTCACTTTTTGAAAACACTCCAGCTCCAAAGATACTTCTCGTCATTCCCTCCAGTTCTTTTTAGGCTTCTAGGAATGTGCTTCTCAAGCATTTTTTTCAGCCACAATTTTTGGTTAAGGGGTTTCTTAAAGTACTGTTTTAAGGCAAATTGTTTTGACTGGCACAAAATAAGCTCCCTGATACAGTTATTTAGTCTTTCAAGAACAATAGAGAGTCAGAAAATGTAGGTGAATTCAAGACTTTAAAACAACCATAGCTTTAAATTTGAATTCAGTATATTTGGGTTAGATAATCTTTTCTGAAATTCAGAACAGACAAGTTTAATCTGAAAAAACAGCTCAAGTCTTTTCTTCAAGTTTATAAAAACCTAGCTTTAGCCTACCAGAGACAGGACTTATTCTCTGTCTGATTTTAGACTCACAATATATATATTGCATTGTTATAATGGTCTAAATGCAGGGTTTTTTTCCTAATTAAAAGAAATCTAAACAACTTAAAGTGTGCATAACCTGGACAGTTTACTATTTTGCTATTCAAAATGAAAGATTCTTTCTCTACACTGCTCAGGAGATAACAAATAATATAACTGTCAAGTAATTCTGAGGTAAAACATTTTTAATGTTTTACTAGATCTTTTACTAGATTTCATGAAAAAAGTGCAAGATGAGGTGCTATGACATATTGTCATCTTGATTTTCCAAAACCATTCCCATAAGGAAAGAAGAATGAACATCCGCCAGGTAGACCTAGTCAACTTTTCTGTTTAGCCTAATAGTGCTGAGCATCATGCACTCACTGCACAGTGAAGGTGGAAATAAGGACCTGCACCACTGACTGAAAAAGAGAGAAAATTTGACATTAGAAATCCAACATGAAGAGGAATACCTCTCAGCAGCCTAGCTGCTTGCCGCCTGCTGACCGCAAAGAACTTGCTTTTCAAGTTATCATGGGTTTGGATCAAACATAATTTGATTGATCTTAAGAAAAAGAAGAGAAGAGCAACACTGAAGTAACAGTAGCGGCAAGAAACATCAGCAAGGTTCACGTAGCTCAGGTTCATAGACTGAATGGCAATTTTTTTCTGATCAGCAGTACAAAGGTCCATAGTAATGAGAAGAATCTCTGCGTGTGAGTTGGCTTTAGGGTGAAGACCCATGATATAAGCAAGACAATTCAAAACAGTCCTTTGTGATTTTTTTAGTGACTTAATGGGCCTAAATTAGTATCCTAATTGCTAAAATTTCCTTGGAAACCATGAAGCAAAACATTACCTCTCTTCACAGCTTACAGAAATATAAAGTCTCATAACAGATTTCTCAACCATATGAGGTGAGACAAAACCAGGTTTAGTGTAACACTAAAGACACCCAAATTACAAAAAAAAAAAAAAAAAAGAAACAAACAAACAAAAAAGGGCAAAAAACCCTCTTTGTTTTATTTTTAAATAAAGGTTTAAATAAAATAAAAAATGGGGAAATTTAATACTCAAACAATTCTCAAGTTGTAGGATATATTCAGAGGTCTTTCAAGCATCACATATATCATGGCTAGTCACATTCTGCATCATTTTGAGAATTGATAAGAGACCCTTGTAAGAGGTGGAGAAATGTCCTGGAAATGTTAAGTCATTAAAAATATTTAACTTCTCATAAAATCACCTCTGTAAGAGTTTGGGACATGCAACAAACTTAACCCAAAAATCACCTGCACTCAATATTCTGCTTTGAGAGGGACAAGGATGCAAAATTAAAAAAAAAAAAAAAGAACAAAAAAACCTCCTTATATTCTTAAAAAATGGTAATAAAAAGATCATGTTAAGAAATTAACTGATATTTTGGGAAAAGTATGTGAGATAGCACAGTTATATGGATATATAAGGAAAATTCTCATTAAAAAAACTTAATTTATGTGATAAAGCAAGTAAGATCACAACACAGTCCACCCATGTATGCATTATGATAGCACAGCCCTTTTTAACTGAGCATTATTCCTCTACATTTTAGGGTTAAAGTTGTTTATTCATGGCTGATTTGAAAATTACATATTGAAGGCTTTTCATAGTTCCTTAACTTCATTCTATAGGATTAAAAGCTATCTTGCTTTTTGTTACAAGAATTTATTATGATAATTTTCAGTTATTTAGCAAAAATTTGAATGAAAGGCAATCATATTGTTCATATAATTCTTTGCAAAATAAAAAAGTTCTATTTTCACATTACTGCATTTTCAATGCATACATATTCATGCACTGCTCTACAAATTTTACAGGTGTTTCTACTTGCTTCTCTCTGCTCAGAAGGAGTGAGAGATAAACACTTATATGCAGGATTATAACTCAGCAATAAATAGCTGTGCGGTCTACAATGTCATTCTTTTACAGAAAATTATTTTACAGAACTGCTAAAAGGTAATGGCCAAAAAGCCAAATTTCAAGAAAGGATGAATGAAAGGGGAAAAAAAAAATATAAGTTTTTTTCAAGTTGCTATGAAGCAGAGGACAGTCTGGACAGCTACCAGGTCATCATAGATCATAATTATTTGTGTGGTGCTTGTGTGTGCACACATAAAAAGGCTCTGTGCATAAGTGTATGTAGATCTAGAGAAAAAAAAAGCTCATATTTATTTTATATCTTAATATATGTTAGAATAATGTCAGAAAAACCTGCAGCTGCTTCCTAGATTTTCTTTGAGAAATCTTCCTTTAGAATATCTGCTTCCAACTTGTGAGCAACTGGATTTGACCTTAAAATGACTGTATGTAGGGAAACATAAGCTATGACTCAGATGGGAATTTCTGAAATGAAACCATATAAAATCTCGAAATAGAAAACGAGATCATATTTGCCATTCAAGTAAGAACTATAAAATATTAGCTATAGTACAAAATGAGAACCAAAAAGATCAGGATATTGGACAGACTTTGGTGTACTGCTGAAAAACTGAAAAATATACAGAAGAATTTTTTATGGAAGTTTTGGGGTCAGGCATATGTATTGATGAAGTAAATTTTCACAAGATTATACTTTTTGAAAAAGTTAATTTAGTTGAAAATCCATATTTTCAAGGAAATTTTCTCATCAGCATTAGATAGCAAGATGAAAGAAAAAGGAAGTTAAAACAAAAATATTGAAAGGAACAGTTCTGCAGAAAGGGAAGAAAAGGTAGCTTCATAGCCCTATATTAACTATCAAGTTTAAAGGAGTTGTGCGAGATTATATGAGAAACATCAGTCTGAAGTGCTTTCAAGTGCTCCTGTGTAAGGAAGTAATGGTGCATTCAACTTAAAGTCAGTACAGAAGCCAGAATGATAAGATGATAAGCTCTACTATTCAAGTAAATTGGATGCAGCACTAATGAAATCAATGGGAAAGAGTATAAATTATTTAAGAAAGGATGGATATTATTGGAAAGCTGAAACAAAATTAGAAAAGGAAACAATGTTATACATCCCATGTATATCATCCCATATATGAGTCCAGAAGCTGGAAGGCTGAATGAAGCCACACTGCTGCCCCATGTACTGCAGAGAGAAAGTAAGTTACCAGAAATGGCAAGTAATCTTCTTCTGTTCAGTCATTTTACTATCTCTAGGAAGTATTTAATTTTTGTCACTGTAGTAGGGTACAGAAGTGCGGGAAATATGAAAGAGCAGAATTATCCCAGGGTAAACAGTAGTCCTCATCGGAGGCAACAGGTCTATTAAGGAGTCACATTTATTTAAATGGACTGTATCAGCTAAAGTAATACAGTAACAGAAATCTTTTGCAAAGTTATTGTAGATCCAAACGCGTAGACCTCAGCTGGGTCTGACCCAAGCTGAAAGGAGCCAAGTGGACCTGGATGGAGCAGTCAAAACCAGCGACACCGGTGCCAGCCGGAGCAGTGCGGAATCAAGCCCAGAGTCCGAAGCAACAGTGTGGCTCAACGGGGACAATCTAGGTTTTGGGGGCTGTCCATTGTTTTCCTGTTCCCAGCTCAGGGACGAGGAGAGCGCTGGGGGGAGCACCTGCCATCCTGTCTTTGTCTGGCACTGTGTGGGAGCAGCCACCATCTTGTCTTTGTCCTGGCAGCCATGCAGAACTATGTCGAGGTGGTGAACACCTTTTGTATGTAAAGCACCTCCTCCTCTTGTATATTGATATTGCTGCTGTCACTGGGCATTTCTTAGTTCATGGCGGTTTGCTTTCATTAACTTGTTATCCCAACCCGTGGTCTCTGCCTTGGTCTCTGTCCTGCCAAAGAGGGTGGAAGGGAAAGGAAGTTGCTATTTGGAGTTCAATTTCTATACACCGTGTTCAGGGAATATTATACAACTGAGGGGAGAAAAGAAAAGGAAATAGAAGTGCCTTCAGGTAACAGAGTAACCTCCCTTGAATAAAATGTCATCTGCTAAGAGGGTTAATGCAATGTCCTAGAGTGACTTTATGTTGCCTGTATCCCCAATCATCTGTTATGTTTATGTTGGTGTCCTGGTTTACAATACAACATACATATTCTATTACCATCTGAGAAGGGTGATCATCCTTATCTCTGTGGGAAATGTCTTCTGTTGATGGGCCATAACTGATAAGGGTGATCATTCTTATCTCTGTGGGAAGTATCTTCTGTTAATGGGCCATTGAGTCCTACTGTATAACTGATAAGATTACATCATCCCATTGGGAGATGCTCCAGCCAGGAGGACGAGCCCAGCCTTTCCTACCTAGATAAAAACTGAGGTTTAGAACGCCAAAGGCAGCCTTTTTCCACTGGATTCCAGAGGAAGAACCAGGTTTTTATCCACATCATCGCTGGACCCTTTGGAGGAAAACTGCACCAGCACCCTGACTGACAGGGTATCAGGTTGTATTCTGACTCTGTCAGTGGTTTTATTTTTATTATTGCATGTAATTGTTTTTTCTCTTTTTTTTTTCCTCTTCCCTATTAAAAATTGTATTACTGACTTGAAGTCTCACTGGTTTTGCTGTTCAAACCAGTACAGTTGGATATTATGTACCTTTAAGACTGGTTCTGTGAGCAAATGGGAGGAAAAGAAGTGCAAAATTTGTTTTCAGAATCTATATTTGCTCCCCCACATTCTCTCTCACAGACTGTGTTGTCTGCAGCATGGACAGACATCAGGAGAGAGCTCTCTTTTGCTTTTAGCTAGTTTTTTCAGCTAGCCGAGGCAGAAAAGTTACCCAGACTGTGGCTTTTCTTTTTCTTGGAACTGTTTAAACCTGCTCTGGACTGAAAACCCAGAAAAAACACCAGAAGCTCACACCTGTGGCCCACCAGGGCCCAGACATGGCATTTTCCAGCAGGAGGGATGGATAAGAGACTGAGTGAGTCAAGCTGCACCCCATGACAAGGACTTTCTGAATTTGTTGTCGTTTCAGAACAGCAAGAGGTTCTATTGTTTAATATTATTTATTTTTTTATGCTTGTGAATACTTTGTTTGCTAAATAAACAAGTTTCTCCCACTTTTCTCCAAGGAAATCTTTACCCAAACCAGCTGAAGGAGGGGCTGCTTATATCTGCTTTCTAGAGACACACCTTTGGAAGTTTCCTCCCAAATTTGCCCTAAACCAGGACATGTTTGCAAATGGGGAAATCAGCTTATTGAGCACCAGAGAGATGAGCTTAGTTTTCCTATGTTTCTGCACTAGGCTTGTACAAGCATTTCATTAATGATTGCTAGAAATTTAAATGTGTCCCTGTTGCTGCAAAACTAGTCCTGATGTAGAGGGTTGCATTTATGGCAGATATTGCCTTTATTTCCTGCACATTTTCTAGAAAGCTAAATCACACTGATAAATCAGCATTGCTAAACAGGATATAAACTGCTGATTCAACTGATTGGTGCTAACATTTATCATAATAACTAGAGACTGCATGTCATGTATGCTTAGATAGGAAGCAATATTTTCTGCAAAAAAAGAGGAAAATGTAAATAATTCTTTCCAAAAAATTGGTAGAACTTCAGAAAGCTCCACAGAAAATACACTTACAATGGTACAGGACTGCACACACAGAACCTTGTCATATGAAAATAACAAGGACAAAACTCAGGAAGATGATGATTTGGAGCAACGTGTACTTGTGACACCACACACCATTCCTCTGTGTGTCTTGCCAGCTCTAATGAGCTGGCTCTTTGCCAGCTCCTTGCCATGCCTGTGCCAACAATAATGATTCTCAAATGCAAGCACGTGATGACTTGAGAGTCCCAGGAGCTAGAAGGACCAGAATGGAAACTAATGAATAATGAAGAGTTTAAAGATTTGCCTGCTGCAACTCTTGAGCATTAGATGATGTCACATAACAAGTGAAACAATACACTCTTAACCCAGAGACAGAAAATAGACTGAAGCATAGCAAACTGAATTTTTGATAACAGTAATTACAAAATATAAATATTTAGGTCAAATGTTAATACACAGTAACCTTACTATACAAGCCAACTTATCCTGATGTGCAGCCAAACTACCACTGAAGTTGATCTTGCTACTGGTGAAGTTATGAGTAGATTTTATTGTCATAACAGTACTTGAAATAAGAAAAAAAAATCTAGAAGCATATTAAAGAGAGCCTTAAATACATGATAGCCTGTATAATAAGAACAGGAATATATTACAATGCCTTTTTCCACCTCAGTGCACAAAGTGTATCATCCAATCAGCTTTGATGGATGACTTAGAGGAAAGGCACATGGAAGTAACATTGCAAAAATGGTAACAAGCACCTATATATTTGGGAAATATGTCAACATAAGAAGGTAAGTGGAGCAATTTCACTGACGGTTGCTTGCACAGATCTTCAAATTAGGTGAAAGCAAAACACAGTAATAAAGATCAAGAAACAAAAATAATGTTTTTTGACAATTTACCTGTACAGCTGCTGATGTTGAGTGTCTAGATATAGAGCAAAGAAGTAGGTTCTGAGCTGGACCTAGAAATCATAGTGGCAATCTTCCCTCCTAGCTGTGTCCTAATCCTGATCCCCAAACAGCACAGGTAATAAATTGACATAAAGAAGACAGAAGCTGACTAAAGAAGAAAATATTAACAAGAAATTATGCTTTTCCAGAAGTGATAGATAGTTAACTTTTACCTTAAATAATTACTTGAACGAAAGCTCCTGAGAGTCCATCATTCAGAAGATTTTATGGAACTGGACAAACTTCATTGTTACAACAAATAGAACCCGTAATTAAAAATACTGTGATAACTCTCTAAGGGCTTTCATTATGACAGCTGCAAGAGCAAAATAAAAGTCTGGGAGAATATCTATGATGTCTCACTAGCTGGTAAATGGGCAGGATGCCTCATCCAAATGGGAACATGAAGATACATATTGTATTAAACTTACTGGACAAGAATTGATCTCATGGATGAACATCCCTTTCATCCATAACATATTACCCATGTGATTAAAGCTACTGTTCCTTTTGAAATCAGATGTTCTGCCAACCACTGCTGCCTGAAATCATCTGCTGCTACCTTCATTAATTCTGTGTCTGCAATTGCTTTCACTGCCTTTTGGCACCTGGGAGCTTACAGAAAAAGCATTTCCAGCTGGTCTCAAGGTTGGAAGGCACCTGCCTCAATGCTGATGGCATTCCAGTGAATTAATCCAATCACATTAAGACTAATACTCAGCTGCATTTTGCTCTGGAGACATTTTAGGAAGCAATTCTGGCTACTGAATGAATCAATATTTTTGAGGACAGAAACTGGTTTAGATAAAAATCCATATGAGAAGTACTTCAGCTGAAAGATGTGTGCCTACAGGTTAATGGAAAAGGAGCACTCAGTCCTGTTTCCTTCTTGGGCAGCCCAAACTACTCTCAACATAATTTGGCAAGACCTTGTAGATGTCTGCATGCAAGAAGTCAGACCACATTATGAAGTTTGGTCTTTTGATGTTAAACTTTTTTCATCCCACAAAGTCTGTATTTTAGGATGAGGAACTTATTGAAATTGATTTAGGACGTGGAGTGATTGAAGCCCTGGGGCCCCCAGTGTAAGAAGGATGTAGCCTCCTGGAGTGAGTCCAGAGGAGGACCACAAACATGATCCAGAGGCTGGAGCACCTGTCTCCCAAGAAGACAAGGATAAGAGAACTGGGGCTGCTTAGCCTCAAGAAGGAAAGACTCTGAAAAGACCTTGTAGGACTTTCCAGTACCTAAAAGGGACTACAAGAGGAGAGGGACTTTTATAAGGACATGGAGTGGTAGGACAATGGGGGGTGGCTTTAAATTCAAAGAGATTAGGTATTAGGATGATTTTTTTTACTCTGAGGATGGTGAGGCACTGAAACAGTGCCCAGATAAGGTGTAAATGCCTCTGGAAGTATTCAAGTTCAGGCTGAATAAGGCTTGGAGCAGGATGATTTAGCAGATGTCCCTACCCATGGCAGGGGGATTTGAAACTAGATGATCTATAAGATCCCTTTCAGCTCAAACCATTCTTTGATTCCATTAATCCATTCTCAGCTGACAGGTGCTTTTTTGTCTTCAAATCGTGGAGAGGATAAACAGTAGCTGAAAATTATAGCAGATCTGATGGAAAATAAAAAAAAAAAATTAAAAAAACCCCTAGACATTAACACTACTGCTTTACCTGCCCCTCAATATAGAATATTGACTTCAATGCATCTGTTCACAGCAGCAAAAGCCTACATTTATGAACTTTGTAGCAAAAAAATAAATTATAAAATTCTTTGAACAATATTTCTGGTGAACAGGAAATAGAGTAGTTATTAGTGTTCAGAGTAAAACATAGTTACATGTCTAATTCATGTCCAAGTAATGGGATCCATTTTAAGTTCTAATAAATACTGCCTCACAAACCTATGACATTAACCTTACTTCTGAGACACGCCAAGGAAGTATATGATGGAGTTATAGAAGATGTCCTTCAATTCAGTGGTCAACAGTGCAATCATTAAAGTTAATAGAGACTTTAAGGCTCAGAGTTTCAGAAGGTAGTCAGGTGAACATGAGGCAGAATCATCTCCAACAGATTATCCCATCAAAAACTAAAAATTTATCATGAGGCTTGATTCTTTCACTATTAATGGAAAATAAACAATTGTCATCCTCTTTTCATTGCATATGTTTTTAGACCATTCATTTGGAAAGATCTATCAGAGTCTAAAGAAATCATTAATTCCTTTTTCTACACTCCAGAAACTATTTTCAGATCTATATTGAACACAAATAATTTGCACTTAACATGTGTTCTGCTTATTGCTACAGGTTGAACAGAGCGTTGAAATTAAATGTCAGACCTACTGAAGTTGCTGCAAATTTTGCTACAATTTCCAAACAGAATAAGAGACAAAATCTTTTGAGCATTTTCAAAAATGGAACTGCATTGTAAAAGAGGGCTGTGTATTTTTGTCTGTCAAATTCAGCAGCTAAGCATTTGGCTACTGGCCTGAATTATATCAGAATTCAGCTTCAAATCCCTGTTCTACTTCTGTCACAGCATTATTGTTTACCCCAAATCAAGCAAAGTTTCCTGCACTCATATCCTTGGTACCCAATTTCATTGTCTCTTGTCTATAACAGATTACCCTCAAAATCTAATGGAAACCAAAAACCGCATAAAATATTTCACCTTTCAAAAAACAGGCTGTATTGACATAAGTAATTTAAAAAAAAACAAAACAAAAAAACCCCAAACCAAACCAAAACAAAAAATCTTTCCAGACCTATTCACAACAGCAGGTTCCTGGATGGCTGCCCAGAAATATTATCATTCTATTAGTATTATTTGTTTGTCAAATTTGATCCAGCTAACACATACTAAAACTACAGCGGTTCTGTCTACATTTGGTCTTTAAATATCTCTTTCATCATTTTTTCTTCTGCCTATAAATTATGAAATTATGGAAAAACATCCCTCCAATATAAAGATACTTTATATGTGTAATATTGTTCTTGGGACATTATGAGCCCTACACTCCACTGGAAATATGGAGCAGGGCCATTGGTGAGCTTTAAGATGAAAATTTCCCAGTTCTTCTGTGGAATGGACACTCCAAATACAGTCACAATTCAGTTCTTTCCATCTTTTATTTCTTTTACTGCGATAAAACATCTAAAGAAATAAGGCACATCATGTTAGCTCAAGACTTACTGAAATCTTTACAAAAATACTTTTTTTCATAGTCCTAAGATGTGAATGAATGATGCGTTTATTTCTTTATTCTCTGGTTTCAAACCTAAGCAAGAAATCCCAGATTTTTCAGGCTAAAACAGGTGACACGTTCATTATGCAATGTAGTAATGCACAAAGATACAGTTTATTCTACATGGAACAGCACAGCTCAGAGATGACCTATCAGGTCCTGGGAGCAATATCCCTTCACTAATTCTGTACTCAGCCTGGACTAATTTGCCTTTTCTTTCAGCTCTGTAACTTTTCTGATGTCTCAGTACTGCATGCTGCAGTTATACCCCACCAGAAGTGCTTAGAGAGTAGTCTGACATCAGTCATCTGGAACTGTACCTCTAATACTGGATAAGAAGGGCTATGCTACAGAAGTCAAGGGTTTGCTGGAGGAGAGATGTTAAAAAAAACCTGGTAAAAATTCAGGAAACTTTTTTTTGCCAACAGACATTGCCAGAAAAATAAATCCTGCTTGCCCAGCAGCAAGGGCAACTTGGGTTACATTGCCACTAAAAACCTTCAGCAGAAATGTCAATCACAATTACAATTATAATATACTTGGCATTAAAATGTCAAATGTGTCGTTGATCCTCCTCTAAGAAATAACCAAGATCATGCATATTTTATGCATTTTTTTTTAATCTATGGTCCACATAGATTTTAACAAGATGGTCCGGATGGGAACCTACACGTACAAAACCTTTCAGCAACATATGCAGCTAGGAAATGCTAATGCAGATATATTCAGACAACCAAAATCACAAAACTGTCAGCTTAAAGCTGCATTCTATGTTTTTTAATCTGTAAGATGCTGTAAAAAATCTAATGAGGCATTATAATCTACTTTTATGAAATAAAAATGTCAAACAGTCCTGGTTCAAGTACAGTTACAAAACAAAAATCCACTCTTGAATGTCAGTGAGGAAGTGGAAGAAGCCATGAATGTTTCCTTCCAATGCTGATGGCTGCAGGACATAACCTAATTGTTGCCCCAGGAGCCCTCAATGTGTTTTTCTCAATACCTATGCCTTGCAGGTCATTTCAGCAGTTACTATTAATTTAATAAGTTTTTCTTTATGCCTGCATTTGATTTTAAGTACAGTACTTGCCCCTGGTCTTTGAATGCATGCTGGGTACAAAGCATTAAGATTATCTACATCATTTAAGATTATGCACACTTCAATTAGATCTCTCAACCATTTTTCCTTAGTTGCTGCCATCGCCCTGGTTCCTGCAGGCTGAAAGCTGAATGTATTTTCTAGACCTCATGATCCTTTTTGTCACTTACTCCATAAAACTGTTCACTAGGATCCCATTTATTCCTGAAAATAGTCCTTATCAACATACTCTTCCTACAATATTTCCCATAACTTACATCCATCCAGGTGAGATAGAACTGAATCACTCCATACCCATAAGCAGTACTAAAGCCAATGTAGCCTTAATTCTTCCCATGCGAGGAATAGCTTTGTGCTCGATCTTTGTCACAGAGCTAGGAAAGTGCTTGAGAATATAGTTTCATTTAAAATATTTTAATATTTATATTGATTTGAGGGAAGGAACTCACATATGAAAAGTCGAACGTGCATTGGAGTTTGGTACTGCTTATTAGTTTTGGAAGCTGCTTTAAGTATCATCTCTCCTAATTCAATCTCATGCATTTCATTATTTATTACTCACTTTTATGTGCAGTGAATAAGCTAAGATTGTTGAAGTCACTTGTCTCTTCTCAGCTCTCTTACTTGTGACACCGTGCTTTCTGAGTTGCTATTTATTTCTATATATTTCTAATCAATTTTTAATATTTGTGTTAATATTTGTTGGGTTTTTTTGCCACATATCTTGTGGTTCATCTACTTAGTCTCAACAGTTTACTGACTTAAGCTTCTGTTATTTTCAGCAGTACTGAGTTACTTTGGTCTTTTTCAAACACTGGTCTTAGACATATTCCTGATAAATGTGAATTTCTTGGCTATTTTTACTGCCTCTGCATGGGACAAACTCACAATTGTACAGACAGCAGGGAAAAATCAAAAGCATCTAAGACAGGTGACCAGTGCAATTCCAGATCTGAAAATATAAATCATTCATATTCACCTGGAGATTCATAAATTAAATTGGTGATCTGTATTGCTTTGTCTAAGGAATGATATTTTATTTATATGAAATTTATTATATATGAAACTTTATATATGAAACTTTTATATATGAACTTTATAATATATGAAAAATTAATATTTTCACTATGAATTTTGAAGTACATGTTGCAGTTAAAATAATGCCAGCTTTATAAAAAAATGTATATCAAGAGATGCACTAACAACCAATGTACTGTGCATTTGGGTGAAAAACAAAATAAGATTCGTTATATTCACTGTCTTATACAAGCAAGTTATTCAGAGATTCTCTGAAGCTGAACAGCTAAATTTCTTAAATGAACATTGAATTTATTTTTCACCCCTTTGAATATAACTACTAAAGAGACCTACATCTTTGGGAAAACTCCTGGTACATTTTTACATTTATCTAATACGAAAAGAGAAGGTAAACCACAAGTAATAGACTAACTCTCTGACAGAGCTGTAGTAAAAATGAAAATACTTTTCCTAATATGCATATGGTGCCTTCGCAGCTAGTTCACAGAAACACTTAGAAATAAATAGGGCATTATTTTCTTTTTATCTTTTCTTAATTTGTTTAGCAACAGATTCATCCAGTTTACTATCCATGAGTTACTGGATTTGACAGCTTTTGTTTCTGCATACCAATAGTTTATTTTTTCTCCATCTTATTGGACTCCTGATTTTCCCCTTATAGGGAAATTCAGATTACTCTGAGCAGAAAAGCATGTCCCAGAGTACAGATAAGGAGTGATCAGTAGGCAGTCATCTTGAATACAACCTCTTGACCCATTCCAAAACAAAGTTCTGTAGATAAAAAGTAGGGAGGAAACCCTGTGAGGAAATTACCAAGAGCAAGGACCGCATAAGACACAATGAGACAGACAGACAAGAGGAAACAGGAGAGGTGCTCTTCACAGCATAGAAACATACATTTAAGGACAAAAAAATAAAAAAGATGAACAGTCAAAACATGGACAGACAGCATAGAAAAATGAAGAAAAACTGAGAAACCTGTGTCACAGGGACATTACAGACTGAAAGTAGAGGATTGTATATGCTTTCCAAGACTATTCTTAAGTTTATGTGAGAAATTTTACATCCCAGTATATTTTAAAAAGTCTAAAACTTCAAATTGGATGTGATTTATATCGGTATGTCATAACTTACATTGACTTGCCTAGGGTAAATCTCAAGATGAGATGAGTCACTCCCTAGAAACATCTGCTACTATCTACTGTAGGCACCAGTGGGAGACTTCAGTGACTGTATCAGATGCAGCCACCTACATTGCACTTGGTCAAATGAATCCCACAAAAATTATCAGACCTATATAGATATTAAAGCATGTGAGGAAGCAGTGAGCCACCTAGAAGACACTTTGGCCTCCTAACCCCAGAGGATATTTAGGTATTTGATCTCTTTAAAAGGTTAAACTAAATGGTTAGTAAATCTAACAGCACCTTCATTCCTCAGAAATCATAGTAAAGGAAAATACAGATATCACAGACTTTTCAAATGGTTCCATATCTTCACTGCAAATTTCTTACCATAGTGCTAAGACTTTAGATAACTGAATTTTCATTGCAATTTCTCTCAACCTTAAAAGTACTTGGAGATTAAGGTCAGGTATTTCAAAACAGTCTTAACCTTATTCTTACCATATATTTCATCATAGCATAATACTTCCACTTGTTCATAAACTATCCAAAGCAACTGATGGGGCAACTGTTTACTTTGTTGAGTAAGAATTGCCCTTTGAGCCAGTGATTTTTTTATAGTGTCGTTAAGCATGTAATGCCATCATGTGCCACACCAGTATAACCTCCCTCTGTGACCAACAATGTCATTTACCTTAAACCTCAAGCAACAGCCAAACTAAACAATGCCCACATGCTTTCAACTGCTCCTTTCAGGATTTTGCACCTACACTCACACAACCAAGGCTGCAGCTGGAGCAAGACCCTGCTATCCCAACTGCTGCATGGCATTTCAGCTCTCACAGTCACCCATGGAGGTAAAGCCCTCACTCTCTGCTGTTCATTTTCTGCAAGTTCTGCTTGAGCAAAGATAAGTGCAACACACTTGAAATACAAGAAATATACTTTAAACTACTAAATCAAAGAGGCAACAACTTTAACTTAACCCTTTACACATTAAACTGCAAGGCTTTGCAGAAGCAATGGGGTAAAATTGAGGGGAAAAAGACCCTGGACAGGTGCTGCAAACAAATCCAGTGATTTTTGGTTTGGGGATTCAGAAACCATTATCTCCCATGACAGCCAGCTAAATATGCAAAAGAGGCAAATGGGTAGAAGGCTTTCTCACTATTCTTTGCACAAACGGTG
The DNA here is from genome assembly GCF_963662255.1 of Cinclus cinclus. Taxonomy (NCBI): domain Eukaryota; kingdom Metazoa; phylum Chordata; class Aves; order Passeriformes; family Cinclidae; genus Cinclus; species Cinclus cinclus. The sequence goes on along the minus strand of NC_085046.1, from coordinate 90,679,186 downwards.
CACCAGAGCTATGAAGCTTGCCTGGAAATAATATGAGCCATCAAAAAGTAGCAGGAGACAACTAAAAAAGCAAAAAAGCATAAAGTCTCAAAAATATATAAACTGGATGTGTTTTGAATTAACAGATCCAGGGAAAAAAAATGGAAATATTATACTCTCAGTCCCTAAACTGGATATTATGTTGTTGTCAGGATGTCATTCAAATTGTAGTTGTCTCAAGTCCTTTTGTGCTAGATGCCTACATTCAAGTTAGTGGTGAAATAAAAATGGAACATCCTATTGCTGATGGAAAAGATGTTCTCTGTATTCACATAGACCTTACAATAATTCAGAAATTATGATTCCATTACTTATTGATATTATTGAGAACTCATAAGCTATACATAAAGATAAATACACAATCTTCCTGTGTTGAGAGCATCTCTCACTACCAGTAAAACCATGCATTTATTCAAGTTCTGAGCCTGCAGGACTCAAATCAGTGTAGTTGCTGGAAGAGAGCTGGTCAGGAAGTGGCAGAGAAGAATGTAACCAAGAAGAATATTACAGCTTCTAGGTATTTATGGTTTCTGGGTGCTTATTTCAGAAGGGTACGGCAGTGCTTCACAGCAGCTTTCAATGAGTGAGAGGGCACTTCAATTTTTGGGGGGGAGGCTGGGAACAGACATGAACCATCTCTCCCCCATATGTCTTCCTACCTCTCACTTTTCTCCTGCAATGCACGATATGTCTCCTACTTGAGACTTGCAATAGAAAGGCACAAAATAGCCATTCCTCTATCTGTGGTATGACCTCAACTCACCTCTTCCTGCTCTTCTCAGAAGAGGCAAGAACCAGAAGCTCCTCCCTGGAGAAGATGGGATACAAAAATAGAACAAACAGCCCTGCAACTGAAAGGGCTGGAGAAAATGGTGACTGCCCTGGTTGATCTGTCCCTTGCCTCCCTCTGCAGCGGTTCCTCTTTCCCTAGCCCCCACCTCACCACTAATCAGAGAAGGAGCAGACACCAGCAGGACATGTGTCCCTGTGTTTTGAGAGTTAAGGGAGGCACCTCTGCCCTCATGGCTGGCCCCCCAAACCTGGTGTTAATGGAGGCTCAAGCTGCTGCTGCAGAGCACAACTGGGATTTGTTATAAGAGCCTGTTGTGAGTGTGTGAGCCACAACCTCCTTGGGAGGATTCTGAGTCTTCTCTTCTTTAGGTTAAACAATCACACCTCTCTCAGGGTCTCCTCATATGATAGATGCCCAAGTACCTTCATCCTTGTGTGGTCTTTGCTAGACTTGCTCCATGTCTCCCTTGTTTTGGGGAGCCTAGTCTGGACAGATCACTGCACATGTGCTCCAGTCAGGGCTGAGCAGGCAAGAAGGCTCACTCACCTCCCTTGATCTAGAGGTAATGCTTTCCCTAGTGCAATCTGGCTTCTCCTGGCTGCCTATATTCCAAGGGTATTTTGCTGGCTCATGTTCCACTAAGTGTTCACCAGGATCCCCGGGACCTTTACTGGAATGTGGCTCTCTAGCCAAACACCTCCCAGCCTGTACAGGTGAGTACCTGGGGTTTCTTCCTCCCCAAGGGGAGGACTTGGTATTTGCCTTTGCTTGGCTTCAGAAGAGTCCTGCTGGCCAAGATCTCCAGCCTTCTGACATGCCACAGAATGGCAGCACAACCCAATGGCACATCTGGTGTACCAACAATTCATCCTGGTTTTCTCACACCTGCAAATCTGATGAAGGTCTACCCTACTCCACCATCCAAGTGATTACTGAAGATGTTACAGTTATTGGCCCCATTATCAACCTCAGTAGTCTAAATACAAAACAATATATTTTAAATGCTTACATGCATACTTGTCATTTTCTCAAAATATTCTTGATTTTAAAAATAAAAACTGAAAAATGCTGCCAGTGAAATAAAACAGTCATAAAGATGTCTTTCAAGAATGACTAAGGTGCAGTTGCAAGTTAAAACTTTAAGAATATGTATGGTATATACCTATATTTTCTTCACTGTCAAAAAATTGATAGTAGAGTAAACATTATTTCATCAGAATGATGTCCCTTAGTCCTATTATTCACACAGAGTTATACAGAAAATATCTTCACTTTATCCAAACTAACCATTTGCAACCTCATCCTTTGCACTCTTTTTGTATATATAGTTACGGTGCAGTATTCCAATTCAGGTAGCCAGCTTACTGTCTCCTTATTTAAATGGCTGTCACTGAAAAAACAGTGCTACTTGAGTCACATAATTCCAACACATGATTTCACAAATGCAAATTCCCTAATCCTACAAATGCATCTCACTCATTGCTTCTGCACTCAGAAGCTGCATCTAAGAGCTGTGGATAAGAAAGTAGCTTTAGATTTCACTTAAGATAATCAGCCATAAATTTGTTACCGCTTCACTCCTCTTCACAAAGGCTTGAGAGCCGACAGTCTGAGGAGATGAATGGGAAAAATCCACACAACATTCAAATTTGTTCATTCAAATTAATTCAATCAAGTTATTCACAAAGGAAGGCAAACACCTACGTGAGAATCCACTTCGCCCGAGATAGATGCTCCAGTTTGGAAAAGCTCAGCATATCAGAGCAATGACCGTACCAGGGCAAAGCAGACCTAGTGCTTCCTTCAACTCTGTGTCTGCTCTCTCCTAGGTCTCTGTGCTCTTCGACATCTGCTCTCAGCCACTACTAGAGGCATTTTCAAAGGAAATTCCCAACCTCCAGAAATTTGCAGCTCATGAATTTATTTGGATATTTCTGTTGCCTTTCAATTTAATATTCCTCACACCATTTTTTTCCCCTTCTGTGAATATATCTAGTTCAGCTGCTTTTTGAAGGTGCAATTTTTGTCCCACATAATAATCCACAGGCGAGATGCACAGATGAAGCACAGTTTACTTGAGGAACCAGGTCTTCCACTTGATTTTGAATCTGTTGCTTTCATGTTTCATTTTATGCTACATAGTTCTTGCTTAGAAAACAGAGTGAATAAACTACTATCTTAGTAGAAGCTCACAGGAGCTCATGACTGGCACCACTTTAACTGACTGACCAATACAGAGTACTTGTTATCTTATTCTGTGTATTTGATATGAAGGTCAGGATTGCAAGATCTGAGTACAGATGCTTAGCAGCCCAAGGATTAGTAGCACAATTTTGGCAGAGACAGTGGAGATATTCCTTCTATGAACAAAAAGATAGATGTTCATGGGTAAATACTGGGTTTAAAACTGTTACAGTCCTAGATTATTTAGTAATTTTGTGTATCCCATTGGCAATGTTAGAGGTGTTTTAATTACTGGACGTGATTTAGTGGTGAACCTGGAAGTGCTGGGATAACAGCTGGACTTGATGAAGAGGTCTTTTCCAACCTTAACAATTCTATGATTCTGTGATACACCTGCCTTAGGATGTGTAGCAGCATTACATATAAATACTGTAGGACAATTGGCCTATCCACTGACCTTTTATATGCATATAGATTGAACTCTTTAAAGGTTTATAGTTCATTATTAATTCCTCCTATACTCATTGCAGCTTCCCAAAGAGACAACAAGGAGAGGGTGCAACTTGCTGTCACAGCGAGACAACTCTGGCAATTCTTAGTTGAAGGTAAATCTCTAGTTCTTAGGCAGCTTTCAATTATAATGAGCTTTCAATTATAGGAAATAGCATGGAATTGCTCCCAGGATAAGAATTTTATACGTGGTTCCGCAAAAGTCCATCCTCATTCTCTGACAATAAATACAGCATACAGCCACACTCAGAATCCAGCCCCCTTCTTTCTTGAAAATGCAAGGACAGCTGTAAACTATACTAAAAAAAAAAAAAAAACCAAAAAACAAACAAACAAAAAAAACTCATAATGAAGTTTACCAGCAAAATAACTATATGGGCATTCTAAAATTCCTCAGGTTTCATCTTGGCAATTAGATTTCACAAGAGCCAAACAGAAATGGCCAAAAAGAGAAGATGCTGTGACTCCAGCATTTAGGATGCGAGGCTGTTAACATTTGTTGCTGGGAAGCCAGCAATGCTCACAGCCATCAGGAGCCCTGTCCTTCAGCCTTCCTGGCTGTTACAAGCTCTGCCAGGCATCCGGCAATGCTGGGAGCTGACATTAATCGCTGACTTTGGGGTTCGCAGATGTTACAAGCAGTTCCAGCGACTTGGTGGTGCTAGTAACAATTTCACTTAGCAACAAACGTTGCCATATGGGTGCTGCTTGCAATTTCTAAGGAGTTTTCTACCAATGCTGTTAGCTTCCACAGTCAGCTGGGGTTATAGTAACGGGAGACAAGAACTTTTAGGACCATTTCTAGCAGTGGTGCCTAACAGCAAAGAGTACCTTTGGCTACAGTCACTGGGCATACAAACATTCCCAAAATGTTGGCAACTGTCCTAATAAGAACAACCAAGTGCCTGATGCTACCTACAGCTGTGGAAGCATTAGTCAGCACTTCAAAACGCCACTGCTATGTCAACAACATGTATAGAGTTTAACAAGTCATTCTTACAATACCAGGAGATATTCTGCTAGAGCTCTGCGCTGCAGCTAAGTCCCCCAGCAGGGAATATTAGCTCAGGCTCAGTAGCATGTGAATAAAGTCATACAGATTTTGAGCAACGTGAAAATATTGAAAGCTACACCACAGTGAATGCAGGATGCTGAGAACACAGACAGAAGCTCCACTTCTGAGTGCTGGAAAGTGAGTTTAATCCAGCAGAGAGACTGAGTAGATAATTTTAATTCAGTCTTCACTGTCATCAGTTGTGAAGATATCTGTTGTGTGTTGTTCATTTAAAAATCTAAATTAAAAACAAAAAAAGCAAAATGCTCTAGGCCTCATAAACATGTTGTGAATTTACTCCATGATGTCTCAATAAAAAGATGTCCAAGGAAATATTAGAGAGACATAATTTTCAAAATTAATATAATATGAAAAATATAGTGCAATTCAATCCCTGAATCCTATTATGTTGAAGTAAATTAATCATGTAATACAGAAGTATATTTTAACGCTATTCTACTATAGATCAGAAAAAAAGCCTGCCAAATCCTTCCTTAACTTTAAGTTTCACCATATCTGCAAGTTCCATGGGGCAATTTTGAAAAACTTTTTATATTTTATATTGCCAGAAGACAATTTTTTCTCTAAATTAAAGAATTCCAGTGAAATTATTTACTTTAGTCCTTCCTAATATAAAAAGTATATTATATGTGATTTCCTCATTTCATTTTGAAAATGGTTAAATGTTTTCTTCTACAAGCCTTTGCTTAGCTTGGTTTGGATTTTATATATTATACACCTAAATATATGACATCAACACTACTGCTTTGAGATGCATTGAGATATTTTATAAAAGTCATGGCTAAAGGCTATTGTGATTTTAAGAAAATTAGACAGATATTGAAGGATGCAATTTTAGTGCATAACTGACTGTTTTCAATTTATTTTTCTTTTTCACTGCTGACTTTATCATAAATATAAAGGACAAATCATGTTAAACCAGTCAGGTTATCCTTTTCGACAGAAAACAATCTTTGTATCTGAAGGAAAATCAAGGGGAGTGACATATCTCATTTTTAACAAGGTTTTTGACACCACCTTAAGATATTTTGTAAGCAGGTTAACAAACATTCTCAGCAGACTGTTACTACTCAGTTGCTATAAAATGAGTAGGAAGGTGCAAAAGAAAGCTTGCTATGAAAATTTTGTATGATGTCATACAGTTTATGCTGCTTACATACAGTCTATTCCAGCTGTGCTATCTTATGGACTGAATTATGAAATAACACATAAACTTGCAGATAACAGACAAGAGGGGATCCAAGATACACAACTGCAGCTGAATAATTCAGGACAGTAAATGTGAGAATTACTCTGGAGAAAGCAGGATTAAATTTACTAAGGTGAAATGGAAAAACATTTACACATTTCAGAACAATGAAACCCACCAAATTAAATAATAATAATAAAAAGTAAAAAACCAAATTGTTGGTCTTGCGTGGGGAAATAAAATGATCTGAGCATATCAGATCTTCAGAGAGTTGAATGTGAATCAAGAGTGGTGTTCTGTAGGATATAGGTCATGCTGCTTTGTATGTTCTCTCTACTCCAGCAGGAGAGAAGTTTGTCCTCTACTGCTGATGTAAGGCAATACAGGGGTCAAGTCTAGGAACATCTTGTTGTTATGAGTATCAAGAGGAGGAGGGGTCAATCATTTCTTTTGCACTGCTTTCCAGAGCTTATGCACAAGATCAGCACAGAAAGTTCAAGCAATCCAGCTACTTAGAAGGGAAACATTTTCAGTTGGTAGTGTGTAGTCAGTATAATCTGCCCATTGCCATGAAAAATTAGACCTTGTTCATCAAGCCCCATTCCAGCAATTGCAGGATACCACACAGTAAGAAAAATCTAGAGAACACGTGCTCCAATAATCCAAACCCACAGAATATTCTCTACACACTTCATTAAGCTGAAGACTTGTAGTAAAATCCCCTTTGATTCAGCAATGATGTGCCATAAAATTAGGGCATAGAAAAATGAGAAACACTGCCAATGCCCTTGACCTACACAGAAACAGGGGATTTATTCTGTGGAACTCCTAATGACCTTTATCAGAGTTGTTGAATCCAGTGGCCCAACAGAGGTGAGGCTGCCCCAGCTCTGTGCCCCCAGGTCCAGCCAGTAGCAAGGCTGGGCAGCTATTCCACATACAGGGCATACACACATATACGTATATTCGTGCACTTGTGTTTTCCCTATATAAACACAGTTACAGAGTCTGCACACAGCCAATAAATATTCCCAATCTCTCTGCCCTCACAACCTCCTTTGATGTAGGTCATCACAGAGCTTCACTGTTTGCATGTTTAGAAACTTTTTTAAAAGCTTCAAATCTAAATGCTCTATGAATCCTGTACATGCATTTGCTCTTTGAACAGGAAGATAACGAGCATCGAAGCTAGTTTGAAAATATTAATGTACTTTCTCATCATCATTTCACTAAACAAGTTATAACATTTTTTCCCCAGGAATCCCTCATTCTCTTTTTTCATCTCTTTTTGGCTGTTCCTGTTTGAACAGTGTGAACATTTTGGCCAGATTTTTTGCAGAATGTTCCAATTATTTAAAGAAGTATTACCCATATCTTATACCATGGTACTAATTGTGTCCTGCTCCAATCAAGAACCCCTTGCCATGACTAAACTTAATTATGTTTGTATACACTTCATCCTGGTGTTTTGCAGTCATAGGTGACTCAAGCCTTATGTTTATGGCAGAAGTTTTTGTTACCAGTTTTGAAATGTGCAGCTCCACACAATGAATACTTCCTGCACAACTGCTCCTTCCAAAAGTACATCTTTCCTCTAATTCAGAAAGAAAGATCTTTTCAGTAATAAAATATGTGTGAGTAGAGGGGAGGTGGAATACTTATATTCATTGCTATTATGGAGGAAGTGAAATTTATAGGGATAGTGTAAGTAATAGTTTATTTTGGGGTATTCTGATATAAATCAGAACTATCATTTTGCTATTTATTAATGGCCATAAATACAGCAATGGACTGGTATGATTGTGTGCCCTTTTAAAATTATATTTATATAATATATATATTTATATGATACATATTCTATTTATCTTTACAAGTTTAGCTTTGTTAATATGCACTTAATCATCATTCTAGGTAAGATTTCTTGACTTTACCCGATTAATAAAAAAGGTTTTTCTCCCTCAAATTAATTGAAACACTGAGATTTTACAGAAATACTAAAGAAATGTTACTGTTGGAACTGTTTTGGGCACTTTTTTCTCTCCAAATATTTTTTATTTTACTTTTTATAAATCTTTCTAATTTCATAAAATCATAGAACTTTGGGAGGCACTATAAGGGTCTGGTTCCAACCCATATCTCCCTTGGGCAGGGATGCCACCCACTAAACCAGGTTGCTCAAAGCCCCACCCATTCTGGCCTTGAACACTTCCAGGGATGGAGTTTTTGTGGGCAGCCCATTCTAGTGCTTCACCATCCTGACAGTAAAGATTTTCTTCCTAACATCTAATTTAAATCTTTTCCCTTTTACTTTAAAACTGTTTCCCATTGTCCTATCACTACCCATGTAAAAAGTTACTCTCCCCCTTTTTCTTCATGTTTGGAAGACTGCCATGAGATCTCACTGGATCTCAGATTCTCCAGGCTGTATTCTTTCAGCCAGTGTTCACATGAGAGCTGTTCCAGCCTTCTGATCTTCTTTATGGCCTCTTCTGGACCTGCTCCCACAAGTCCACACTTTGCCTGATAATAATTTCCTTCAGCTGTGTAACCACAAGCAGTAGCCATTGAAGACTACAGAAGATACAACACAAAGATAAATACTTTTTATACTAATTAATTACAAGTAACTGATTAGAGGTTCCATCAAGTTCATTTTGTGGCACTAAATCAAATGGCCCATGTGTAAAATGAGAAGAGTGCTTCTTGTGGGGGCAGAAAAAGAACTAGGCCATTAGGGTATAATCTGTCCATGCACAAGTTCTAGTGAGGATAAAGAGAAATCTGTCTAACATTCAGTAGCAAAATCTGTCCTAAATTTGCTTAATTGCTTCATAAGTGCTATTGAGACAGGAAATGTAGCTGCTACTGCAGTTGTAAAACGAAAGGCAGAAAAGGAAGATGGTTATTGAGTCTATTTTTAAGTATGAAAAATGCACTTGCATAGTACAATGATGCAGACATTCAGACACACCAGAATGGAAATGTGAATAGTGCAGGGAAAGAACTAGCTTGCGCTACGTTTTAAGATGATGACAGCCACCCCAGACCAATGGATTATAAAAAACACAATGGATAAGTAGGTTATAAGGCTTAAAGGTTAGTGGAAGCACCCCACAGATAATATTTCATGTGCAAAATATGCCTTTGAGAGTTTTATATTACATCGCAGTTTTAGAACCAGAGAGCTACTGTCCTGTGTGTTCACATAGCTTAAAGACTACCAGTACTTTCCTGAGGTGCTATTAGTTGGAGAAACAACTGAATGCACTGACAGTTCCCCTTATAAATAAAAACCATTCAATCTTTTATGTTCTATTACAGTGACAGAAATTTTTTAAAAGTACTCCTTCAAAAGCCAGGTAGCCTCAGAAGAGAAAACATAACTTTTTTCTTTACTCACAAAAGGAGAAAAATCACTGTAAGATACACCAGGATATGGCAAACCACTGGTGTATTGGTAGTTCTGAGCTCATAGAAACATTAAGGTTGGAAAAGACCTCTGACATCATCAATTCCACCTATTAACCTAGCACCATCACCATATTCACCACTAAATCATGTCCCCAAGAGCCATATTCACACATCTCTTGAACACTGTCAGGGGTGGTGATTCCACTACTTCCCTGGATATTCTGTTCTAGTGCCTGACCACCCTTTCAGTGAAGAAATTCTTTTCCAATATCCAACTTAAACTTTCCCTGGTGCAACTTGACACCATTTCCTTGTGTGCTCTTGCTTGTTACATGCAGGAGAGGCTGACCCCCACCTGGCTACCACCTCCTGTCAGGTAGCTGTAGAGACTGATAAGGTGCCACCTCACTCTCCTTTCCTGCAGGTTAAACACCCCCAGCTCCCTCAGCCACTTATCATAAGACTTGCTCTCCAGAGCCTTCACCAGCCCTGCTGCTCTTCTCTGGGCAAGTTTCAGCATCCCAATGACTTTCTTGTAGTGAGGGGCCCAAAACTGAGCACAGGATTTGAAATGCAGCCTCACCATGGCTGAATACAGACGGACAATAAGTTAATAATGATGTTGAGGGGGAAAAAAGATTAAAATAGGGAGTCAAAAGTGTATGTGTTGCAACTGAACCTGCAGAGGGACTACCAGTTTCCATCAATGAAATTTGAAGAGTAGAATTTACCTGGCAGTTTCATATTAAAACGTTATACTCACACTAATAGATGACTTGATGAAGACATTCTAATGAAACACACATTTCCATCTCTCTCTCTCTCTTTTTTTTCCAGCAGGTTTAATGTTTGTATGATGTTATGCTGGGGATTGGTTCTTTCTCTTTTCCCTCTGTGGAATTTTCCCCATTGTCATGCTAAAATACCTGTTGACTGGGCCCTGGAGGCAAGGGGGAGGGGAGAGAAGAGGGAAACCCCACGAGATTCAAACAGCCAGAAGAGGAAGCGGAAGGCTGGGTCTCGCCCCATTTTTCCCCGTGGAGTTCAGACGAGAAGGACGATCGCTGCCTCTGCCCCATCTCTGCCATCCCAGTGTCGGGAGCCATCCTCACTGCTGTCAGACCCTGCCCTGCTGCCTTCTCACTGTAATCTGCCACCATCCAGCACTCTGCTGAGTACCAGAACCGACACCGTGAGCAGAGGGCTCTCTTCATCTCTCTCTCTCCTCCTGGGACAGCGCTGCCATCACCCCCAGCCCTCCTGCGGCTCTGCGGGACCCGCCCGCCCCCAGCACCGGGAACTGCAGCTCAGGGAAAAGGTGCCTGCAGCCAAAAACACTGGGACTGAGTTACTGTTCTGTTTGTGGGTAATTTCATAGCTGTTGTTGTTCTTGTTTGTCGTGTTAGTTATACTAGTAAAGAACTGTTATTCCTACCTCCATATCTTTGCCTCAGAGCTCCCTTAATTTCAAAATCATAATAATCTGTAGGAAGGAAGGATCACATTTTTCAGTTCAAAGGGAGGCTTCTGCTTTCCTTAGCAAACATCTGTCTTTCAAACTAGGACATGTTAATAACTGAAAAACAAGTTTTTCAGGAAGCAGAGGAATAGATAAGGTCACACACCCTCCTCCCACACTGATAAAAAGCTTATATCAATCATTTTTAGCTGAAATTGTGACCCAATTAGACTAGTACAAATCATGCCAAGCTACAATGGCAGAAGTGACTGATGAACTTTGCACAGAGCTAATCCCCCCCGAAATGGATGGAAGGGCATGGCACCGATGCAGTGTAATGCCAGTGAAGCGTGTCCAACTGCAATTCAGAGGGACATTTAAACAAAGAGAAACTATCTATTAAAGACAGGCCACAATCTCTCTGTGGCTGTAGCAAAATGCTTCTCCTGATGGTTTTCCAGAGATGAATCTTGAGTGGCATTAAAAAAGCCAAGTATTAATCATTAACAGAAGTATTACCTAAAAGAAGCCATTTTAAGCAGGTAACCTATTGCAAATTGTCTACCACTGTGGATGGGAGGCAAACAAATCAAGTTTATCGATAACAAACCATCAGTAATTTTTATAGGACTACTAATATCAAGCATCAAAAAAAAACACTTCTTCCCTTCTTCAACTAAAATAACATTAAAAAGCAAACACTGAGACATTATCTTTTTTTCCCTTGTTCTATAAGGTTCATAGTTTAAACCTGAGCTACTTATTGAAGAGGAAAAAAAAAATCCCAATAATTAATTTTTGCAGGGAGGATGGAGATTCATTGTGTAACAACAACAACAACCCAGGAATTGAAGTGTTAAGTAAAACTCCAAATATCACAAATGTTAAGACTAAATCCTGAGGACTGAAAGCTCAGTCCATGCTTCCAGGGCCAGTGGCAGCTTACAGTGAGGGGTTGAAAATGAGGGCATTTTTGTGTAAATGAGGATGTGATGGCATGTACCCACCAACCAGCTTGTGGGTGATGATTCAACTAAGTTTGTTAATCACTTACTAAGAATAAGTTCCTAATTAACAAGCTAGTGTGAATGTGAAATTTGGCTTTCCAGCAGTCACCAAATTACAAATGTAATATCTATATTTGAATAATAATAATAATAAAATATAAAAATGTGTTTGTTTTTTTCCTCTTAGCTAAACAATAAAATTTAATTGGAAGTTAATCCCTATCCTTCTAAATAATTTACCTAGATTTCAGAGAGGTATTTTACTGAAGTAAAAGAATATTCCTCCATGGATAGTATCCTATTTGTGAGCTCACTGAACCAGTAGGTTGAATCCTGCAGGGTTGGCAGATGAGAGTCTGCTTTCTTCACACCTCCCCCAAACCCTGCATCAGTGGCTCCTTCAGATTCAACCACAAATTATTGTCATTTTAAAGCAATTCTAAGTCCTGAAGAACATGTGAGATAGCAAAAAATCACAGCAAAATGGAAGACCCTCAGTCAAGAACAATTCAGTTTCTCCTCCTTTGTAGTTTTGTCAGAAATGCTGCCATGCTTTGGGAGACCCAGGAAAAAGAGACATGGATGCTTTCAGACTGGCAGTTCCTAATCATGTTGTGCCAGTACATGGCACAGAACACATAAATGGCCTTTGACTTTCAGCGGGCAACACATGAGAAGAGTCACAGAACCCATTTGTTTAACTCTCAGTGGCCAGAGGGAACTGACAAGCAGGAAAAGCAGGTATGTAATTTTGCCTTTCTGCCCAGATTATAGCTATCCTCTGCAAGGACAGCCTAGAAGTCAGGATTCCCAGGATGTATGCCTCTCTGTAATTGCAAGTATTCTTATCTTCCCCTCACATCATCTGTGATATTACTGTAATGACAAGACCACAAGTACATCAAGGAAGGGTACACTGCAGCAAAAAAAAGTCATCACAAGCCATGCAAGGCTTTATACCTCCCTTTCTTGGCTCACTCTGCTCCTGTTTTTATATCTAGGAAGAAACTGTGGAAGCCACTCTTTCTACAAAGAGTGGAAGTGGTCGCCAGTGTGGTGGACACTTTCACAGCATGACTTCTAGTCACAGCTGTCAGGACATTCATGCAAAAGGTCAGGTTTAAGCAGGAGCCACATGTGAAACCTCTCAGATCACAGCAGTTCAGGGCTGTGTATAAGCAGAAACAGTGCCAGCAGTACATAGGGACACACCAGCCAACTGTACGTAGAGACCCCTTGAAAATTCAGTGTCTACAGCTTTTATTTTAGGTGCTCAAAGCCTTCCTACATAGAACATGAGATGCACATGCTATGCCATGTCTGAATTATCCCATAAAATTGTTATAAAAAGTTGTTTCATATCATCATTGGGTTTCTGTTGCCTTGGAGGGTCTATCAGTAAACTGGTTGTGTCAAGGACAAGGAGAGAGGTTTGGCTGCTAGCTCTCCACCGGGTTTGCAACCAGCACTTCTGCAGCATATGACTGTGATGTTGAAACTAGAACCATGAACTCATATGATGCTTAAACAGATCAGATTAAGCAGAGGAAAATGGCAACATTGTACTCAGCAGAACATACACTAATACATCTTCCACTGGAGGATTTCAGTCATGACTGCAATCCTCTTCTTTGTCTGAGAGAAGTTTGGGAGGAATGCAGAATACATTTTCTTGGGAAAAAAAAGTTACCTGACATTTTCAATATCACCAGAATGAAGTTTAAGCTTGTTTTTGTCTGCTTCGTGTCTCAGGTACTACTAAAAAACCCCCTAGAGATTCTAACTTTATAGACTTAGAGCAGATCCATGCAGAGATGCATGTGTACTGTCAGTATAAAAGCTACAGACCACACCAGCTGAAAAATATGGCAAGAAGAAAGCTAAAATTTTCCACTTACTGGAGGAATGAGACAATAAATGAGACACAGGAGGAAGAAACTAAATGGTAACCCAAGAACCAGGATAGTATGAGAAGGATACCAGCTGGTTTAACAAATTCTATGCAAGAGTAAAGATGGAGTAAAGAACCTGTTGTTTTGCCAAGAGGGATTTGTTTGTATTTCCTTGCTGTGAATGGAACTTCGTATGGCACACAGAGCAGAAATTGCTTGGGAGATAATCAGAAAAAGTAATTCTTGAAGAGTATAAACCAGTGATGGCAGACTTTCTGTTAAATGAGGCTTCAAGTTTTAAAAAATTATTTTTCCATGATGGGAAAAAATAAAATCATTATGCATATGCATCTACAGAAGGAAAAGAAGCTCAGAAAGAGCCTTTGAAAGTGCAGGAATATGAAGGAATGAAGTCAGGTACTGGAGAACAGTGTAACAGGAGCAAGTCAGAGAATCCTACAATTGGGCTGGAAGGGATGTCAGCTCTCCTGGCAGACAGGCTGCTCTATATCTTAGAAAATCTGACAAACCATAAATTTGGAAGTTGTTCCCTTCTCACTGCAGTGGTGGAAAGATCCTGCCTCTGCTCTCTGCCTCCTGACAGTCAGCTCCTTCGTAATGAAGCCTCTCTGTCTTCTTCCTTCTGACTCTTCCTTGAACAACTTCAGGTATTAAGACCTTTCTTTGCAAGGCAACCTTTCTGGAACAAAAATTATTCTCATCACGCACCTCTGAGCACAAAACCTTCAAGTGTCATGAACAATTGCGGACTCAGGCTATGCAGGACTGAGTGTTTATCCTATTACCATATTTCCCCTTGTACTTCTGCTGTTGGTCAGTAAGCTGAGCTAATTCTTTGGGATTTATGATGTTGTTTCCTTTAAAAAGGTAATGATAGGGTCAACATTCAAACATTCCTTGGTGGTTCAAGATGTACTAATTAGCTGAACACAGAATAAGAGAGATGAAAATGCTCGTGAACTTGTTAGGTTTCTGGACCCCTTGAGGATATTCTTGCATATTTCTTCAAAAGCCAGCATGTTTCTTGATGTTTACTGACATGATTCTTTCCAGATTTAAGTGCTTCACATTCCAGAATTGCCTTTCATGGCAGAGAAATTGGCAGACCAGAGAAAAATTCTCAGTGGTCCCTTCTTAGTTAGCAAAGCTCACTTAGAGGGACAGGGAGTGGAATTCTGGAATTTGGTCTTTGCCTGAGTATAGGATTATCACTTTGAACACAGATCACACATATTAAATCAACACACAGCACTAGGTGAAAGTAGGTGGTAAGCAAATTAAAGCTCAAAATTAGAACTAATAAGAAAAATCTCAATAAAATGAAGCAGTAGCTTGCAGCTTAATCAGGAATTCAATTGAAATATTGGCAAGCCATCAAATTTTCAGGTGAAAATAATTTCACCTGCACAAACATAAAACAGAAAAATAGTGCTTTAGTTGAAAAAAAAAACACATTGGTTCAGCTTAGGGAATAACACTCTAATGAGGTGTGGATCAAAGACAGTATGTCTGGAGATGAGCATGAGAAAGGACCAGAGGGGCTGAAAAAACTTTAACAAAAAAAAAAAATTACGTTTAACCTTGCTGGAAAGAGGGGATCTAATAGGAATGTTTAATACAAAAGCCTTTGTTCATAAAGACAGCAAGAATAATCTTTACCAAGAAAGATTGTGGTTGGACATGATGAAAAAACCCCGGTAGCCAAGCACTGGAGAAGACAGGTTGCACAATCACCATTTCAGAAAGCTTTAAAATCAGATTAGTAAAAGAACTTTTCCAATAATAATACGGATAGCATTTCTTTAACTGAAAGTCTTTTCCAACTAGGATTGCTATGGTGACAAGATAATGATTGCTGATCTTTTTTTTCTCTATTCTGATTATAAGGTTACAGAGATAAAATTAAATTTTATTAAAGAGCAAACATTCTACTGGATATATAGTCTCAGCAGTTTGCAAAATTAATGAGAAACTGAAGCACCCAGACACCATAAAAATCTTGAGGTTTTACGATGAAGAGAATCTTGTGACCACTTCTATCTTTGAGACCTGTGGCTCTAAGTTCAGGTTGATCACTAACCCAGTCTGAAAATATTGTTTCATATCTATGCTCTAATTAACGTCCAATACAGACAACCTGTGCTGGCTTTACCCAGAGGGGAGGGCACACTAGGAAGTGTTTTCTCCATGAAAATTTCCTCTATGAATTGATGGGACCAGTTGGAGGCTGGTTTAGTTGTTGACAGCCTGAGAAACCAATTGGAAAAGTCGGATCGCTCCGTGAATCACATTTGAAGCAAGTCAACCCCAGGAAAGCTCCCTTGCATTTCCAGCCTTCTACGAAGTGTACTGACCTGGCCCGGGCCCGCTTCCAATGCGGCCCAGGCGGGGCCAGGCTCGGGAGGCTGCCGGGCCCCGTTTCCAACCAGGGGCCCCAGCGGCCAAGGGGAGCAGAGCCCATTGCTGGGATTGTCTCCTTTTCCCGGTGTGTCCGTGGCTCGGGGGGCCCTGCCCTGCCCTGCCCCGGCTCGGAGCAGCCCTGGGGTGGCCGAGCCCGCCCGGCCGCCCTCACGGGCTGGGGGGAGGCAGCCGGGCCCGGTTCGGGAGAGCCCCCAGGGCTTTGTGTGCTGGGCAGGGCAGAGGGAGAACCCCCGGGCTGCGGCTGGAGCTGGGGGCGGGCAGCGCCGGGGGAAAGCCATGGACACACGGCCTTGGCACCCATTTCTCCTCTGCGTGGACTCTGCGGTTCTCGTCCTGCCCCTCCAGCGTGGCCTGGGCACCCTGAGATCCTGACACAGCTCCAGCATGGCCTGGCACAGCCCCTGAAACTTCTGTGTGAGATTTAACTTTTTTCCCCCAATGCTCAGGTAAGACTGACAGACTTTCATCTTTCCTTGGGTGAGAAGGAGAACAGAAAGGATACACTCAAGTCAATGAAGCAAAAGCTAAGTTTCCAAATGGAAGGAGAATGCGGAGACGCCATGAAGGTTGGCTGAAATAACTTTTTGTAAGTTATAGGGGTGGACTGTACTTCACAAAAAAATTCCTTTAAACCATGGAAAAAAAGAGAGACATGGGGGGGGGGGAGCAAGGTGTGAAGTGTTGGAAGAATTCTTTGCCCTGAGAAAAAGAGGGGGATCTCTGCTCCTGGGAGTAAAGTATGAACAGAGAGAAGTGAGCTAAAGAGAACTTTTGCCTTTGAGTAGCTCATCCGTAAAAGTAATACCCCATGACTTTTTAACATGGCCCGCAACTCAGTTCTGAAAAGACTGTGAAGTGGGAGGAAGTTCATGATAGCAGATCCTGGCAGCTGTTAATCATGAAAAAGTGGAGTCAAGAGAGAACTGGTGATTTCCTGTCTTGGTAAAAGTTCCTTATAGCTAAACCAAAAGAAACTCCTCTCCCTAAAGTGAACTGAAAAAGATTATTTAAGTAAGGAATTGACTGAAGTGTCCCTGTATGTTGTTAAGCTGTAACAAAGGGGGAAAGAACTGGTCTGAAAATCTGTTCTGAGTTTATTATTATTATTTGTGTTGTTAATAAAGTTTTTTCTTTATTCCCTTTTTAGTTTTAGGCCTGCTTTACTTTTACTCCTATTTCACAACAAAAGGTAAATATATTACAATTGGAAAACCTTAAACTATTATATTTTTTGTGCGTTAGCCGGGAAACAAACCAACTAAACCATTACACTACCCTAAGCCCTTAGAGCTGAGGAGCAAACATTGTGCTAACTTTAGAAAGAAAAGAAACTGAGAAAGTGTCAAATGAATAGAGACAAACATACTATATATGAATAAAAGTTGAATAAAATAATTTCAACAGATTGCAGTCTATGCCTGATGTAAAGCAGAAAAGAACACAAAAAAAACCCCCTCAACTGCCTAGTGTTCCACTTCAATATATTGTCAGAAAGTCAGATAAACACTATTTCTTAAAATTTAAATGCCAGATGAATGAAGATTTATATTTTCATCACTTTCCTTTCTAAGCATAATCATTTTGACAGCATAGGAAGCAAGATATAAGTTTAGTTTGTTTCTATAAAAATATATATTTTGTTTTCTTCAGCAGTGGAAACCCACACTGAATACAGTAAGCCAAACTACTTCTAAAGGAACTGAATCTTCACCAATACACATCAAATATACAAAAAAAAAAAGAAAAACCCAATACAAAAACACCCCCGCCCAAAAAAAAAAAAAAAAAGTGTTTCTATGATGTATAACAACAGAAAATTCTGGAATTGTGGTATGGCAGATGACAGCTACCTGATTTTATACAAAGCACTTCTCATCTTGGTAAAGTAAAGGTACATTCCCCTGGGACTGAAGCACAACAGTAGATTTTTATTTGTGGTTTGTCTGGGATTTTGTTTAGTTGATTAGTTTGATTTTTTTCTTAATTTATTTTTTACATTTCTTTTTTTGTTTTATGATATTTAAAAAGTTGGTTTCCAATCTCAACTGAAACATGCCAAAATTATTTCATAGAATTCATCCCAAAAATGAAACAACATAAGGATGACAGTAAGGGCAGATACACTGCTTTCAGTTTAAAGTACCTTGAGAGCAATAACTAGTTAGGCTTTAACTGAATATATAAAATAGGTTACAAATAAAAAAGATTGTGCAAAATATTTTCTTCAGCTTTCATGTTTATAAATCTGAATTTCCTTTTAAGCAAGAAGAATAATAAAGAAGATTGCTACCAATATGGCTTAGATATGATTGGTAGTCACTGCATATACACTCAACAAAATGTCCTAATTGCTGCATATTTGTTCAAATACATTACTCGACATAATTGGTCTTACAGAACATATTTGTCTAAATGTGGAAAAAGACAGTTTTTCTTTAATATGTTTTCATCTGATGCTGTAAGGGAAGTTATTTTTTTAAAGTGGTTTGGAAATAACATGCATGTTTTACTTTCCCATCTGCCTGCAGGCATGAGGTGGCATTTGCTCTGCTGGGGAGTCTGTGGTAGCCTACTGAGTTGCCATCAGGACTGCATGGGATGTTATGTCACGTCAGGCCAATAGTAAACACAAATAGATTTTTAATTAAAAATAGGAAACCCAAAGATGATACTTATATAAAATATGCAAAAATACAATAAAAAGAAATAATCCATTGAGGTGCAGTCAGGACTTTTTTGAAAAGAGAAGCATAGGACTTTTTATTTTCTCTATCCACCTATTTGCCCATCTATTTTTAAAGTAAATTTCACTAAAACTAGCAGACAAAAGTAATGTTGTCTATCAATTAAGGCTGAGGAAGTACAGTGTCCATAAACCCCAAAATCCATTTAGTCCCCTTAGGGGGGAAGTATTTTGTGATTCTATTTCATTAATGCCTGCAACGTACTTGTTATTTTCAACAAGCAACAGCAAAATATATGTTACTTCACAACATGCTACATTTCCCAAGACCTCCTATTCCTTGGCATAAAACTCTCTAACAGGACTGGTATAATTAACTTTCAGGCATCTTATGATTTGGGAGTTTTTTCTGCCAAAAATGACTGCCAAAGTAATGCTAAAGGCTTTGCTTTAGCCTGCAAGCTTCATGCATGTGGGACACATATTGGTTTTGATACTTGTCTAAGACAGATCCTTCTGTATGTTGTCATTAGCTACTGGTGAAGCAAAATAAATGTCTGCAGAAGCTATATATAAATACGTAGACATAACACACACACAGAGTGCAACACTGCAATCAGTAAACACCAATCACTGCTTTTAAAGTGCAAGACTGAGCACTGAAGGTCACCGTATGCCAGCACTCTGTGCTACATCATGGCTACTCCTCCAGACACTCAGAGTGCTGATGGAGTCTGTGCCTCCTGTCTAACCTATCCCTGAGTAGACTAAAGAAAAAAATGATTGTGCACTGCTTTTCCTGTAAATCTCTACTTATATTGTGCGTCCTTCATGATTTAACAAGGGCATTACTGGTGACTTCAAAAACAAAGTGGACAAAATGTGATCTTGTAAACTTGATTTCTTAGTAAAATAATGAAATGTTCACTTATCTCTATGGGATTAAAGTACTAATGGATTTCTATTGAAATTACATTTACACATAATCAGTCAGGACAAATAACTTCACACAAGACTGCAAGATTTAAATAAGTAATATAGAGACTTAGGCAGAGTGTCTGTCTCCAGAAGTCTTGCCTTTTCACTGCAGCAGATTTCAAGCAAATTTCAGAAAGACTGGAAGACCTTGACTGAAGATTAATGATAAGTAACACTAACACAGCAGCTGCTTCTGCTGCCTTCTGCTTCTGTGGTGAGAACAAAAAGAGATTAGAAAACCATTACGACGTGATTTCCCTGCGAAGTGCACCCCTGTACCTGTATATACTGTGACCTTTGATAAAGAAAGAAACAATTAATTCATTGGAGTCATCCAGAATGTTCCTGCCTCTCTCCAGACACACAAGTTGTTGAATGTTGTGTCTGGATAAGAGCTCTTCCTCCAGGTCAAGCAAGCAGAAGGCAGACCCTCTCCCACAGTGATAGGAGTATGCCCTGGCATACAGTGCTGCTTCCAGCACAGTATTGGATAGATCTGCACCATCTTCTCTTAAAGGAAGTGCTTTTAATACGAAATTGAAAGGAGCAACAAAAACTACACAGCCCTCATCAGAAGTTGGGAAGGTGTATGAAAAAGGTGAGCTGTCACTGCAGCACTTCAGACTCTGAAGTAATATTCTGTTCAACATTTAATTACTATCTTATTAACTATGTGTAGAGCACTAATTTCAGGGGCATATAATCACAGAATGATTTAGATTAGAAGGCACCTAAAAGACCATCTAGTCCCAGCCCCTCTTCCTTGCAAAGATGTCATGGTTTAGAAAAAGTTTTTCCCGATTCAGTACTCTCACTAAAAAGACCACAGGCTGCTTGCTTGCCTCCCCCTCCAGCTGAAAGCACAAAAGGTAGGGAGCTAAGAACAGTTTACTGGAAACCACAATGAGATAAGAAAATTAAGAATATCAGCAACAATTTAATAACAAAAGCTGAAAGACAAAATAAAAGACAAATGTAAAATAAAGCAACACTGGACCAATTTGCCCACTAGGTTTTCTCTCTCTGAAAGGAGCACACTTCTTCCTGCAAGCTAGAGAGGGTCCCTTTCCTCCCTTTAGCCTGCCCCCGGCAAGGACATGAGACAGTATCCAGTAACACCTGGCTCTGGCCATGCCTCCTTAGCCATGTCTGCTCTGGGCTACTGGAAAACATTAACCCTGTCTTTGGCTGGAACCAGGACACCAGGGACACCTTCCATTAGATCAGTTTACTCAGCACCCCATGCAACATGGTTTGAAATGCTTCCAGGGATGGGGCATCCGTAACTGCCCTGGGCAATCTGTCCCAGTGCCTCGCCACCCTCACAATAAAGAATTTCTTCCTAATATCTAATCTAAACTAACTTACCTTCAACTTTTGGAAGTTTATTTATTCCTTTCCTAAATATTATTTCTCAAGATTATCCTAAATCAATATGCACATTTTCTCCTTTCCTATAAGCCTTTTGAATGCCAATTAATTAGGTAACAATGATTTTTAACTCCTTTTTAATCATAAAAATTATACTTGTATTTTAATGACAAGATGTTTGCCACTTGTAAAGAGCTGGTGTGAAGGACCTTATTTTCCCTTTTTCCTTCCCACACCCAAGATATTTCTTTACAATGCATCCTCCTTGTTTTCCAAGGCCATCCACAATTTGGTTCTGCTCTCTGCAACAGATTTTGATGTCAGCAGAGAAACAGTGAGGGCATTGCTATGCCTTGTTGCTATTCATGTGTTATTTTTGACATGCCTGAATCAATCTAGTATGATAAGGACTTTAAAACACTAATCTTAAACTCATCTTAGTGCTTAGTTCAGAAACTTCATTTCAATGCAACCAAGCGTGTGAAGATAGAAATCAAAATAGAGATTAAATATATTCAGTTATCTGAATTTTCTCCTGTGCAGATACTATATCTCAGAAGATGCTGTCAAAACTGGCTACATGCTCAAAATATATTTTACTACTATATCATTGTAAATATGTCCTACAAACTACACATGGTGTAACTTGCAGCCTTTCCATCTTGGGGGCATCTCTACTTCAGCCTCAGCAGATAATACCTAGATATTTATGAATAAATAATTCAAGATTTCCAATCAGGTGTACCGTATTGCTCAGCTCATTGAAAACAATCATACCCTTGCAGAAAAGACAGCTGAATGGATACTGAGCTGCATGGTTTTTTCAAAGTATTTGTACCTATATTTTAATTTAATTTTATTTTTATTTTATATTTTAATTTGCTAAATTTACTTTCTCGATGATGTGTACTTGTATTCCTCTTTATCCTTTAAAGGGCCTTGCTTAATAAATTTCATTGTATACACTTGTAAGGCCACAGATTAATTAGGTCTTAATAGGCACACTGATTAATCAAGTATTTTATTGTACTTTACACTGCTTTACTTTTACAGATCACAGGAAAAATATACAGGATTTTTAAACTGATTTAAAGAAGACATGACAGTCTTGGTCATAGTATCATTGAGTAGAGGTCAAGATGAACTCTCAGCTTTAGAAATCAAACTATCTCTGTTTATTGGAATCATTTTATGAAGCAGCATAAAGAATTTCAATTCTTAAAAATACTTAATTCAGCATGAAAGGAAATTTCTTACTTCCCTTTCTCCTTTCCTGAAGTACTGCACATCATCGAGAGGTGCATATTCAAGAAAATCACCTAAGTTTAGACAAGAATACTTGGAATAGACATGTAAACAGTTATCTGTCTTTCTGCTTCTAAGCTATTTCAGGTAGAAAAGATATACATATGCTGCAAAAAGGACAGTTCTGGTGAACTCTGGAAATTCTCTAGGATGTGACAAAACTCATTATTTTCAAATCACAAAGACTAAGAAATACCTGGTTTTTTTTTTACTGGGAGCAATGGCTGCCCAAAGACTGCTGAGGAAATTTTCTGGAAGCCACCTCAGAAAACTGTAAACTTTGCAGAACATACTTTTGCTAAAGCATAATTAATACTTTCTTAAAATGAACTGCTTGTGATAAGCAGAGTCTTTGAGTTTCAAAGCAAGACTAGCAAAAACAAAATTCCAACTTGTTTTTTCTTCACTGAAATGAAAATATTATTTATAAGAAGCAGCTGTCATGAGAAGTTTGATTCATTATTGGAAGACTCCAGGACATGAGGTAAGGAAGGGGAACAATTCTGTCCCATTGAGAGATATTTTATATCAAAATAAGAGAAAAGGCAAAACATTGCATTAGTTTCCTTTATGTAACTGAAAGGTCTTGCATTTGCCTAGCCTTTGTTTGATGATACACATATATCTGCACACACACATACATATAGATATATATGCAACGTGGTAGCATTATGAGATATAAAGATACTAATAAATGGCCAAAATTTCTCATTCCCTATTGCTCTGCAAATGCTCAAAAGTCTCCCTAAACTGATATATTGCAAAGGTTTCCAAACATCTTTTCTCCCTCAGCAGACTATTTTTAAGCTTCTATTGAAAAACCTAGTCTCCATGAAACTCCTTCCTTGGTGTGGAACGATTAAGAGATGCGAGTACACTGACTGCAAAAAATATACAGCTTTTTAATAGCTTTTGCATTGCAGTATTACATCCGTGACTTTGAAACAGAAGTATATTTTAGTTTTAAGAAAGGTATAATGGAACTGCTGTGATGCTAAAATGAAAATTAAATGTGAAAAGAGATAGGGGAGTATAATTTGATTGAAAAGAAAAACTGAGCAAGGACTCAGATTTATACTGCCTGCCACACAGGTAACACAGATTGGTAACACAGATTTAAATCTGATGCATGTGCACATTTGTGGGGAAAATTCTCAGTTGTACAAAACCAGGAGCTGCACCCTAACTGATATAACTCATTACCCTACATATGGGCAGCATGCACAAGAGTACAGAACCAAGAACTGCAGCAGTTCCAACTCGGGTCACCAGCACACTGAAACACTCCTGGTGCAACACTGAAATCATTTAGGCTGCCTCTCAATAGGAAACAACTGTGGGGAAAGCTGCATGTTGATATTCATTAAATGAGCAGCTCTGCCACTCCCCGCTCCAGAATGAATTTTGTCACAGTATTCCTAGGACTTTTTAAACCTCCAAGATGGCAAGGTTAAAGAGAATCTTAAAAAGAAGGTGGAATAATCAAGATGCAGAAGGATATCACAAAGTTTTCTAACCTCTTTTTGTCCTTCCATGAAGGAAGAACAGAACAGTCAAGCTTACAAGACATTAAAATAAAACCCAAATAACCCAACAAAACAAAACAAAAAAGCAGACACTGTGGCTCAGTGGAATCCACGGATGGGAAAATCTTATTGACAGTAAGATGAGCTGCCAGGGCACAGCTGGTGTGGAGAGAAAACAGTATTGGAAGGGCAGGTCTCCAGGGGAATGTCCACAGGGAACTTTATGCAACATAGAGTTACAGTCTTCTGGATGAATTGTCTGTAATATCTCAGGGGACAAAACCAGCAGTCATAAAATATCCCTCCACTCTACTGGTGAATTTACTATTATGCCATTTTTTTATTAGTTGATTTTACTTCTCTCTTTAGTACTTCATTTAGGCAAATCCAGATACTTTGTTTTCTTCAGCCATCTCTGCTAAAGGGTAGTTAATGATGAAAGCACTACTCTGTTCTATCACTCTGGTTGCAGTCATACTATAATTACCTTTGTTTTTCTTTGTCTCAGCTAAAATGTTTCTGCAAAATACAGAGTCATTGAAAGCGTTGATGCAAAATGAAGGTGTTTACTTATTAAGGATACTTTTAAGAAATTCAGCATCTATTATCATTAATAAAACATTTTTAGCTGTTCTTTCAGTAATCAGTTACAGATCCACAGAGGTTTTAGATACAAAGCCTCTAGCAGTTTAACACCTTTTCACCTGCCAGCAATTTTAGACATGTCATGTAGGCTGCAGGGATGCTCAGAAAAGTTATGCAATTTTCTGAGAAGGTAATTTTGCTGCAAATACACTTTCCATTCAGAGAGATTTCCAAGTCCAAACCTGAGTGGTTTCCATTGCTCTGGAAGGACCAAGCTAAGCATGTTGGGCTGGATGACTGCAAGACATGCAGCAGTTATAAGAGCAGCTATTACTTGTATAACCAGAACAGAATACTGTGCATCTATTCCTTAAGCTAAAACAACATTTGAAACCTGTTTCTATTTTACTTTAAATCACTATTTATGGTATGGTCCTCTTGAATGCTGATCAGAACAAATCACTCTCTAGGACAGGATCAGTGAGGTCGTAAATAAAAGAAACACCAGGCATATTAATAAGTGTCATCCTAACTCTATTAACTGAAAGAAGGAAGTTTTGGAAAGTGACAATAACAAAGTAGTGTTTAAAGAGATCATCTTTCAAATTTTTCTGCACTGATAAGGAAACCCACTAAAAATTGTACTTCAACATTCCATCTGCTTCACATGGAGTATTCTGTCCTCAAGGTCAAAATTAAGGTTTTTTTTTTAATTTCAAAAGTGAGGACATGACGTGGGATAAATAATGATGCATTTTAAGTTGTTATAACTATTCCATGTTAAAAAACCACTCCCCAATTAACATTTCTCATTAATATGTCAGATTTTATTCAATATTTAATGTGAGAAAAAAACAAAATTTCCTAAATATGTTTCTCCTTTCATAATTCACTTTATTTTCATCAAATAGAGCAGTGTGTAAAACAAATAATTTTACAAAGGCAAAAGAGATTTAAAAATTCAAGAAATTAAATCTATTTTCTCTGCCTTATTTTTTTTTTAATTCATTCCAGCTTATGACATATTACAGCCTGAAATTCAGGGTTTTGCAATATCTTAATTTAAAGTTTGCTTTTATTCCTCTGTGAAGCATGTAAAATTGTACTCGTGTTTCAAACAATATTTTTTTTAAAAGAAAACAAACTTCTTTCAAGTGATTGTTTTTATTTATATTTTGAGTCAATTTTTTTCCAGCATTAAATACAAATGAACAATTTAGAGCTGCAGAAATAATGCCTTGGACCTAGGCAGCAATACCCAACTATGTAATAAGGGGGAATCAGGATGGGTGTTGGAAGGAGGTGGTTATGCTGCTGGTGGGGTTATGGGTGTTGTTTTCTAGGTCGAAGTTTAAAAGAGTGTGAGGTATTCTGAAAAAAATTCTTTAGTTACGAGGCTGGCATTTTGTGATAAAATCAAGCACTTTTGCCTTGTCTTATACAGGACATTTGTTTTCTTTCAGTTGACATTAATTGGTGGAGTTGTCCAATTTCTTTGTTTACAGCAAACAAGACACCTTGAGTTTCAAGCCTGGATTGCTGTGGCTTGGTTGACATAAGACTCCAATTTTAAGGGTGGTAGTTTTCCATTTTACTTGATGTGTGTTTGCAGAATTGTAGAAAGGAGACTTCAAATTTATGCATCAGTTGGGATCAAAGGAATTCGAGTATAGACTCTAGAATTGTATTTACAGTAAGGAAAAGGTAATATGAGAGAAGACTCAATATAATATGCCGCTTAAATGTCAAATAGGAGAGTGAAAATGAAGGAACATTTCTGAAGAAACTGGGCTGCAAGAAAGATGGGCTTTGGAGAATAAGTGCAACAAAGGACTAACAAAATTAGGGGAGCACCTCTCCTATGATGAAAGGCTGACAGAGCTGGGACTGTTCAACCTGGAAAAGAGAAGGCTTGGGGAGGAACTTATGACTGTGTAGAAAGACCTGATGAAAAGGAATGAAGAATGAAGAAGAAGCAGACTGTTCCCAGTGGTGTCCAGTGTCAGGACAAGGGGCAATCTATACAAATGGAAACACAGCGGGTGCCATGTGAACATCAAGAAACACTTTCACAACTAAGGATGGAGGTCCAGAAGCTGTCAGAACATGGTCTTGATTGACCAGCTGTGTGTGACCCTGCTGGAGCAGATGGGTTGAACTGAACAATCTACAGCGGTGCCTTTCAGCCTCAGCTAGTCTGTGAATCCCATAAAAGTTACTGGAGCTGTCAGATGATAACTGTACAGCAACAAGTCAGAAACTTACCAGCCCATACCAAATGGAAGGCTAATTAATGAACTGGTCTCAGTTTTTAAATCAGTAGTTACATTCTTAAAACAGAAATTAAAGATGTGTTACAAGCATTACTGGATTAAACAGCTTGTATTACACAGTAGGCAAGTCCAAGTGATGATTAACTAACATCATTCTACTGAAATGCATGAATTTCTTTGCCTATAAAAATTTGCTAGGCAGTGTTTTAAGTTAATTTACTCCAACTGAACCTTTATTTTTAAAGAAATCAACTTATTCAAAGGCAGATAATACACAAAATGTCATCTGACATATGTGGCTAAAATTCTGGAGTTCTAAGCAGCTTTTAAATTCTCACTTTTGATTTCTTAAACCTCAGAAGCTCCTATGACTCCAGAGGTTGCTTGATCACAGAAACAACAACCATAGCACTAGTATGTCCTTTATGTTTCCAAGGTAAATGTACAAGTCTTAACATTGATATAAAACAAAGTCTTACCAATAAAGGGAGATGAACCATCAATCTAACTGATTTTTTCCTAGAACAGAAGTCAAAACAATATAACTGGTCTATGACTTATCTCTTAAAACAAAAAGTGCTACAGCCCCATAGGAACCATTTGCAATGAAAAAATGTATTGAAATTAGTAGGTAGATGCAGCTTGGGGTTATTAGAGACTGGATAAGAAAGTGAAGAGTATGGCAAGCATCAAGGTGCATGCAAGGAACAAATGTTGATAACATAGTGAGAAGATAGTTTTCTTCTACTCCATTTGCCAGGACAATGCATTTCCAGTGACTATACCTGCTGAAAAGGCATTAAGAGATAATACATCTGCCTGACAGGCCAAACATTCCCTTAAGATATCATCCAAATTACTAGCTTTGGTGACCTTAATTCAGAGGAAAAAAAATCACACTTTGCTAGTCTTGAGACATGTCTTGTTGGCTGGTATGTTGAATGACTTTACAATTGCTACTGCAGTTGCAGTGATTTAAATTCTCATTTAACTGACTCAGTTCTCCAGCGCTACTTTTATCTTCTTCTAATTGAACGTGGCAGAATATTCAGTCTACACCTCGCAGCTGCACAGGTGATAGTATAATAACATGCAATAATTACATTTTACTGTCTCAGTTGTTATTAGCACTTGTATTCAAAGTTACACATATTTTTGAGCTGTCAGCTTGCAACAGGTGAGAACATCTGTGCTAGTAACTGCCTATGAGCTGCAGAGATCAATATCAGCTTTGGGATTTTTTGCTACCTTATTTGCTAACAAAATTTAAAATGCAGTATTTCATATAACGTCATCAACTACATTTCAAATGCTTTCATGTCAGTGTTTTCAGGTCTCTCAAGAATTTATGAAATTGGTAAATCCCTGTAGACTTCTCTGTCCACAGAAGACAACAAATGATGCCAAAAATATTTTCATGCTATTGCGGACTCTTCTTCTACTTCAGCATATCAGTACATCACTAATATTTGTGCATGGGAAGCCACATCCATGTAGTAAAACCAAACAAACCCTGCAGCTCTAATGAGGTGTATAGAAATTTTCACTCTAAAGCATTAATCATTACATGGCTATGACAGGTAAATTTCTGCAGATGTCACTTCAGTGTTTAAGAGTAGCCAAACATTTCAATGGAATATTAAAAATTTCTAGAAAGATCCTAGCATGACACAGAGGACATCCTTATGAGAGTTTCTTTATGTTCATCATGTCACCTCAGCTGGAATACTGTCTCCAGTTCTCTTCTGAGTACTCCAGAAACAAAGTAGGTTCAGCAAAAGTGTGTGAAATGGCATGATTCCCACAATGTGATGTTAAAGACACCAATGTGAGATACAAATGAGTTTGCAAAGGATCTTTGAGAACAAAAGTGATAGTGGAGAAGGTGGTAACAAAGAAAGTGGAGAGTGGGGAAAAAAACAAAAGGTGAAGTGAGAAAAGGACAATAGTTCCCTAAACTCTCAAGATTAATTCTTTTGGCACATACCTAGAGAACTGATCGCAGAATGGGTACTGTTGGTAATGACTACAGTGGATACTTGGTCCAACCTTCCTGTTCCAGTAGGATCATCCTACAGCACACTGCACAGAATTGTAACCAGATGGTTCTTGAGTATCTCCGGTGAGGGAGATTGCACAATCTTCCTGTTCAATCTTTTACAGTGCTCCGTCACCCACAAAGCAGTTTCTCATATTCAGGTGGTACTTCGCATGCATCAGTTTCTGCCTGCTGTTCTTCACTCTGTTGACCAGCACCACTGAGAAAATAAGTCCCTTCTCAGCTGTGTTTTCTCAAGCCTGGACAGGCCCAACCCCCTCAGCCTTTCCTTATAAGAAAGATGCTCCAGTCCTTTAATCATCTTTGTAGCTCTCTGCTGGACCCACTCCAGAAGCTCCAGCTCTCTCTTATACTAAGGAGTCCAGAACTGGAAACAGCACTCCAGATGTGGCCTCGCAAGGGCTGAGTGGAGGAGCAGGATCATGTCCTTCAGCCTGCTGGTGTTCCCAATGCACCACAGGATACCACTGGCCCTCTTGGCCACCAGGACACACTGCTGGCTCATGGACAGCTTGTTGTCTACCAGGACCTTCAGGTTTTTCTCCACAGAGCTGCTTTGCAGGACAGCCCTCAGACTGTGCTAGTGCCTGGGGTTATTCCTCTCCTGGTGCAGGACTCTGCGTTTGCCTTTGCTGAATTTCAGAAAGTTTTCTGCCCATCTCTCCATCCTGTTGAGTTCCCTCTGAAGGGCTGCATAGCCCTCTGGGGTATCATCCACTATTCCCAGTTTTGTGCCATCAAAGAACTTGCTGAGGAGGTTTCTGCCCCTTCATCTGAGTCACTGATGAACAAGTTAAACAATACTGGGTCCAGTGCTGAGCCTTGGGAGACACCACTTGTGACAGGCACTAGAGTGTGCCACTGATTACAAACCCTCTGGGATCTGCCTTTCAACCTGTTCTCACTGTCCACTCAGACAGTCCACTGGTCTTTCAAGGGTGCAATTGAAAAAGTCAAAAAAGACCATTGCTTATATGACCCAGGCTTTACATTTCCGCAGAAGAAAAAATAAAATTATACAATCCAGCATCAAGAAGTTGAAGTAAAATCTCAGCAGGTATGGTGTTCCACTTTGTTCTTTTTTCCAGTACAACATCTTACAGTATAGGACACCACTGTACCCATGAGCCACAGCCCCTCAACACAGAGCAAAGAAAACTGGAGAGAGAAGTTTCCAGAAGGCAACATTTTATCTACCTTTTATCTATCTATCTATTTATCTATCTTTTAGCCTATCTTTTAATCTTTAACCACATATCCTTGTGGTTATTTAAATTTATTGCAGAAGCACTCTGTAACATGGGCCTTCCAGCTCCTGTTGGAAAGCCCTAATCCAAAGCCAAGTGAGGCCCTTCCATTGTCCTAAGTAGATCAGCTCCTCTGAGCCCAGAAGTGACTACTGTCACTTATTACAGCCTTTTCTGTAGGAGCCGAGTGTTGTGTTAATGTTCTGCAGAATTTCAAATGAAGGGCAAATTCTCATCAAAGAAATGTTGAGTAAAATAAACACAGTTCATACAACAATTTGCTTCCTCTGCTGTGGAAGATATTCGCATACCATTCAAATTAAGGTTTTTCCATTAGAGTTTGCTCATCTCTTTCAATTCTATAAAAAGAGAAATCACTAAGGAGCAGCTGCCTGTTCTTCAACAGCAAAAACCTGCCACATAGTCTAAATTCTGTTTTTCTTGCTACGTAAGCATTTTCATTTCTTGACTTGCATTTTAAACTCATTTACCAGAAAACATACATTAAAAAAGAAACCAAACATGTTCCGTTTTCCTCACAAGCAATCATGGTAAGTAGTTTAACACTGGAAAAGGACAAAATGCTTTTGGTATCTAAAAGCTAACTGACCACAAACTAAACCTTATTTAATATCACACTCTGATGAGACTTGGTAGATATCTGTTTTTACCTAGTTATTCTTTATCTCTTTATTTTTATCAATTAAATTTAAGGCAAGCCCTGCTAAGAAACCCTAGAGTAAATTTTTATGAGTAGTGCAATTCTCATGCAGATTCATGGCAAAGCCCAAGTAGTGCAGATTGCTTTATTTCTAAATCTCCTGCAATGCAGAAAAGCGAAAACCTCTCTGAAGAAAACAAGGCAGATGATGTATTATACTTGATATGGAGCTTTTCAGCACTGAAAAGGGTTTCTTGAATATCAGAACTGTCTAGTATAAATGAAATGTCTTTTTTTTCCTTTCAACTTCTCAGCCTGATTCAAGTTTAAAAGAGATTCAGAGATTCAGAGATTCACTGTTGCTATTACAAACTCTTTCCTTTATAAGCACCTTTTAAAATTATGATTATTTCTAAGTAAAGAAGCATCCCTGTCTTTTTCTGCCTTTGCTGGTTCTGCAGAGACATTTGTGCACCTCAAAAGGCTTACTGGCAGCAACAAATTTTCTTCTGGTTGACATTTTCCCCAACTTTAAGCTCTGTAGCACTTACACAGCATACATCTTGAAGCATAAAGTTCTTATTACTGGTTATAAACACAAACACATTTTTTTCTTAATTAAAGGTCACATAAGGAGTTGGGAGACTGTTCTTGTCTTCCTTTTTTCTGTATAGTGTTTCACTGTATCACATACTCTCTTTTCTTCTCATAAAAGTTTAATAATCCTGATTCTTTTAATTGGTTATGTTTGTGGCTTATAATCTTTGCTCTTTTTTCTTGGAGATGTTATTTAACTACTGTTTTATATCCATGTATCTACTGTTGTAGAGTTACTTATTCCATTTAGTACTAAAAAAGGTAATTAAATTATTCCTTTAAAATCAGAGTGCAGACACTACCAACAGATTAAAAGCCTGAAGACTGTAAAATTAGGATCCATGAGTTATGCATTTTAAAAAGCTAATGATCTGCATCAACTACGAATGCATCACTGAAATCAAAAAGCTCTATTTCTATTTTTACCACAAAGTCATTGACAGAATAAAGAGTCTAAAAGTAGTGCAATATTCATGAATTATTTAGTATGAGGAAAAGATGCCGATTGCATCAAGATTCAGACATCAGCATTTGTCAGCCAAATGGGACAGAAAGCTCCTTACAAATGAATCCTTAAAAACAACTGAAATAGAAAATGGAATCGCTATCAGTGGTTTTTGTTCATTATCTATAGACAACTGAAAAGTCTGGTATGTTGTTCTTGTGTCTCATATTTTCCTTCTGTTTGACGTGTCTTATCCTGTAAGACACAGAAGGATCTCTATAATGTGAAAGGAATAATCCTCATCTGAAAAAATATATAGTTTAAACATCCTCTACCTCCACATTCTTATCCACTATAGAATCATGGACAAAAATAAACACAAAAAATTGTGTTAAACTTCTCTTCTGTAGAAATCTGAGTATGTATACCCATTGTGTTTCAATAAAATTGCCTGGACTATACAAAAGATTACAATTTAGTAGCACATTTCATAACTTTATAATTTCTGACATCTGGTTCAAGATATTTTAATGTGTCCCAGATAACCTGAAGTAGTTCTTATAGGGCGCTTTTTTTTTGTGACTTTTTGTTCTGTTTGTTTTACATTTGAAAATGGGAATTGCAACTATATATTATATTCTAAAAAGACATTTTTAATTAATTGCTTGGCAGCTATAAAATATTAAAATTAAACTGCTGACGCAAGTAGTATGCATGAAATATTATGTACTGATGAAAATTATCACATGGGGCTTAATTATACTCCACTGAGGTGCACTTTCAAAAAAAAAAAATCAAACTGATCTGGATGCAGCAAACAAACTTAGAAATAAAAACACACAAAACCCAAAGATGGTCTGTTGCAGAAAAATCTGTGAATGGAAAAAATTCAGCAAAACCATACAAGCAAAAGTAATTCAAAGTGCAGTATCAGCAATACTAGGATAAAAGGACTTCCATGCCCAGAGAAGGGGAAAGGTAGACATCTGGAATTTCTTGAGGAAACAAGGGGAATTTCAAAAAAATAGAACGGGAAAAAAAAATGACATGGTACATCTGACTCATTAATTAATAAGAAAATAGCTCTCAAAAATGTATAAACAGAAAAAAATAAAGCATTTCTACATTTTATTTAGGGACAAAGGAGAAAAGTATTGTATTATATCATCACTATGAAACTCTGGAATAAAAGTAATTTTTTCTAAAACCTTGTTCTACATCAAGACTTACAAGATTAAGATGGAAAATCTTGAAGAGGGTTTGTAAGAAAACCCATACAAATAGCTGAAAACATGCAGTAGAGTAACAATAAACTAGAGAAATTAGAAAAACATGTAGCCACTTTTGGATGCATCTAAATGGAATATCGTCTCAAGTCCTGCAGTGAAACACTAGGCAATAATCTTCAGATTCAGTGAGTTTTATGAATTACTTAAATCTAACAAGACCTTTCTCTAAGTTCATGGCATAAATCAGAGGGACTTATACTTCAGTCTCATCATGACAATCCCCAGTTAGCTCCTAAAATGAAAGAAATCTCTAAAGAGAATATCTATAACTTGATATCCTTTACTGAACCAAGAGTTTGAAGACGAAATTATTTCACATCATAAGCTACAGTTGAGTTTTTAAAATAGAATCCCTTTTGCTCCCTGTAGTCATCTTTAAGGTCAGTGAATAGTTTTCCAGCAGCTGACCAGATGAATGTTACTTGTCAGTCCCACTGCACTGTGATTAGCACCAAGACAGAGTCCATTCTTTAACCACAATCATTTATATTGCATGCTAATTACGTGGTGACAGAAACAGAACCCTTCAAAACAGAGTACTTCCATTTACATATTTCAGCCCAATGACACTGTTTTCTAACCTTTCAGATCTTTTCCAAGATCACCAAGAGGTGACATCCTCTTACACCCTCATAAGAAATGTGACAGGTCTCCATTTAAAACCAGTGTACAGTAAATTGACAGAAAACAACTACACATGGAGCAGTGGAATTTGTAGGGTATAAAACCTCGGGCTTATTCTGGATAACTCCAAAGTAACAAAATGTGCAATTGTGTATAAATTTTTATTTCAGGCTAGCTGAAAAGTGTTATTAAAATTCCACTTTTTATATTGAATTTCTATACAACAAAAGAATGAAAACAGAAATAGTTTCAAAATTAAAGTGAACTTTCTTATTTCTAAAATCTTCAGGTTGCTAAAACTCCTGAAATGTTCTTCCATTTTCATTTAGTGTCAACACAACCGCTTGTTCCAATAGTGTAGGTTTCCCTGGACTGCTCTCCAAAAAGCGATGTCTTGTTTGAAACTTCTGAGTGACTCACTCAATGGTATTTGGAACTTCATAGTCAGGAAACAATCCACTTTTATTTATGTGAAATCAGCTGCACCATAAGGCACCTGAGTTATAGTAAGCAATTAAGTAATCCAGCTAAATCATATCAATGTGGATTAACTGAAAATGAAATTTATTTATGACAAAATTGAATTTTAATATGGTGAGGTTACTTCAGAAATAAAAGAATTGAAACATCCATTGGTAAAATTGCAGTATGCCAGAGAATTATGAAAAAAAACATAAAACAATCATAGGCAAAACCTCCTACTGACTGCAGATAGAAAAAACAAATTGCAGTTCTGCAAAGTCAGTTTTCAATCAGAAATCTCAGCATTTTTCCACTACAATGTAGTAACAAATATTAAAGAGGCAAGTCAAAGATAAAAAGAAAGGACTCTGATGTTGAAAGATATATTTCCTTGGGCTTCTCAATTAAAAAATTTGTAAACAGCGGGTTCTGATATGAGAAATAAACAGATCAGAAATTCAAAATATATATAGCACACTTGCCTCGGTAAGGGAAAGCTTTTACCTAAATATTATAGTACAAAGAATAAAACTCTGAACCTTGTATTTTATAAAATAATTTTAAGTGAATCAGGAGTACAAAAATTCCATTCTTAAAACAAAAAATCATAAGATAAACATCAGCACAGGTATATTTCTACAGTAAAAGTGAACGCGGGTATGACAATTCTAGCTATGTTGTATTACAAATACATCATACCTAGCTTACGGTAGAAAATTCAAGTATTATGTGCAAGCCACAGCTGATCATTAATCAAATACTGAGCATGGATCTCCATGGGAGCTGCTCTACACGTGTGCCAAACAGGTTTCATTTTTAATGCTACTTTCAGGGGTTGTTTTATATTAAATACTACCAACTGGGTGTACAAACTACAAAGAGTGCCAAGCTTCTTGGAAGTTCCTCTTAAAATGAGCAACATGCAGTGAGATGCTATGTAGTGTTTTACTGCCTTCCTGCAAATGATCTCTATATTTTTCTCAAAAAGAAACTTGGAAACAGTTTTCAATGATATTCCCATATTAACTGAGACACTTGTGGAGCAGATATTTTGACTAGAAACTAAAAAGCTTTAAAAAAAAAAAATAGGATGAAAAGGTTGTACAGATGGAAGGTGAATTTATATCACAGAAGAATCTCCAACATGTTGATATAATTAAGCCTCTCTAATGAGTTAGAAATCCAGACTAGTCACAGAAGCTATTTTAGTTTCTCTAGAGTTCTTCTGCAGTTGATGGGGAAAGACTCTTCTTAAAGGCAGCACCTAGCTTGAGGGCTGATCTTGTTCCCTAGAGGGCAGGCTCTTGCTCTCTCTCTCTGACTGACTACATAAAAAATTAGACAGATCAGAGATTAAAAGCATCCCTTTGTTAACAAATTCATTCCATACTAAATTGGTATGTGGAAAGATTGGCAAGAGTAACTATTTTGAGGAATTAAATATTGTCCCAAGTATAAATCTTCAGTGAAATGTTTCAAGTTTAGCAAAGAAGCCAGAATATCTGTTAATGCAGCATCAACAGCAGGTTGGCAGGCTTCTTTCATGGTTATTGAACAATGACATATTTTGTTAAACAGCAACTAAAGTGAAAACAAAGTGAAACTATATTCTTATACAGAAACTAATACCAAAAACTTGTCTTTTTGCTTGACAAATATTTATCATTTAAAATTCATTTAAGCAAACCAAATAAACGATTAGAAATCACTTTATAGGAATTCTAGTGCAATGGTTTGTTAAGTAATGCAAACTTGCAGAAATACTCATAAGAACAAAACACTATGCCAGTAAGAAATTATTATTGTAGACACGTTTCAATGGCACTCTTTAAAACTAAATTAAGAAGGTGTAGGAAGGGAAATTGTGACTCACTATCCTGTCTTGGAAAAAAAAAATAATATATATGTGCATATAAATTATGAAAAATTCCAATGGGAAACACTTCTTCAGGACCACTGATCCTGAAATGTATGCAAATTGCAGTGTAATTCAAAATCTAACTAGCTTCTGGACTCAAAAACAGAGCTAAACCTAGAGGACTTGACTTACAAACTGGTCTGAGCAAACAAGAGACAATGGTAGGTATCAAAGAGTGTTTGGCAACTTGATGAAATAGCAGCCTGTAGCAAGGTTGTATATCCTCCTCTATTGCACAAGAAAAGGACAACTAAAAAATCCCCAGGCAATGAACTGACTTTGCGTTTTTGAGGTAATGTAGGCAAAAATAATTTGTGCCGTCTCTTTAAGTGAGGGAACGACTCAAGGAAAGTGGCGAAAAGCAAAAATAAGATATAGAGACCACCAAACCTTCAAATGTAACAACTCATCTCAGAAGTCAGCAGAGCAACTTTGTCTACTCTGCCAATAAGAAGCAATGGAAAGAGAAAATTACATTCAGTGCAAAACCTTGGAAGGCTAGTCTATGCCTGTGTGCTGGCCAGCATTGAAAATTAGCATCAGTAGTCAGAGGAAGAAGGGAAACTGAAAACAAGTTATGCCAGGCAGTAAGGTGATGATATGGCA